>NC_054572.1:936863-1256863 GCF_017654505.1 Polyodon spathula | reverse complement strand
AATAATGGTCCTGCAAATCTGGAAATATCATGCAGTTTCTATTTTCTAAATAAAGGATTTCAATGAAAACGGCTCCTGATGACTTGAATTGAGGAGCCTACTTTATTTCTGCAAGGAATATTTTAGTGATGCATCTTTCACATTTTACAGGACACTTGCTCTAGTGAGGCACTTGCCTGAGTCATCCAGAGTGGAGATATCTCAGAAAGTCGCTCTGGAAAAAAACAAGTTTTGTCAGAAAACATTCTATAAACAGCTGGGCTCCCTTTTTAGGGATTGTTTAGAAGGACAGGAAGAAAAAATAAACATTCTCAAGGAGCTAGAGCTCTTTTTCTTTTTTTTCTTTTACTTTTTAAAAGGACCGGTTGACAATGCAAACTACTACTTGTTAGCAAGGTTCAGCCAACAGATGCAATTTGAATCGGAGCGTTTTGTTTTTCTCTTGTGGGCACAGGATTGACATGGGGGTGATGGGGGGGGGAGTCGTTCTTAATTGGACTCTCGTTGACCCCGCTGCGTTGGCTTAGTCAAGATGACCACTGAATCACTCCACCTCAAACTTCAGTATTTTCGTGTTTAGTTTATGAACAGCTACAATAGGTCATACTTAAAGAGTAGTATTAAGACATTTTCAACTCGCTGACCTATCAACCTCTGGCTGAATGGCTTGTGATTTGAACTCCGCCAACCCCTCTTTAAGCTATAGTGACTGCATTAAGAATCCGAAATCAAACAAAATTCAAAAGAAAACACAGAATGAAGGCCTACTCAGAAATCCCTGGTGACGAAACTTCTGTTTGGGTTGCTCTATCCCAATATACAATTTAAAAACCTCAGATAGGCTGTGCCTAAGAAGACAATGCAAGCATTTTGAAATGTAGACAGAGGACGTTCCAAAGGGCCTCTCAGACACAGGCTAATACATACAGTGCAAAGGGTAGTGGATGGGTTTGGCTTGGTTATCAGAGACTAATAAGCAAGAGCATGATGGGTTTCGTAGACACCATAAGCTGCAAAACCCAAAGGCTGCACGTTATCAGCTATCGAAACCTCCTTTTTAAATTTTTCTTTTAATAATGGCATTGCTACAGTTTATAATAATATGCATTTTTTAAATGACTGTCCTGTTCAATATCTAGCAGAATAACTTGTGGTTTTAAAGCTGTAGCTCAGTCAAAGTTGAATTTTACCAGTGCAATAAAAAAAGGTGACTGCCCTTATTTTTGTTTTTTCCATGGTTATACTATACCTTTAACATGATTTACCATATTTTGTTTTAATATGCTTTACCAGTTTGTGCGTTATGCCTAACTATGTTTTACTGTGCTTTCTTTATCCTTTTATAAGGGTGTTTAATTTTTCAATAGCTTTTTGCCCTGCTATCAGAAAACAGACATTGTTGTTGACAGTTTGTTTACATTCCCCATTGCTTACGTTCCCTGAAGTTTTAGCTCCAGGGACACAAGCCCCCCCCCCCCAGCAGCTTATAGAAACCATTCTATCAATCTTACTGTCCGGCAGGCATGCTTTAGCAATGGGGGGTGAGGAATGACTCAAGCCATGCTCAAGAAGCGAAACAACAAATAAAAAAGGGGATTTTTTTTTTTTTTTTTTTTTTTTTTTTCCAAACTGTTTTTTCTACACAAAGTGCATTTTTCAGGAAACACCTACAGAGCTGCTGTGAGTGGGCAGGGACCTTAAAACAAAAGTGTTGAAATGGCAATTTAGTTAGGAGAACTTTTGACGCTGTAAATCAGACGGAGAGCGCTGTACACAAGATACATTTGGAAAATGAGCATCAATATATAGGAAAATAAGAAAGCAGGGGACAGTTGACATTTCTAACTCTCTTCTCCCATATGCACCTGTAGCAGGACTCCCTGATCTAAGATTTACTGTTGCATTAAAGGCTCACTGTAGACTCTGTGCTGACCAAGGTTTTAAAATCTATTTTCTTTCTAGCATTATCTTAGATCTTTTTTTTTTTTTTTTTATACTTTAATTCAAAACTTCTGTTCCAAGTATGGTACAATGCAGTTGATCGAAACCCATCAAATCCTTTTCTGATCGGTCTGATCACAGCTGGACCACTCGAGTGAAACTTGAGCTGCAGCACCGTGTGTGATTTCTCCCCAGGGAGCACTTCTACCATCTTTGAAATACCTGCAGATTTTAAATGGCACACAAATCATGTAAAGAAGGAACATATTTTCAAAAGTAGAAACAGAGAACCTAGGATAATAGTGTCAATAAGAGTCAAGAAACTGATTCGAAAACCTTGGTCAGCACTCCTGCAACTGCTTTTGTTTTTGTGATACATGGGATTCAAATAGCTTCAAGCCTTGATATTGAGCTAGGCAAGATAGCTGAAACTTTAAATTCTAACCCAACTGAAACGATAACCAGTGTAAATTCTACAATAAAGGATATAAAAAGGTTGCTTTAATAGTAAAACAGGGCAGGGATTGTTGCTGTGCAGCAGGTCCCTGGGTAGCGCCAGGCAGCAATGTTATTACAGGAGGGTACAGCGGCTTGTAAAAAGCTTGTTAACACAAAGCCCTGTTCAGATGTTAATTGCCTAATTGACTAATTAATTTTTCTATAAAGGGATGCGGGAAAAAAAAAAGCTGTTGCTAATTGAAACTGACTAATTGTTTAAACTGATTTAATTAATCAGAACCCCCCTCTGGGGGTGGGGGTGGGGTGGTAGAGAAAAAAGCAAGCCAAAGTTGAATGAGAGGCAGGAGGATGCAGAGGGGAGGGGGTTGTATTTGCATATCGGATTTGAGGATTCCAAGGGTTTAAACAGTAACATCTTGCCCCAGCCTGTACTGCAGACCCGCTCCAATGACAACAGCACAGTCCAAGCTCCACAGCACTGGTTTGAGATAATCAGCTTATTGTTTAGGAGACAGTAGTTAAAACTCAGGAGACAGACAAGGCTGTTCTGTTTTGCTTGCCACTCCCACTCGTCGCTGATAGGCTGAGAGTGAAAACATCTCATCAATATTGTTCAACACAAGGGGTGGGCCAGCTGATCCAACAGCTCAAGGCTGTTTAGAAAATACAACTTCTCCCCCTCTTTCTACTTTTATGCATGTATGTATGCATGTCTGCATATGTGGTTAATTCAATATGTGTGCATGTATGTATTTATGTATCACTGTATGTGTGTGTGCATGTATGCATGTGGTTAATTAAATGTGTATGTATGTATTTATATGTATTTATTTATTTATACAGGAAATTAACCCTTTGAGGCTGAGGCCTCATTTACAAGGAGGTCCTGTCATACACAGACACAATCATACATAAAACAACACAATTAATATATGCGTGGTACAGCCTTAGACAGTAACAACAAATAAACAAAGGACCAGTAACACAGCATGGTCTTTTTCAACTTGGATTAAAAGAAAAGCAATGGCAAGGAGTTTTCAGCAAATCCCTAATCCGCTCTTTATAACCAAAAAAATGAGAGGTTATCAAATTCCATTCTTAAACCATATGAAAAAGTGTTCCAGGTTTTTGGGAGTCGATAAGAAAAATCAAATTCTCCTAATTGTGTCTGTATCCAAACTACCAGAATCACGAGATCACAAACTATAGCCAGGATTGACCTTTTTGACCAAAGAATTAAGATAACCAGGAACCATACCTTTAATAACTTTAAAAACGAAGCAATACCCGTGAAAAGGACTTTGATTTGACAGTGAGAACCATCCAAGTTATTTATACATCTGGCAATGATGTGTCAAAAAAGGACACCTTAAAAACAATACGGCAGCATGAATTATATATTGCATCCAATTTTTACAAAGACTGCTTGGAAGCAAACTGATAGATAAAACCACCACAGTCCAAAACAAATAGTAACAGTCACTAACTTTAATCTGCCAGCCTGAGAAAAACAACTTCTTATTCCTTAAAAGGAAACCTAGTTTAGGTCCTAATTTTGAAAGCAGTTTATCAATGTGATAATTACATGTAAGATGCTCATAAAACCATATACCTAAATATAGGAGGAAAGTTTGTTAAGTGATTCACCATATAAAGTAATAATAGCCCAGGTCTGATTTCTAGTTTTCTTCTCCTGTATGTAGGTATATCTGTATGTGGTTAATTCATTTTGTTTAAGTATTGACAGGTCTGGGGACCAAAGCCTTCTCTATTTATGCATAGTATTGGATGAGATGACACAAGCATGCTTTAAGATAGCCCAGAAGGGACCAATTATGAAATCAGTGAAATACTAGCCAAAACTTGTCAACTTGACTTATTCAATTGAAGTTTTTCATCCTTCCCACAGGAAACCTAGTAAGTTTTTCTGGTTGGACTGTGTACAATAATAATAATAATAATAATAATAATAATAATAATAATAATAATAATAATAATAATAATAATAATAATAATAATATCAAAAGCAAATACACAATAGTATCATATTAACAGATTAATCATTCGTTGTGATTGATCATTTATAAAGTGTTCATAGTATACTGTGTTTGTGTACTTGTGCATGTGCGTGTGCGAGGGGAACAGTCAATTAACCATGCCATCAAAGATTCTTTTTAGCTGAGAAAAATGAGCCAGAAGCAGTCAAACAAAAACATCTTGTTCTCGTCTAAATTGCTCTGTATGCATGTTAATTAGAAATAAATCCCGGTAGTATAATTGCATCTAGAAGCACCGTGGGCACAGTTTTAAAGCGATTAATGCCAGTGGCAAAGTATAAAATTCAGAGGTTATCTGCTGTGTTGCTTAATTGTAAAACTGATAATATGCAAGCAGGGTATTCTGCAAATTCCCTCCTTAATCATGGATGTGAGGACTTTGCCAAGCAAACCCCAAAACTGTCTCTTCAGAAAAAAATATCTTCTGAACTTAGGGATGGTTAAGAAAAGGTCCAAGATCCAACGATTAAAGCGTTAGCATTGTGCAAAAATGGATTTCATGCCCTGCACAGTGCTGCTGCTACTGCTGCTGTTTTTTTAGAATTCAAAGATGAATGGCACAAACATTTTTCTCTTTTTTTGGTTTTGTCAAAAGGATTAAACCTAAGGAAGTGTACAACATACTGTTTCTGTGCTATTTTAAAATATATTTTTTGTAACATTTTACATTGTATCTCTAATTAATGTGTATTTACATAATAGTTACTTAGTAAATACATGTTAACTAACACATTATTACAATGTTATTATGAATAGCTACAATGTACGGAATGTGTAAATCTTTTTGTAAGTACACAATTGTATCAGAAAAGGGTTAGGGTTACAGTGGGTTAGGGTTAGAGTTGGGGTTAGGATGAGGGTGAGAGTGAGGTTTAGATTTTGGGTTATTAATAGGGTTATAGCAGTGTATTACGATAGGGTAAATACACAGTGATTAGAGACACAATTTAAATTATTACCATTTTACTACAAGGTCATTGGGCCTCACAACCTCAGATGAAGACAAACCTGCTTCAAAGATAACAGAAACTTTAATTGTTTCAAGAATACGACACCACCTCATCCTCCCGTTGGCAAGGTCATCAATATGGGTATTGTACTTATCTTATGCTATATGATATATATATATATATATATATATATATATATATATATATATATATATATATATATATATATATATATATATCCAGGTGTTTTATATGCTCTTGTCCCTTAGGAATACCAGTGCTAAGAGGTAAAATGGGTCACAAATTAAAATGCAAGGATATCTGATCAGACCAAGTCATTTCCCTTAATAATCACATTCAAACTCACCACCGTTCGCACAGGAAGAAATGAAGTGCTAAATATTCAGCATCATTCAGCTTGAATGAAGAGAAGGTGTCTTCAAGATGCAGTGTCTGTTTTCACCCTGCCGTCTCATGTTGGGGAAAGGGGGTGCTTTTTCCTTTAAAAATAAAAACGCTACACATTAGTTTTTTGCACAAGCAATTATTTACAAAACCGTTTTTGAAAGAGCACGTGTATATGTATAAAGATTCTCTCAGGTTAAAGAGCGCATTTGAGAAAGAAAACAAGCTGGTAAACGCTCTCTGAAACTACTAAAAAAAAAAGGGAAGAAAATGTATTTTAAAACATTCTCTTGCACTCCTTTAAATTTCTGTTCCATTTCTTTTTGCTCTAGCTTTTGTATAATATTGCATGATTATTTCACGTATTGTCTCAATCTGCCTTTACGGGGTGTCACCCTTTTATAAGAAGAGACAGCTTAACCTCAAGAGTCTATTTTAAAATAGATAAACCAGTCAAAACGAATACACCATACCCAGTTCTCTAAAACAATATGAGCTGAACGACAATATTCCACAAACAGTCATTTGAACATGAAAATACTCTTTGTACCAGATTTTAGCCTTGAAAGTTTGAAAAGAAAGACAAGACAGAGCAGGGCCCTTTGCTGTAGCTGTGTAGCTTTTTTCAATATCTAGTTGTTTGTTGTACTGTTTTATTAGCAAAAACATCTATTTGACCTTTACCTTATAACTTACAAAATATAAAGTAGGCATACGTTATAATAGAGTACTAGTTCAATTAGACCAAATATGTAAAAAAGGTCCCTCAGACGTCACCTACCCCTGTGCATTACACCAATACAGATTGTCAAACTGTCATTCAAAATGAAAGCTTGTATTTGCTTGAAATGTCAATTTTCTCTCTTTACATCATTTTCTGCCAGTTGTTAGAAGTACTACCTCAGCCTGGATTTTTCGCTAATACGTTTCAGCCCCATATATGGAATCTCCCAAATCTCTTAAAGCTTTCAGATTACATCCGAAAGGATGTGGGTTTGAAACGTTGGCTCACCTGCAGTTCTGTGAAGTGCACCGCTCTCCCAGGGCACCCGGCGCACAATCTCACACTTGTGCTCAGTACTGCTGCCGCTGGCACCCTGCCCACACTCGGGGAGCTTGACATACCTGCCTGAAACACTGGGCATTGAAAACATTCTGTAGAAACGTGTGTGGATCAGACTCAAGAGTTTCACATGCACTTCAAATTACACGCCACTAAGTACACCTAGACAAACTTTAATTACTGTTTACTAATATTTACTGCATGCAATTTTACATGCCCTCCAACATTTGACAGATGAAAATAGCTACACTATATTATTATTATTATTATTATTATTATTATTTAAGGTTACATCACTTTAAGGTAGCTGTTTTGCCATTTAAACTCAAAACTACACATTAGAGATGCAGCTACAGGCAGGAATGCAGTGTTTTTATTTTTCAGAGTGAGTGTTTATTTTATGGAGGGGGTTTAGTTTATCAAGGTAATAGCTGTGTTTACCTCGATTGTGATCAAGTAGTTTTGTTTATTTTTTTTGGCTGTACTATATGTTTCAAATTCTAGTGAGATTGCATAGAAGACCATAATGTTTGTTTTAAAATATGTTTTTAACAAGTTATATCACAACAAAACGTAGTCTGTCAGCCTGCTTGGGACAGAGTGGTCTTCAAAATTGGGTTCACACTATCAAGCTGTGAGGATCAGGTACCAGAGTAAGACAGCCGGCATTGTACCAGACAAATTGGTATAGTTGGAGGGGATGCTTTTAGCCCATAATTCTGTGATTGTGAGGGTGGACCTCACTACATTATAATAACATGTATTGAACAAGCTATTTTCCAGATTGTATCATTTTGTTGAAAGTGCATATACAATGTAACAAAACCAGCTGACGTGCCTGTGTTTTCCAACTGTATTTTTCAACACGTATTAATATTTGCAGTCATGTATCCGTTCATGATACGCCTTCATGTGTGTAGGTAAATATGAAGAAGTGTGGTAGTGTATGCATCAATAAATATGATTGATTGCATAAACAGTACATTATTATGAATCAACAGCTACCATTACATTGCAATATTTACTGTGTTTATTAATGGACATTTATCTCTGTTGTTGTTAAAAAAACTAAAAACTGTTTCGCGTCATTTTTTCAAAGAGTAAAATTAAAATATAATTATATATATATATATATATATATATATATATATATATATATATATATATATATATATATATATATATATAGTATATATATATATATTATAATATTATATATATATATATATATATATATATATATATATATATATATATATATATATATATATATATATATTATATATATATATATATATATATATATAAATTAGACAATGGCAAATGCTACATATGCACAGAGGCTACAAGCTAATTCCAAATTGTTAGCTGGAATATTTGATATACTTGGTATTCTGCTAGATCTAACTGAACGTCACACCTCGTGCATAACAATTCAAAAGTCCTTTACACTGGAACAGTAAATTCCAAGCACATTTCCATGTTATTAGTGTCCAGTCATACCCAGGACTAATTGAACATTAAATATAAAGAAAGTTAATGAAAATGTCCTTTGTCCCTGTTAAACTGTGCCTGAGACTACATCTATTAAAGAGAGTAAATCTGAATACCTCCTTTCCGAATAGTGAAGGAGATATATGTTTGTACGGGTGTAGTAATGAAAGTAAATGGGCAGCACTTTGCTGTGAGATGGCTGTGAGAATTATTCATTCTGCCAATTTGGCAGATTTGTTTTAATTTTCACATAAACTTTTCTTTTATTTTCTTATTGGCACTTGAGCTATGCCAACCCTTACCGACATGGAAGATTGAAAAATCCTAAAGTATCCATCACTTCCTATCCTGACTACTCCAAATTGCCGATCTGGGGATCCCACAGGGAGCCCCGCCCAGAATGACCAGATGTACAGCGCCCTCAAGCAGATACCTTCAGGCCAACAGCCTTCCAAAATCCGTTGCCAAGCTCCTGGCCTGGGTGTAATCTGGTGGGATCTGAGGAAGTCCATTGGCCTTCAACAATTGTGGGAAACTATTGTGCCGAGCGAACAAAACTGGACAAAAAGCAGGGGATAAAAAAATGAACACTATAATTCACTACAAATAATATTCAATAACTCCTCAACTGTTCTAATAGTTTTATAATTGAAGAATTAACTATGTATTCTTCGCACTTGACCGATCCCCCTGATTACAATAAAGTATAGTATGAACACAACAGGATCTTAGCCAATGGTGTGGCAGTTAAATGTCTCATTACTTTTGCTTTTAGGAAGACATAAACTGTGTTAAAAGTAACACTAGTTGTGTTGTCCTTTCAGGCACAAACATGTTTTTTCTGTGGTTTCTGCCTATAGAAAAACATCATAATAAACACCATCTGTACTATGGGGATTTTTGGCTGTTGTACACAGTGCTGTTGTTATTTTGTTCACATGGGTTCTTCATGGAATTGTCAAAACCACTGGTGTTTGCATCCCTGTATTACACAAACCACAGCAGAGAGGGAGATGATCTTAGCTGCTCGGTCCTGAAGCCTGAAGCTTTTTTTTAGTTCCCAACAGAGGTCAACATGTCTCAGAAAGACCATTGCAGTGGGGATTGGGGAGTTAGACTAGTGCAAAAAAACAAATAAATAGAAAAAAAACCTACTAAAACGAAATGGAATGATAAAGTAACAAAGAAGAAGAAGAAGAAGAAGAAGAAGAAGAAGAAGAAGAAGAAGAAGAAGAAGAAGAAGAAGAAGAAGATGATATATATCAGCATTCCTTTGGGTTAAATCCATGTGGACTTTTTTGAACATCATTAGACATTACCTGGAGTAAACAGGGTTAAACCCATTTAAGAGGAACTAAAGAAATAACACACAGAGGAAAGACAATAAATAACATTTGTAATTTAACATCAAAAAGCACTCCAATATAGATGACTATAGTAGCTATACTTTAATGAACACCCCCCCCCCCTCCAATACCCCTTCCTTAATCACATTCAAATTGGTTAGTGTTCAGAAAATAGAAATATGTATTAGATAGCAATAAATTTTCATCATCGGCTAAGCCTGCTGCTTAATTGTCCTGTCCCAGGGCTTTGAAATTTCATTGTTCGTTAGGTGCTTAAGTCCCCCATCTCATTTTGTCTCTCTGACATTAGCGCTGAGGGCTCTAATACTCTAATAATTTGAATGGGGATTTGCATGATAGAGCAGGGAGCATTCAAATAAAAAAAAATGAAAAGGGGGGAAACTGCTTCTTTCACTTCAAAAGTCACTTTGTTCAAAGTCAAATCACAGTATATGTGAAGATGCACCGTTTCCTTTCTGACGAGGCATGCACTGTGCTGAGGAGGGGATGTGTTTTTTAATGCAAGATTTGAACATGAATAAATAAAAGATGTGTTTTGTTTGCAGAAAGGTCTGATAGGGAAAGTTTACACACACGCTCCCTTTGGGTAAGACGGGATCTCTCTGTTGGTCTTCCCGTTTCAAATAGAGTGACATGTCGGCTGGGTTTGTCAGATAAACTACCCAGTATCACAGCTGCCTGTTTCTAATGAGATTTACAATTTTATTTTATAACATTTTTGCACCCAGAAATAAATCTAATCAAACGATAAATATCTAGCTAAAGGATTTTGTTTGTTGAAATATTCAAATTAATGAAGGGCCTTATACAGTAAAAAATAGATTCACCAAATTCATGAATTACTGAATCAAGGGAGCATATATAAATATTAAAATCAAAAAGGAAAAGGCAACTAAAGGTGAATAATTGATAAAAAAAATAATCAATTATATGAGGACATTTCGGACTACAAGCCCTTCTTCAGCTGGATGGTAAAAGCAATGCTGCGGCCAGGCTGTTGTGCGCTTGTTTCAGGTCATACTCTATTTGAATTATTTTATTACACAGCAGTAAAGAGATTAGATAGACAGCTTAGGTTTGGGCTACGTTTACAGTTCAGCAGTTTTTACTTTTTTTTTTTTTTAAATTTCATTGTAGAATCTGCTAAACTGTCACTCATAATAATTCCCCTGCAATATTCTCAAACTGAAGTTACATTGTATTTACAACCTATGTTATACCACACTCTAACCACACTCTGGGATAATAGCCAGCTTACTTAATTTAGTAAACTGATCTATTTTTTTGTGTCTACCGGCAGGTATAATTAATACACTGCTGTCTATCCATCCACCTGATTCCATTCTGTAGGGTTGGTTTAGTTGCCAATCAGTTCTTAAAGACGTTTCACTTTCCTTTGCCTGTAGACCCCTTCAAAAGGATGTGATCTAATCAGTTTATTTACTTCCATTCATTTCAGTTGCTTTCCTTGACAGCAGTCACCAAACAGTCTCTCCTTTCAAATTGATGCCTGTGCATGATGTGGCCCCTGTTTTTTATTGTTTTTTTTTTTTTTTTGAAATCTAGACAACCAAAGGATTTAAAGATAATAAAATACAATACAGTACACATCTTGCAAGTAGGCCGCATGACCCAGTAGTGGATGAATCCTCTGTGTAAATATGCATGAGAAGAGGCAGAAATGATGGTCTGTCTCTTTGTTTGTTTCAAAAGGGGCACAATTTATGTGTGCATATTTGCACCAGAACACGGCTGTCTGGGACCTTTTTACAACTCTTTAAATTAAAAACTCCAGGCTATATCAAATGGAATATTGTTGGCGTAGCATCTAAACAACTTATAAATAACCTGCCCTTTTTTTCTAGTTGAGATTCCAATGAAGACACAAACTCAACACAATATCATAGCAGCTGTCTATATCGGAAGAGTAGAACAACAAAATGACGACTTAGTTCAAGTTTATTTTTTAGTTGGGACGTAATTAGTTGATAGAGAGAAAGGCAGCTCACCTGCTAAAGAAAGGGGACTTTTTGAACGAATTTGCACCATAAATAGTTTTGACAAGTGATATACATTGATGTCTGATGCAATCCCACTACAATTTGTAACATAAACATGGTTGTATATATAGAGGATACACCATGAGCTTGCATAGAGTACTGCAGTTATTCTGCAAGTGAGGAGACCCCAATAACCCCCCTGAGGGAATGAAGCACAGCACAGAATTCTCTTTACAATGGTCAGTGTATTCAAGCTGTATTTAACAGATGATATTGGACAATTAGTTTCCTTAGATCAAGCTCTGCAATAGCTCAGACATTTACTAGAAAATATGTTGAATTTAGGAACCCTGCCTGAACCCACCTCAAATGCATTGCTTCATCCTACCTTAACTTTACTGTACAGAGTGCTGTTTATTACTTGTATTTTTAAACTGCATGCTTATTAGGCATGTTGCTAACACACTGTCAAATAATGCATAAGCAAACTGGACCTTTCTCTTACAGGTCAGCCACTCTAAATAACAGGTGAGGATAATGAGCTTTCACTGAATAACCTTGCAACATGTACAGCCCTTGCATGTGAATAAAATAAATACAAATAGCACACATTATCCCTTTAGCTCTACTCTTCGGTATAGCCAAGATACACTTTATAGAAATGAACTGTTTAGTTCACAAAATATAAATGAACTCTGCTTTTGCTTGTTTAACTAGGTAAAAAAGGAAACAGAGACATTTATAAGCAGCAGGAATAAAGACTGCTAAAAGCAGCCTTCACACTGGTAATAGAATTGATGCAATTAGTTATTTGCACAAACCTCGTGGCAGTGTGGAGAATCTTTTTTGATTGTCCTATATTCAAAATAGAAAAAGTGATAAAACTGGGCCATATGATCTTAAAAAAAAAAAAAAAAAAAAAAAAAGGCCTGTAGCAAATGTGAGCGCATACCCCAACACACCAAAGAAAATTTAACATCTAAAGCAAGCATCACTCAAGGGCTTTTATATCTATATAAAGCTAATTAAAAAAAAAAAAAGGTTGATTTTGTAGTATATTATATATCAATATTTTGAGAAGTGAGAACCATCACATCTTAGGCTTTTTTTTTTTTTTCTTCTGCAGTAAAATAACCCCGCGTTAGTGAGTGGAGATAAAGCAATCACTCCCAAGAAGGAATAAACCCTTTAGATTTTCAGCACCCCAGCAGTGACCACTCGGCAGCGTGCCGTTCTCGGTCCACATTTGAAAAGATTAATGGCAAATATTATTCGCATGACCTTTCTTCAAAGAGATGGAGGTGAAGCGAGTCATTAAAGCCTCTTATGTGGTAATTAACGGGTTTTTTTCCCCCTTAAAAAAAATGGCTGCCTGCAGAATGGATGTGATCATTTAATTAGGCTTATGCGTCAGGCTCGTAATCGCTGGAGAGAGGTGTCAGATTTTAACGGCGGCTCTAAATTATAAACCCCATCACTGCGGAATATTTGAATGGCATCATCCCCCTTATTATAATGAAGCAGTGAGAAACAATTAGATAAACAGTAGGTGTGAGCCACGTTGGCTGGTGAAACAAGGGGCCGCGAATGGCCATTCGTTTTTTTTGTTCGCTTACTTGATGTAATGAGAAGCTTAATCTTGTCTTTAGGTTAAAACTGCAGTCAACACACATTTCAAAGAATAAATATCCCTTGACCTTTATTTCCTGGTAAGCCTTAAATTAGTGATTTAGGGACATAGCCATAAAGCTTTAACAAGTATTTTTTGATGAATAAAGTATAATGTCACCAAACTGTTCTAGTGTTGGGTTTCTAAGCGCATGCTACAATAACAATGTTAGGATCTAAACTAAACTACAGCACCTGCTCAAGAAAAAAAGAAAGGTGCTAAAATAAAACGGTGTCATAATCACCTGTCAGTGCTTTTAGGTTTGCCACACTAATTACACTGAACGCCACATGTCTGCAGGCGGTGCCCTGTTTGTACTTGCTTCCCAGAATTGACTGTTAGACGGATTCTCACTCACTGTCTGAGGGCATCCTGATTTTACCTTGATTGGTACTGCAGGTTCGCAGCCGATCTTCATCAGTGTAAATGTCACACTTTCAACAGAGGCACGTATGTTTATTTTTCCAGATGATGTGTGCCCAGCCTAGAGTTTATGCACATGTGCGATTGTTTTAAATGCGGTGTTCTATAAGTTAGAGATTTACTTTTAAAGTTTGCCATCCGACATCACAGTTAGTAAAAGCATCAATTACACTAAACCCTGTCTCTAGCAACACTTGGTGCTGATACAATTACTGATAGATTGAAAACATGAACGCCCGCCCTTGCACCCCCCCCCCCAGTATATATATATATATATATATATATATATATATATATATATATATATATATATATATATATATATATATATATATATATATATATAATACCATGTGTGCCCCTAAATACTACCTAAATATGTAATGACTTCTATTGTGCATGGGCAGAGAGAGAGAGAGAGAGAGAGAGAGAGAGAGAGAGAGAGAGAGAGAGAGAGAGAGAGAGAGAGAGAGAGAGAGAGAGAGAGAGAGATACGTCTACCTGAAACAGTATTAAAACGCATTTCCCTTCCACTGACACAACCACTCCTCAGCCTCAGCTTTCCAACTCCACTCGAATTTCCTCGCTGTGAAAACCATCCTTCCCTCTGGCCCGTGTTGCGGCCGAGGCAGTGCAGTAGGTGATTGCTGGGAAGGCTTGTCTTTTAGACACTGTGCCTAATGCACACCACATGTTATTGTCTGAAAAACAAAGTTCTCTGGGAATGCCAGACCATCTGAGTGGATACTTTAGAGGTGCTTCTAGACCTGCTGTATAATGAAGATATGATTGGGTGCCCTGTCTCCCTATTAAAGTGATGAGACTATTGCCAGAGCCTGCAGACTTTATAGCGCTCTTTTTAAGTGTCCTCCCCGCTTCATGCCCGGGTTTGGCGGCTGTGTGTCTCCTTAGGAAGTGCCTCAGTGTAGCGGCAGCTGTGCTTTGTAAATCCTCATATTCTAAACAATCAGTTCTTGAGAAAGTAATTGCCCACTTGATCTATGTAACACATGGTGCATAAAAGTAAAATTTGTTAAACTGGAAAATTGATGCTCCAAGGCAACATTCCTTATAGACTTCCAAAACATTTATTTAAAAAAAATGTAAAAAAAATAGAAGGGCAATGAAAGGTTTTGGTTTAACATCAGTGCCAAAAATGAACGGTAACATACCTTCATCCAGGCCTAAAAAGTTCCGCCTCTCTGAACAGGGAAGAAAAGCGCATTGAGAATGAACTGTCCTTGTATTAATGAAGTGTTTTAAATGTTATAGATTCAACACAGCCTGAGGGGGAAAAAAAACATACACATGTCGAAAGGGATTTACACCCATTTATTTATTTCTGTATTTCTTAATTATTTGCAATTCCAATCCTCACCTTGTAAAAAGTCACTGGCGTGTGGGGTGCAGGGCTAATTAGGTCATGCCAAGTTGCTGATTTTGGCTGGGGGCCCCACAGGGAGGGCTACATTGACCAGTGCGCTTTGGAGCTATGAGGAGGAAGGGGTCAGTTTGGGTTAGTTTGCCTCACCGCACCACAGCGACTGGTCAAACATGGCCATATGGAGACTACACAAGCTGAACTCAGTCCTCCAGAGTTCAATAGCTTGAACAGTCGCTGCTTATGTGCTGAAAAGACTGCAAAGATGGAAGGATACTCAGGGATCTTCAATCCTCCTGGGCCGGTATGTAGATACTCTCTAAATCTGGGCTCTCTAAATCTTGTGGGTAGATGTGCCAATATTGCATCCTACAAGGCTTCTGTGTCTGTGATAATATGCTGTCTTAAGCTTTGATGGTACACTCTGCTGTCTGTTTGTGCCTTTACCAAACCACCTTGTTACAGGAGACCTGGGTCTCATTGTCTGCCCTGTAAAGAAGAGTACATCAATTAAATGCAACAATGCTCTGGTTTCAAAGAACCAACTGGATTCCCAGCGATGTTTGACAGCAGACTCACTGATGTCTGTGTTAAACCCACAACAAGTGAACCAGTGCTGTTCTCAGGAGGAAAATCAATAGGACAAAGTTTTTGTTTTTCATTTAGTCCCTGTCTATTGAATCAGTGCTGTAATGGTATCAATGTGTTGGTGTCAGTGATCATTAACATCCCCTGTTGGCGTTACTTGTACATAGCGGATATAGGACACTGGCAGAGGTTTCTCATTTAGTCGAACTGATGAAATATTGACCAGTTGCTATTGGATCTAACCCTATTGATCTTCATTTATCCGGCTGTTTATTTCTGAACTAAGGGTTTAACCTTTATTGATTTTTCATTCCTCTGTAGTTCACGAGGTGTAAGTCTCTGTAGGCTAATTGGCTTAAAACAGGAATTGTAAGACAAGGGGCCCACTTCAAAAGTGTCAACACCAGATAAAGTTTGATATTCATGAAACTGCTATGCACAGCTGTTTCCATGACAACAGTCCAGAGCAGATTCCATAACACTTCAGTTAGATGTTATTAGTTTTGCTGTTAGACATAATAACACTAAATTGTATATTTTTTATTATTTCATGTTATAATAATATGTATTATTATTATATACGGTAACCTCTTTTTTTCTTAACAGGTTTATGAATATTCCAAAAACAGGCTTTAAATATCTCTTTGTGACCCAGGTGCTGCCATTTTAACTACACTGATACAAAATAAATAAGTTATTTACAGAAATAAACCACAAAATAAACATTATTTATATACAAGGGGTTTTCACCCTGTCACAGGGCCAAAGCTTTGAGATTTGGTAGAGTGGGCTGGGGATACTTGTCTGTATCATTTAAAGACATTTTTTTTTTCAGCTTGGCATTTTTAATCATTAATTATTCAAGGAAACCTTTTGAAAGTTTACAGGACAAACAGAGGAGAAATTTCCTTTGCAAACATACAACAGATCAGTGATGCCTTAGCCGATTACAGTACAAAAGTACAAAAGTGCAAGATAAAGTAATTCTGCATTTGGTGCAATTATAAACACAGCTCAACAGAGGTAGAAGTTATTCTGGATGGCACATAATCCAAGGTAACTTTGTCTCAATAGAAAGATTTTGCAAACTATTTTTCTAAAGAAAATACATAAGTAAATAAATGCCCTTCCTCAGATGTGAAAGGATGCTTGACAATGCTGGTGCATTTTTGCATCATATTTGCTTGAATTCAGCAATGCCAGATATTGTAATATTAACGAAACTTGAAAGGAGCCTGTGTAAACGCTTTTCTTTTTTGGGCTTGTGTTGCGTGAGTTGTTTAATAAGGTGAGATAATGTACATTACTTAAAAAAAAAAAAAAAAAAAATCAGAAGTGTTTCTTTCATCTCTGTTTTCAACAGTCTTGTAAAGTTTCTATTTAAACTGTATAATCCTGTCAAGTGTATCAGTTTGGCATTTTCTCCATTTCACGCTGACAATGACATTACTCAGTCATCTCCCTGTACCAAGGCCTATGTGTCACCAACAATGAAAAAAAAGATTGAAGCGGAATTCATAAATTGAATTCTACCCTTTTTGGTGTGTGAGCCGCAGTGCTTCACTGACTGTGTGTCTCCAGCAAGGGAAAGGTCTTTAAAAACAAGGTTACAGCAGAGAACTTGCCCATATCCAGCACTTAACATGATAAGTGTATGGGATAAGATTAACTAGGGCGACTAATATGAAAAGCTGTGGAATATGTGCCAAGAAGAGATGTGTACTTCATATTAATTTAGGAAGTAATTTGATTATTTAAACATAATTACACTGCAATTACTTCTTCTTCTTCTTCTTCTTCTTCTTCTTCTTCTTCTTCTTCTTCTTCTTCTTCTTCTTCTTCTTCTTATTATTATTATTATTATTATTATTATTATTATTATTACAGCCAACTTCAAACTCTGTTAAATCCCGGGAAGAAAAACGTGTTTTATATAAAAGATGTTTTGTTTTGTTTTTATACCTTTTTATGGGAAACACCAACAGAATGGATATTTTAACATAAGCTAGCATCCCTTCAGCTATAACTGTAGACCAGTGATTCATAGATTCACATAGATATTTAAGCACACTGTCTGGGTCAACCCTGACACCTTCATAAATAAGCTTTCATTTGTATTGTTGATGTAATTGGAACAGGTTTCCTTACATAGATGAGACAGTAAGTCAATGAGCTTTGTTTTCTTGATAAAGACCTGGTATAACTAAAATATTACATTCAAATACAACTGGTTCAGTATTATCTTGGACACAGAGTACTTCTTAAAACATGACAGAGACTTTTTTTTTGGGGGGTGGGGGGTTAATGTGATGGGATCCAAGATGAAATCTGATTTTAGTTTCTACCTCAGAGAAAATATTGAGTGTTTAAATGGGAGTCTGTTCTGATGCTGTTGAGAAGTATCTCTGTGTCGTTCTTTGCACAGACAGAAGAATCGTTTGATGAGCATGGCAGAGTATCTATCATCTACAAGGCAGGTTGCCGTGAGCCCAGAAAGGGATAAACCAGTTAGAGAAAAAAAAAAAAATGAACATTTTCTTTAAAGACCAGGGTCCCTATTGGTCCCATTGAGAAGGCTATCTTTCACAGTCTCTGGTTTTATCGTCATGTCGTATTTTCCTAGTACAGTGCATCTGTCATGATGCAAGCTTTGCGGATAAAGTCGGTTTGTGGTAATGCACTCCCTTGGCTTGCATGAGTATTCAGATAACATCCAAGTCTGGGTTTGGGAAACAAATATAGCCATCAGCTAAAACCTGGGGAGAAACCTCCACTCCTCCATGCCTCCACTTCAAAGTTCCCAAGTCTCTGTCAATGAGCACAGTCATTAAAAGTCCTGAAAACAAGAACCTCTGTTTCAATTCAATTAGGGTTCACCACCCTGTCAGTTTAACTAGCAGAGGGGCTAATCTCCCGAGGTTAAAAACGATTTGCTTGATGCTTAATGAATATTAAAGAGGTTTGGGGGGCTATTCAAAACCAAGCGTGTTTTCTAAACTACCAATATTTCAGTAAGCAGGAGGAACCCCTTTTTTTTGTGTGTGTGTGTGTGCTGACTCTGTCTCAACAGCACTTCAGAAGAGACACCACAACTGTCAAATGCCAAGCTAATTATTCTAATTGATAATGCAATTTTAGATTTCACCTGCCAAGCCATTCAATACAGAAATGTAAATGTTGTGTGTGTGCGATATGTTGCGTCAAATGAAAATCATGCTGTTGAACATCATACAGATCCTTTGAATAAATGCAGTCTCTACGGACCTATGCAAACATATGTGGATATACTGTATATGTTCCCTTAATTTTTAAGAGGAAAATCAAACAGGTGACACTTTAAAACAAGTGCATGTTTATGCTGAAATCTATTTAGGGTTAAGGTTCATAAGTGTCCAGGGAGTGTATCTTGAAATAATGTTTGCTTCATATGAATGCATATGAAAGTTCTGTTAATGCATAGCTGAATAACCAACACCTATAAGTATGTATATGTATTATGTATATGTAAATATGTATTACAGAGATAAACACATAGATATTGGCCTGCATATGATTACAGCTGACACATTGGATTTAATAGGGGCTAGGTGAGTGACATCTTCATTTTGCAGTGTGCCTGTGACCCGCATGCGATGTGATGACACAGCATGTCACCTGGGACTCCTGGAATGGACAGGTGCAGTGTAATCTCTGAATGAGACCTGGGACTGGGGGGAATGCAGCCTGTGGAGTCTGTCACTTCATGACTTGCCTGAAGTACTTGAAACATGTGGCGATTGTAAGACCATAAGAAAGGAATTCCACTTTAAGACCTGCGTTTCACCTCTGTTCGAGTGTTGGGAGCCCTGCGTTCATTCCAGCCTCTGGAGTGAATTGTTGTGTCTGCCGATAAGGCCCGATCTCCAAGGGGACTGGGGGTGGGTCTGTCTGCCTGCCTGCCTTCTCCGAGACAATAATAACAAACAGCCGAGTCAAACCAGCAGTGCCTGAGCTCTTACTGAAATCAGCCCCTAATGAGAATGAGAAAAAGAAAAAGACTAAAAGATCATCATCCTGTCAAATTCATCAGCCAGACTAATCCCTCGGAAAAAAAAAAAATAATAATAAAAAAAAAGGGAAATAGGTTTAGCTGTCAATAGCTGATGCATATGTAAGGGATTTAATTTGGCATGTTTGTCAGAAAACTGCTGGCCAATAATAGCCCCTTTGTTTTCTCGTAGGGGCGTGTGGCAGTACGTAGAGACAGGAGCCACACAAAGGAGCAGGTGAAGGAGCCATGGCTTGAATAGCGTCAGATAAGAGTAAACTCCTTTTCTTGTCAGATCGTGGCTCATTATCTTCTCTTGCCAGTTATTACTAGGAGTATAAATTAGCATGCTTTGTGATGCCTGTTATTGTCAGAAGGCTGCTGCGTCCCCTTTTCAGTCCTATTATTTGCAATCTTTTTTTTTTTTTTAATAAGAGGTTTATTTGAAGGGCTAGCTAGCATTAGTGTGTACAGAGTCACGGCAAGTTCTAACAAATAAACTAGGGACCAATATGTTTTTTTGTTTTTAAATAAAAGAGGCATTGTTTGGACAGCACTCGCTGTGGAACTGGTGCCTTCAGTCTATATCAGTTTAAATGTTTGACAGGTGTATTGTTAAAAGCATATGCAGTAGAACACAATTTATGGGTGAGTGTATTTTATCACACTTCTTTAAAATAAATAGGATTCTGTGTGCCTGTGTGTGCAAGTGTGTGTGTGTGTGTGTGTGAGTGTGTATGTTGGAGGTTCATCCAGCAGGACTAGGTTTCGCTATGACTTGTGAAATCCAGCAACGGCTCCCTTTTTTTTTTTTTTTTACATTCCATTTTTTTTATGTTCTCCCACCCTCAGAGCCCTTCGCAAGTACTCGCAGTGCAGAGGGAATTGTAATTGTGACTGACTGTCTTATCCTTCTGCCCTTACCCGAGCCATATTCCCAATGCAAGGGTCAACCTGAAGTCAACCAATTCTGTGCATAACTAAATTAAAGAAACAAAGAACGGTTTGATCTGCTGCATAGACTGTAAAAACAGAATAGGTGCAGGTATTAGTGTGCATAGCTTTTTTTTGGTGCTAGTTTTATATCATTTGCACTTGGGCAAATATGACCTATAGTTTGTTATACATTGCTATTATCACTACACAGACTGCTAAACTCAAGCCAAACACTTCCTAATGCTGGCGCATTAACTATGTGTAGTCAAACTACAAATTACTAAGATTTAATACATGCGGTTGATATATGGAGCTCCATATGTCAACCGCATGCATTTAACAAAGCCATTTTCCCAATCATGCAATTTTAAGTACATGCATTAAATAATGTAACAGCAGTGTAAGTACAGTGTAGCTAGAGTGTAGTTAATACACCTGTACAATATGTTCAAGTGTATCCAATATGTATTTACTTAAATCGAGGACCATTTTAATGATATAAGCAACATTCATACCCATATTTGTAATTGGGAGCCCCAATACAGTATACTGCACACAATGCATTCAATAGGCACCAAGATCCCAAGAGGATGTATTGAAGAGGCCATTGTGTTTAGAGCATTAAAATAGACCCTGATGTGTATCCCCTCGTGAAAGGCAGTGCAGTGTTCCTTCTAAGGGGGCTTGTTCTTTGGCTCTTGTTCTTCATAACTGTGGGTATGTTGATAGGCTCGGTGCACAGCTCAACACTGCCCTTGGGTAGGAAGTTCCCATTCATTGGAGGGTTTTCTCTAGGCCGTACCTGGTTAGAGCTCCTTTCGTTCTTTCTTTGTTTGCAGTGCATTTTGAGGTTCTGCCAGTTGTGAAGCACCCGGCACTTGCTTACTCTCCTGACAAAGTCATTCATTCTGCACTCCTGCTTCGTGTCAGTTTTTAAGGAGCATGATCAAAATGCTGCAATCTCTAAAATGCAACTTGTCTGTTCTCATTTTATATGGTCTTTGAGTGGTTGATTCTGTTAGTGAAGCGCTGGCATCAGCACGTCATAGCGGCGTGATTAGGCTTGAAATTAGTGTTTGGGAAGAAAATAACTCTCTAAATAGTTGAAATTGTGCCAGTAAAATAATTGGGAGGCACATGCATTGATCTGTGTCAGAAATGGGTCTGGGGTGATTTCATAACTGGCAATAAACCAAGCCTGAGTTCTGAAAAAATATTTTTAAAGCAATAGCCGATCAAAATTGGATGTCCTAAAAAACTATATTCCCTTACCTGCCTATACATGGCATATCCTTGCTGCAACTTTACGCACCCTTAAGTAATTGTATTTTACCCTGGTTTTCTCCAAATTTCCTGGTTATTCGATTCAACTCACCACTGTAACCCATAACCTCTGTACCCACCTTTAAATCAATGGTCTCTTTTCACTTGGTGAACTGAAGCAGTGGATATTGCCAAGCTACTAAACCCCAGAGGTTCAGCCTTACTGGTCTCCCTCTGAGCTGTTTTTGGGTAAATACAACCCATCCAATTTTCTTCCCTAGCCTGCCGGAGCCAACAACAATCCTCGGCCAAGAACGGTGCCTCTCCCAAGACTCACACAGCGCTCCACACTAGATAAACACAGTGCTGTATTTATTTAATTGAACGCATCGCTTACAGTCTAGGTATTGAAAAAGATTGAAATATTTTGCATGTATTCAAAATGATAAACTGGGTTGCCTAGTATGGCACGGATTGCTATTCTTTTGCGATGACTGTGGACATTTCTTTATAATCACTCCCATAAAATGTAATGCATTATGTAAGAGAGTAGTGCACGCTTTCAGTTTCTCTGGTGAAACTGGCTCAGAGGCGGTTTTGGTTTTTCAGTTTCGTTTCAAAGTAATGACTAGTCTGCTCAACAGCTAGGCATAGCTCTGACAGCAGTGGGTATTAATGGTTTCTGTTCCCATGAAGTGCCTTCTCCAGTGGCCCACTTAACTGCCTAACCCAACTCGCTCCAATCTATTAAATTAACAATTTAAATACACGGTCGTATGATCTTTTTTACAGCCCAGGTTTGCCTGCTTATTAGAAAGTGGGTTTTGTTTCTGTTTTTGCTTTGTTTTTTCGAGCTACAGCCACATATTCATTGGAGATATTGCTATTCAGATCATTATCTGCATTCTGCAGGGTTTATTGTACAATTTTGATAAGTCTCATAGCAGACCCATGAAGCATGTAAATGTTTGTCGACAGCGCTTTTGATCCGCGCAGTGACTGCGGAATTGAGTTAGCTTGGAAAATCCTCCTGTAATCTGATGTAAAACACTGAGCACAATAAGCATGTCACTCGCTTTCACTGCAACCGTTTTGTTTTACAGCCCGCATGATCACTTTATGATACTTGTTGGAGGCTCGCCACATATTGTCTAGTTCACAAAAACAACAAACTCACGTACTGCCAGGTAGTTTGTCAGTTGGATTTATTGGCATTTTGGATGGTTCTGATAAAGCTTTCTCACCCATAACCTCGGCATTTTTGACAGGTTTACTGGCGCCTCCTATTAAACTGCAAGGAATAATGGGACATTATGTGCTATTATTATATGCTCCCTAAGATAACAACAGAATTTATTCAACTAGAAAGATGCAAAACGGTTATTGTGAGTCTCATTTGCTTAACCCTATTGTCAGCCAAAGGTGTGCACTGGCTTTCTATTAGGTGGGACAAGAACACTACATCTTCCCAAGGCTGTACATTATTATTCAATTACACACCAGCAAAAGAGAAAGGGAGACAAGCAGTGATACAGTGCAGTTTGATAAAAAAGAAAAAAAAATGCTTAATTAATACAAAAAAAAATCTTTACATTAGGTTTTAACTACTAATGTTGTTAAATATTAACTGTGAATTTACACCTATATAGATATATATATATAATATATATATATATATATAGTATATATAATATATCTATATATTATATATATATATATTCTAATAGGAAATCGCTTAGCGAACAATCGCTTGTCAGTTACAATAATGGAATTGTTAATGAAAATTCCTTCTTATTTTTGAGTCAGGGTGGGGGGGGGTGGATGGGCTGAATAAATTATGATACATTAGAAAAGGAAACTAATGTCTCTGGTGATTTATTTTAGAAAACTCGCCAAAAATATAAAGGCTTGTTTTTATTAAGGTGTGGGGAAAAACTCAAATAGCTGTTTCTGTGGTCTTCTCCATTCTAGTCCCTCAAATAGTGTTTTTGTTATATACTGTACTTTGTGTATTTTTTGGTCCAACTTAGAGAAATTTCCACTCGGTTGAGGCAGGACTGGGGAATGCCCTGAGGAACATTTGAACCCTGGCGCAGAGGAAGGAATCCTACAGTACCCACTGTGCTATTGCCAACACTCACCCATCTGTTTAAATTACAGTAACCCAAGACTGGAAAGTGTCCCCGCTAGACGGTAGGTGTGGTGTGGACTTAAACTCCGAAGTGACTGTACTTCCCCTTTGCCCTGGACAATATGGATAATTATAATAAAAATGAACGTTTTGTCAAAGCTTCAGGAAACTTAAGAGAAACTCAATCTGTTTCTAGATCAGAGGTACCAGACCCCCTTGGGAAAAGAAGCTAAATTAGTGAGAAAACAGAAGTAAACTATAGAATGCTTTATTCAGCTGTGATTAAATGGAAGTTTTGTTCTGTCTCTGTCCAGATGTTGAGTCTATGTATTTTATTTTTACATTCTTGGCCTTTTGCCCGTATATATTTTGGATACTGCAGGGAGTGTATAATATCACTGGAAAATGATGCGGTCTGGTACCTTTTAAATAACATTTCCGCCTTTTTGTGCTGCTTTTTTGTTTTTCTTTCCATGTTTTCTTTTATTTTGGAGTCCGGTTTTAGAGGTGCTGTTTGGAAGTTTGCTGAAAGGGCTTGGGAATACTGGGATATTTGACTTTGTTTCGGTTTTAACTCTAGTCTAAAAATAAGGGAGGAAACCGAGGTCCAAATCGCTCATACAGAGAATCCTAAAAGCTGAAGGCGATCCTCCTACAATGGGCTGGGGGTTATTTAGATATAGAGGGTTCAGTTCTATACTGAACAGACTCTCAGGTATATATATATATATATATATATATATATATATATATATATATAATATATATATATATATATAAAATTATTTAAAATAAGTGGTTGAATAGATTGACCGAAATAAGGAGTTAATTGTATTTAGAGAATTGTATTGGAAAAATAGTTGTATGTGCAGACTATCTGGGTTTGACTCTCCCTTTAATAGAAACAATAATATTCTATTTTAAATAGTTCAATGACTATATCTGTTATTAAAATCTAACTAATAACACCTTAAAGTCTAAGTCATTTCTGTGTTAATATTCACATTATTTTCATTTGCACATTCTTAATTTATGCAATAGAGTATAGAGTATTTTCAACATTTGGTTGGTGTGAAGAAATGTGCTTCATTAATTAAAAACGTACCGCACTGTATTTGCAGCAATCTAATTGAAGGTGAAGTCTTGTGTTCACAATAATGTAATCGCATAGGGGGATTTTTTAAAATGACATTCATTTATTTTTTCTAAGCCTTTGATTTATTAATCTCGTACACAAATGGACTGGGGTGGCCAGCTTATCAACAAAAAATGTATGACCAGAACAAATGGAATTGCGGAAAGAAGAAATCAAAATAAGGAACAACTAGGTAATGCTACACTATACCACTCAGCACCCTCAATCATAGAAAAATAAAATCGCTTATGCTGGTGTACTCTGCTTTCAGAGAGAGGAAGACAAGAGCGAAAGAAAAGACAAGTTAGCAGCTGCCTACAGCTGAGTTAGCAATAAACACCTGAAAATAGTTCTCAACTTTCTTTTATTTGGAGTACTAATGGAGCAGCATTGCCAAGAGCAGCAGCTCCCCAGCGAATTTCACTTGTTGAAAGAGACCCTGTGCCTGCCACTCCAATTAAAGCAATCGGCAAAGAGGTAGAGTGGGGGAGCGAGAGAGGGGGAGAGAGAGAGAGAGAGAGAGAGAGAGAGAGAGAGAGAGAGAGAGAGAGAGAGAGGGAAGGAGGGAAAAAAATCAGGGAAGCCACATCTGGAATTGAGCTCCTTTCTCAGCCAAGTCACAATTGTTTAGTCTGAAAAGGGGAGTTAAAAAAACACACACACACACACACACACACACACACACACACACACAAAAACAGTTTTGCTTGAGTGATCTTTCATGGCTGCGTAACTGAATGTGGTAGTGGAATTCCACATACTGTACCGCACTCATGAAGCAAAATATTTTTTTAAGGGGTGCAGTTATAAGTAGAGACACATGTGGTGGTGGTGGGGGGGGTACCCACAAGTTCGTTATTTTAAATGCATGTTTTAAATTAGTTTCAATAAACTAGTTTGGTTGGTTGTCATTCAGTAAATGGAAATATATAGCAGGTACATGCTAGCAACAATGCAATACAGTAAGGAAATGAAATCTCTTGAGGACTTTTGAATGCATTTCCCCAGTTAATCTTCAGATAGAGACAGTAGCACGTTAGGCTGTGGATCAGCAGATACATCCACTGTTGACAATCCTCGACATCTGGTTTGCCACAGCGGTGTAGATTTAATCTGCACAATTGAGTCCATCTCTCTGTACATCCCACCCAAATCTCAGTTACCAAAATGAAGAGCACAATATCCCCAGCTAACATCTTAAAAACATGAGGCTTGGTATCCAGCACTACATGAAGAATGAACTCATTGTATACTGGGTTTAAAAAAGATGCAATTAAGTATATTCCACAAGATTAGAATTAATAACTGGTTACTGGTTTCTGTTTAAAAGGGTTTCTTTTAAAAGCAGTATAACCCTATTATGGAAGAGCTATTTAGACAGAGTTGTATTGGCGTAATGGTGCCATTAACACTATGAATGTATGGGATGTAATATCTTGAACAGTAAGGGTAAGCCAGAGCTCTCAAAGAGAAGTGTGTCGTGACGCACCTTGACAGCTATTGTTCTTTGCAGTTTATGTTTGAGAGCGGCTTGTCCTAAGTCTGCTTCACTTGCAGCTTTTCATCATGTGCAATGCGGAGACAGTGGGGGGCATTGCGTGAGGCGGGGGAGAGGTGATGGATTTCAAAAATAAAATGCATCATCGTCCAGAGCTCTTTAAAACGCTGACGGCTGGACCTGGCTGGAGGAGAGGCTGGAGGAACTCTCTTTACCTGGAGGCGGTGGTGGGGTTTTTGGGAAAGTTTAACAAAGCTTTTGCACCAAGCTGCACACACTAATGTGATGCACCTCTGAACCTTTTTGTAAGTCACGTAGACAAATGGCTAGCAATGTTTCCTACAAGTGTTTGAAGTTGTCGATAATATATAACCCACAGTAATAATTACCATTGCTTTTGAAATACTTACAAAAGACTATAAGACTCATTTATGGTTTGATTATTGAAGCCTCTCCTAAAAAAATAATTCAGGGTATCAGAAACAGAAACACACCCATAACCCTCAACCCTCTATTGTAAATACATTTTATTAGAAAGCCGGTCAAGCAAACAAACCGATAACCAAAGGAGGCAGAGAACCATTGCTTTGTAGACTATACTTGGGACTCACTAACAGGTTGACAAATGTAAGGGGTAGGTAGGGGGGTAAGTGAACTTGCTATTATCAGCTGAAGAAGTAACTAATGAGCCAATGAAAATTAAGCTGCTTTCTTTTCCTCTGAGCCATTGCAGTCAAAGTAATTGACTTTCCTGTGGCTGAGTGTTGGGTTTCAGAAAGGTCTCATCAAATACTACAACCTGACACTTTGCCCCCAAGCCTACTGTTATAAATAAGAAATAATTACAAGTCACTGAGATTTTCTTTTGTTTATGTGTAAGCATTAACAGTGAAAAGCAACTTCCTTTTGGGAGATGGGGGTCTGTTTTTCTTCAACAATGCTACAAATAACACAAATGTCACTGTCCATGATTCACAGGTACAGAGGTTGTCTAGGAACTTACTCATAACAATAATAGTTAGACATGTTTACACGGTACTTGAAGAGAAGGGTTTATGATTCAACTGTGCTTTTGTAGCCAATGGAAAATCATTTCTGGGAACATTTCTGAATGCGGGTAATCCAATAGACGTTAATTGGATGTTTATCCATTTTTAGTTAATGATTTTCAATAAATGCAATTACTTTTAATATTTTAATTTTTGTATTGGAATTTCTTAGCTTGTTGCCCATTTTTACCTTTTTTTTTTCCTTTAGCATAGATACATAAAAACTAACACTGCACGACAAATATATTTTGGTTTGGTGATGTTACTACATTGTCTTATATAATACACTATTAGTACAGAACAGCAGTACAGTACATTGGTAATCCATGTCCCTATAAGAGATACTGTTTTTTTTTTCTTTTTGCTACAGTAAACTGGTGTGCAGTAATACAGACATTGTAAGAGGTAGCAATTTTGTAATTGGAATTGGAGACCAATTGGACAGATGAAATTGATTTTTGAGAGGGGTGTCCCAGCATTGTCGAGGTCAAGCCATTTCGCAGCCACTCAAGCCATGGTTACTGTACAAGGGCTCAAAGAGAAAGCAACTTCACAAATTCTGGTAAACTTGTCATGTCTTTTATCTGGAAGGAATAGGCATTTTTAGATGATGGTGGACATAAGGGAACCATCAAAATATAATGCACTTGTATCGATTGACTGTGGCCAAGTGGTTCGCAGTGTGCAGGTGTAGAGGTGATGCTGTGCTCAAGTAATGACAAGCAACAATGCTCACAGTGTAATGGGGGTTTATTTAAAATCCAAAGTCACTTGATAAATGTAAGCAATAATCACTGGAATACACAGCGATGTGTAATGCTCACGAAATCCAGTCCAGGGCACACTGTTCCCTTTACACAGTGTCCTTATAGGTCAGGAGAGAGATTTATAACCAAGGTTCATTCTTTCTCTGTCACAAGGACACAGTGCCATATAAAAGCACAGTCCTTTTTACCCGTATCTGCAGAAATCAAGAAAGTTGTTACAGTTCAAATCTATGAGGAAAGATACAAGTTCTAACAAGTTATCATTAGAACAAAAATAGCACTTACCAGAATTGTGACATCCTGTTTTCTTATGCAAGTCATAACACAAGTCTTCTTTCCGGAGGCTTGGGTCAATGCCATCATTGTGACATATTATAAAGTGAGGTAGCGGACAAAGAGTGACGTTCTGGACAAACTGAACTGTCATCACAGCTGAAAAAGTGTTGGACAGTGGAGGTAGTGAACCAACACCACATAGCTATGCTTTACAGTTGAATTAAGTATGGATTATGGGACATTGCAGTATTGGTGAAGGAAGTGTTGCAGACTAGATGCCTGGTAGCTATTGCAGTGATTCTACACCCTGCTGTCAGGAACCTGGAGAAATATGAGTTACTTAATTGAATATCTACATTGCCTTGGCTTGCTGGTTCAGAATCCAGCACACCACTGATAGATCAGCTATTTCAAACACTGCAGCAGCACACATATCTACAGGTTACACTGTGGCTTGAAAACAAAAAGTATGACAGCCTTAATTCTAAAACCCTCTTGTCCTATTGTCCTCTACTGACGCCTGAGAACAAGAGGGTTAATACAGCTCTTTAATTTTAGTAACAGCTTGCAAAGAGTTCCAGCGAGAACCTGGAGGATGAAGATACACCTCATGTGAAAAAAAAAAAACATTTGAAAACCTGAGAGAAATAGGTTTGAGATGAAATTTGATAAAAGCAATTGAGTCAAAGCATGCAGCAAGGACAAAGAAAGTGGAATAACTGAACGCCAGCAATAGGGCAGAGTATGCACCTGGGACGTAGTCTACTTATCAGGCTCTGGTTAAAACCTGTAGCAGTGTTTTAAAGGGCAGGTGCCGATTCCATTCAGCCTCTGAACTCCTCCAAACTCAGAATCTAAAAGCAGTGGCAAGCTCCATTTGTCTATTTGAACCCTGTCGCAGTGTTTATATCTAATTTAATTTTGGTGATAGGTTTGGTGACCAGGAAAGGTGAACGGAGGGAGCTATCTATCTGTTTTTTTCAGGTCAGAACATTAAATATCAAACTTCATCTGACCTGTCTGTTTTTCTACCTGTATGTCTTGGGAATCTCTGTTAACCCCAATTAAACATACATTCAGTGTTTGCTTCATATATGAGATTAGTATGACACTGTAAATATTGCGATATAATACAGCGATAGCCAAATGTTTTGCATCCCCTAGAGTTTTTGGATTGAGACATAATTAAAACCAAAAAATATATAAATGAACATAATTCAGATATTTTACTTAATATCATGTAATCAAAGAAAATGATATTGCAAAAGTCTACCGGAAGCCATAAAAGTAGTAAATTATGTCACATTTTTCAGTTTTTTGTCAGTTTTTTGTTAAGTGTATGGAAAACTACAAAGTGGTATGTCATTCAATATGTTAACATAACATTATTCAGCAGATTTGATTCAACTTTATGATGCAAAATCTGTTAATTATATAAGGTGATGTAAAACTTTTGGCCATAGCTGCATGTTTCAAGTAAAAGTGTCTTTGTGTGCATTTATGATTGAGACCACTTCCACAAGGGATCATCACTAGCCTTGCAACTTAATCTTCCAGCAAGATAAATTATATTTCTACAATATTTTAGAATTGGAATTCGCCCCCTTGCTTGACGCATACCCCATATTTGCAATTCTTCTTCTCAACTGTCTGTTGAGTATATTTCTCCTGTGTGACCCCTATTTCATTCTACTAAGCCTTTTCTCCCTCTTGAAAAGGTGATGTGTGGAAAGCCTTGCCACAGACAGCAATCTTGTGAGCAGATGAAAGAACAGTCTGCTTAACTGCCATCTTATAAGACTTAGACAGCAGCTTTAAAAAAAACAAAGGTGTAGATCCATGTGTTTCCAACAAAACAGTGGGGACTTTTTTCCTCTGCATTAAAAAAGGATGCTAAGGATCAAGTTCTGGGGAAAAAAAGTTTGTCAGCATTGCATGAATTTACAAGTTTCTAGCAAATTAAGAGAGTAGATTCAGCCATCAGGTAGTGGCCAGTGTTTCTTGAGTTGGACACCAATATGGGCCTTGAAGGCTCAGGTGGCTGAAAGACTGTGAACCAGCCTTACCTGCTCCATCATGGTGGTGGGTGCGAGTGCAGCGGACTGTGTCGTGTGATGCACAGCGTTGTGGATTTTGAGATTCTCTATCGAGCAGTGGTTCGCTTGGGGTGTGCATGATCGCTGGTCTGCTCCCAGTCTCCTTTTCAGTTAAACCCCAAAGGGACACCCTTCCTGCTCAGATGATCAGAGACAAGTGAGTCATGCATGGATAGCTCATGGACAAAACATGGTCCTTCACCATGGCCATCAAAGGAATGTCAACCATTCTAATCGTGGATATCTAGAAACAGCCCAAGCTGATAAATGAACAATTTATCATGATTCAGGGTTTTGTGTTCTCTTTATGTCATGTCCATAAACCGAGGACCAACCAACCATGAAAACATGACCTAAATGCACACTTAGGGCCTGATTTCCATCAGTTGGTAACTCATGGTGTGTAAATCTTTAATAATAATAATAATAATAATAATAATAATAATAATAACAATAATAATAATACCAATATTGTTCCAGAGCTTTATTATTGGACAACCTAACTTCACTGAGCAAACAGAAGACCTCATTTAAGTTGAAATAGAAAAGCGAAAAACAGGTTTATAGTTTCAGTTGACATGTTTGTTTAATCAAAATTCACTTTGCAAATTAGCACCCTAAGCGAGTGACATCTGTTGTCAATATTCTAATCAATTGATATCATAAATAGCTTATTAATGGTGTAATTCTTTGATTATATTTGCCATCTATAACTCACACTCAATAGTGCTAAATTAAGAAACTAAACTAATAAATGAAATGTAATAAATCCAATTTCAAACATTTCAACTGGAGGTCTTTTTTTCGTACCTTCAATGTACCTTGCATTTTTGTCCTCGCAATAAATGAACATGTGGGTACCATACTGTACCTCCATACTGCATATTTCCATGCTTAACTGTATTGATTGTAAAACAGAAGTCTTTACTGGTGTTTGGCGTTGATGGTCCCTCATTGGGATTAGAGCTTGGCAGTCAGATCTCATCGCTATGTGAGCGTCTCTGTGCTGCATGCATTGGGATGGGCAGTCTGGAGACAGGAAGCTCACAGAGGTAGAGAAACCTTTGCTGTAACCATTGGGCGCTAAACTGAACACAGCTAAATCAGAACTATGCTGCGGTGCTCCCAGGTTTTTTAATCTGTTCAGGCTTGTCCTTGTTTGAAATTGCGGTGCATTTGAACGGAATGGATGGCTGGTGTTAATTCAGTTCGGGGTTTTATTGCAGGATATTGGATATTGGAATTAGAACCTTAGTGTAAACCCTTTGCTTTTCTGCATATTTTATAAAAAAAATTATTTTGGACACATAATAAATTTCATTGAAACTTTTTCCCATTTTTTTTCATTGCTTATATGGGGATATGGATCTTCATACGAGGCTATCGTGTATTTGCGTCTTCCATATGTTCTCATATAATGTCTTGAATAGAGTTTTTTTTTTATTTGTCTCTATATGAGGTCATCATACATTAAAGGGTTAATCACAAAGGCACGATCAACTCACTGGTAGGAATGATCATTCAATGCTTTCTCTTACTGAAGTGATGATCGCGACCAATAAATATACTGATTACCTCTTCCCTGGCAGCAGTGTCACTGTTCCCCTGGTGGTTGACATTCACTTTGTTCTTTGGTTTAAATGAGAATATGCAAAAGTTTCACGAACCAGCCTGATAAGGTTATCTCCCTTTCTGGTTGAGGAAGTGTGTACCAGGATGAAGTACTTAAAACATTTTAAATGTAATGCCTTTAACAATCAGAAGACTCCACTCACCAGGACACTCAAACAGAATGTTAGAAGTATCTCACTTTTTTTTTTTTTTTTTTAAGAATAGGTTTAAAAAAGAATAGATTCATAAATTGTTGGTGTGTCCTTTGAACAGACAGTCACAGTACAGTTTGTCTTTTATTTTTTCCTTGAAAAACCTCTTATAGAATTTATATAAAAATAATTTTACAGGAGGAACTCTAAATGTTTCATCTAAGCCCTTAACTAATTATGCTTTTTTTTTTCTTTTTTTTTTATTATAAAAAATGTTGATGAATCAGCTAATTCCCAGTACTTAGTTTTGGCAGGTTTATAGTTTTCAAACATTATTGATCTTTTTCAAAGCTCTTAATATTTTTTATGAGTTAATGGGGTCGACATCATATGTAAAGCAGAGGCCAGTAAATATATAATTCTTTGGCAGTGCTTTGTGCAAGGTGTCAGAACAGGAACAGAAGCATGTCCACTGCCGAAGCAGAAGTCTGCATTCTGAAGCTGTCAGATCTCTAACACTAATCAATGATGCACCATATTATCCCTGTGCTTGGAAAGTACTATCAGTATAAAGTATAGTGTAAAGAAATATTCCTGTGTGTTAATCCACTAGACCACCTGGTCTCTACCACCATTTCTATCACATTTGGAGATTGAAAATTCCCCAAATAAATCTGGAAATGACCAAATAATGTACTGAACTAACAAACCACAATAATAGTGGCTGGGATGGAATTAGTGTTTGAGCCACCCTGAATGGATAGGTACTGTATAATAAAAGATCAGAAAATTCCTAAAGGTCATGAGTGCTAATTCTAGCAATGTTAAGCGCAACCACATCAACACACTTTTTCTTAAGCTTCTGGAATACTTTTAGCTTGTGAGTGAGTATACCAAGCTAAACTAAGGGCCACATGCCCATCCATCCATCCATTATCATTAACTGCTTAATCCTTCACAGGGTCGCGGTGAGCCGGAGCCTAACCCAGCAGACACAGGGCGCAAGGTGGGACTACACCCTGGATGGGATGCCAGTCCATGTCTTTGGACTGCGTGAGCAAACCGGAGTACCTGGAGAAAACCCATGCAAACATGGGGAGAACATGCAAACTCCACAGACCCCTAGGCCAGAGCCGAACCCAGGGCCATGGCGCTGTGGGGCAGCAGCGCTAACCACCATGCCACCATGCTGCCCCCATGCCACTGTGCTGCCCAAGGGCCACATATGCAGCCCTCAAATACCCTTGAAGGCCTGCAGCCCCCTTATACAATACTTAGTTATAATAAGATGCATTCTTGGAATTTGATCATACATTTGCTATTACACATAACAACAATCCCTGGGTTTGTTTCTAATCATATCGCTGCCAAAATATGTAATCTCAAGTCTATTTATTAGCAGTTGTTGTGATTTGTCTACTTTAAAAAAAAAAATAAACAAAAATACAAAATGAAACGAATTCCTTGCATTACCTAATAAATGAATTATCCCCGTAAGGCTGGCCCTTTGCACGCCCCTGTTATAGCTGTAAATACTTCTGTTTGATCTCCTCTCCCTAGGCTTAAACATGAAAGATAAGATGACGAATGGGGAAGATCGTCAGGCACTCTGTGTTTGCATTGTATGATTGATAAGCTTTATGGAGCTCCAGTGCCCTCAGGCACTGTTATTGACAAAACACGAAAGAACTGTTGCATGACAGAAATAATACAAAGCATTTCCTTGCTTAATTCTACCAACAAATGGTCTGCTTTCAAAATGGTCCTATCCTGTGTGTGTGTAGGGCAGTACAGGCGACACTGTTATTTGAACTAGGGCAAAGCAAACCGTCCGAAGCAGGTGTCATTTCTAAAAGGGGTGTGCTTACATTCTGGGGAAAGGAGTGGAAATCTGTATCTGTATCTGCCATGACTGAGACTGAAGTACTGTAACCAGCTCGTATGATTTTGCTGCGTACATTAGGTACCTTGACGGTTTTTACGGCATACATGTGTATTTCAGCCACGGTACATATCCTTCTGTTCCGTATTCACCTGATGAGGGTTCATATGTAGTTCTGGAAGCATGTGTATAATGTTTTTCTTTTTTTTTTTTTTTTAGAGTATTTAAAGAGAATCTTGGTATTGGTTCAAGATACCTTGAATTCTTTTAATTTCCCTTTGCATCATTTTCTGGTTCTGTCATCCCAGTTTGATGACAGAGCTGAAAAGAGCTTTCAGAATCATGTCTAGCCCCCAGGTACATCTGAAACACCAGTGTGACCAATAATTGTTATCTCAAGTCACATATCAGTGGTGCTCCTACAGTGTAAACAGTCTCTGGATTAGATGCAGTGGGGTACCATCTGTTGTCTACCACATGCGCAGTATGTCCATATAAAGTTTATACTGTAGACTGCAGTCCCATTCAGCAGGACATGACCGAGGGTATATTCAAGGTTTCAAGGGGGATTTGATCATCTGTTTCCTGCAAGTTCCCAAGTAGAGCACCTTAAGGAAGAGCTGAATATTATATCAATGTAGCTACATAATCCTAGTCTCCCAATAGAAGACAATATCTAACCAAAAACTCAAAGCATAAGAGAAAGCCCATAATGCTTTGGAGAAACTGTCAGTACTCTGTCAGCTTTGTGACCCAAGCACTGCAAAGTTCCATGGACTATACTTCCAGTGCATTAGATTTTTAAAGGGATATTGATATTAAATAGACCCCATACAGTAAATGCATCCTCCATACCCATCTGCTCAAGTCTGAGATTACCACCCCAGAGATGCAAGTATTCAACCCTACTGTGGTAAAATGTGATAAAAGCATAGTGGAGCATAGTAAGAAATGCATGATTAGCCACGGTGTTGAGTATATACAGTAAATGCGTAGTATAAGCTTGGGAAATGCATGGGAAACTGCAAAAGGACAGTGCCAACACCATGTGGTAAAGCTTTATAAGTGAAAGCAGGGTAAAGGAAGCTTTGAGAGGCTCAGAAATCAGCAAGGTGGGGTCTATGATGAGTATTGTGCTGTTCTGTAAAGCCTTCCTTATCTCAGCTGTCCTCTGTTTTGTCTGGTCGTGTTTGTGCTCTAATACTGGCTGCAAGAATTTAGAGATTCAGGATTTTCTTTTTATTTCATTTTTTTCTTATAGAAGAAAAAGTTTGCTGCACACAATACAGTAGAGGGGAAAGTTGCAAAACTCTCGTAAGATTCCACGCACTCAATTACAGATTTAATCAAATGGGTTTTTCATCATTCCTTCCATGAAACAGCCTCAGCATTTGTGGGACTTAAACAGGTTTTACATAGAGCTATTGTTCTCCATTAGGACTTATTAGTAGATAGCCTTACAGGCTAAATTCTGAATACAGGGGGCATTTATTTTACTGATAGAAAGAGTTTATTTGAAGGTCCCACGAGATTTGCCAGATTTATCCCTGTGCACATGAAGTTTTTCAGTTATTCAAAGCACACAGGTGTATTGAAAAGTATGCTTACCGTTATACTTAGGTCCTTAAAACTGCTGCAAATGTGTTAGTAAAAGTGTTGATGATTATTAATAAGGAAGAACGGTTTACTACAATAGCAATGACACATTGCTTGTGTAAAGCTTCCAGTCCTCCACAGCAAAATTAAGTATTATACAGTAAATACCATTGTTGCTCTGTTGATTTTTATTATCATTTTAAAAAAGTCTAATATTGATTGTAACATCCTTCATAACACATTTGTAGAAAGTTATAGACATTATAATCTATTTATAATGACTCATTAAACTAATGCTGGGGAACATTCTAGCACAGAAAGTCATACTCATTAGGAATTCAGTAGCAATGATATTATCTGAACCAACAGGGCAGAAGAGCACTGCACACAACTAGACAGATTACCAAGGGGCTGTTCGGATAACAGAGAGGATTGGATAATCTGAGTTCGGATAATTGAGACATTACTATATCAGAAACACTAACATATATATATATATATATATGATATATATATATATCTATATATATATATATATATATATATATATATATATATATATATATATATATATATATATATATATATATATATATATATATATATATATATATGTAATGGCAGACAGTCAGATAAACAGGTACCAGAATACTGGTACTAGAATAGTGGCAGTATGGTTCTATTTCTCAACACTGTGTTAAAAGGGTTATCATCACTCCAGCTTGCTGTTGTATTACAGTAAGGGTAAGCAAATCTAGCATGTGTGGACGTTTTTTTTTTTTAAGTTCAGAGATCCACAAATGGTTCATTTCAAAACCTTTTATGATGACAGAGGAGGACTGAAAAGAAAGCACATTAAAAAAAAAAAAAGAATCCCAGTGTAATAACCCATATTGGTAAATAAGCTTGGAAGGGTATTGGTAAATAAGCAGTTTAAAAGACAATAAAAACACGACCAATGTGTCAGGGCTTTCATTGACATTTCGAAGAATAATGTAATGCTAACATCTTCAATTATGACCTGCTTTGTAGCGCTCAGAAGCACAAAGGAAAATGAGGGAGAGAATAAAGAAACACAGTTACTTTGCATGATATTAAGCAGTTGAAAGCTTGCCGTTATCAAGGACAGAGAAGCCTTAGAGAAAGGCAGCGGAACTAGAGAGGAATAAAGATGTCAATAAAAGAATGCTAAGTTATCTTGCTAAGCTCCCCAAGACAGCTCATTGTTTGTGCAAGTGATAAAGACTATTTCTGGGCTCTCGCTCTCTCTTGTCGCCTTGCACGTTTCTCTTAATGCAAGGTCTGTTTCTTTGACAAGTGTTGACAGTCTTTTTTTTTTTTTTCTTGTAGTTGTTAAAATACTGAAGCTGTATGCTTTGTTCTGCACCAATTACAATACTGTAACTACCTGCTCCAACTGCTGAAGCCAGGGGTGTGTTTCTGGGTAATCCTCTCAGAGGGATGAGTTCCAGTCTCATTATACATGTTGCGTTTTACAGACGTGCAGAAACAAAATGTTTCGACAGTAAACCTTTATCAACGTCCTCAACATCTGTGAAACAATATAACTAATTTATTTTAAGAACTTCAATCTTACAATTGAGTGTGTTCAAGTTAAACAGTATGTTTTAACAGTATGTGCTATTGTAAGTTGCTTGCTTAGCCTTAAGATTCACTTATGCATATCATCTGGGCTCTATAACAGCAGCTTTTATTACAAGATAAGCAATGTAATTGAGCACAACGGATGCTCGTCACATCATCCTATCTGCCATTTTGAACTCCTCTAAACTCTCTAGCTCCTTCTCTCTACTATGGTGCCTCTCAACCCTCATTACTTTACATGTACCCACTTATTAAGATAGTGCAAACAGTATAATACAATGCTAACTAATTCAATAACAATGTAAAGAAATAGAGAAACGTTTACAGCGTTAAAGCTTGAAACTCGAGACTGCAAATTGCCATATTCCCTTTTATTGAATTTTTTAAAAAAACTTTTAAAACAGTTTGTGTGAAAAAAAAAAAAAAAAAAAAAACTTTGAAAAACCATACATGCATTATAAAATAGATACATAGATAGGAAACCTATTGTCATTCAGTTATGCATGCAGTGACTGGAGGAGTCTTAAATATAAGTATAAGCAAAGAACGCAACCATTTTTTTTTTTGGTTTGCTCTAGTTGTGCTAATTATGTATTTTTTTTCTCTTTAGGCATTTGGAGGTAAGCAGTTTCTTCTATCCTGGCACAAAACAGAATTCATTTTTGAGATGATGTCACTGTGGGGTTTGGGGTGACCATTGTGGGCTATTAGACCCCACAGCACCCCTACGTTTCATTGCGTTTCAAACCCTTTTATTCTTTATCTGTATATGTTCGGTTATGTCAAGAGAATTCTTGCCGTATACAATGTTAGACACGTAAAAGGTTTTAAAAAGGGTTCCAAGTAATGGAGAATTAAATTTCCTTGGTCAGCGGTTAGAGACAGATTATTTTACAAAGCTAAAGGAATGGGTCCCTGAAAGTGTCTTAGAAACTCTTTTATGTCACTGAGCCTCAGTGCGTGTTTAACTCCTCGCACAAAGAAGAAAATACTAAAGACTGTTCCCTGGGATAATGGCTCTGATACACTGCATTTGCTGAAAAGAAAACAGAGTCCCGCACAATAGGGATGGTAGCATGTAAGTTATTTTGAAAGGTGTTGCATTTCTTTTCATAGGTGAAACCTCAAAGGAAAGTAGCCAAAGAGTTTGTGCATCAAATACAGTAAAATGAACCGCGTTATTCTAATCTATAAGCATCGGCGAAAGCACACCTGCTTCATCCTTCTTGTGCCACCATGAGGGTTTTTAAACTCACAGGTTATTTTTGGAACCTTTTGATGGCCCACTCACTAGAAAATGTAGCAGCTTTTTGGTTTGGTAATAAATCTGCATGGTTTATAAATTGTTCTAGATGGGTAGCCTACCTATCTTCAGTGATTACTGCTTCAGCAGAGTTTGGGGTGGCGTTCTGCAGCAAAGTCTCTTCCCCAAATTGTATAAGGAAGCCCCTACCAACCGATCACCTAACTCAGCCTTCTATCTAAAGCTGAGGGAACATGAATCCACTCTGTGGCTTGGAACATGGTTTCAGGAGACTAGGTTTCAGGCCGCTGCATGAGACACAAGGGGTGTGATACAGCAAAGCTGACTCAAATTAGGTCTCAAGCCACTTTGTGTTCCCTCAGCTTGAGTCCTGCTGTCTTGTGGATTATGCCTAAAAGAGATTTTCCACTGTAATTTATAGAATGAAATCCCATTTGCATAACAAATTAGTCTGTGAGTTGCGTGATTGAAAGGTGATTTCTACAGCATTTAATTTCTCTATATCACACACGTTTCTTATTTTGTCGTACAACCCCAGCTGATTCAAATAGAGAAAGCTAGCTACTTGCATTTCTAAGTACAATATGTGTGCAAGGAAATGAGCTGTTCTTATTAAAACCTCAATGCAATTATACAAGTTCAGCGAGTGTCTGATGCTCTATCAAACATTACAGTTGTTGAAAGAATATTTAATCACAAAACATGAACAGCTACTGTACATTTAGATGTAATTTGATACTATGCAAAGGTAATTTGTTTTAGTATTGTAAATTAATTGAACACTAACAATGATGGAGAATGCTGTACCGAATGTGTAATTAAGTGCTCATTGAGAAAAAAAAATGGTTTTCAAGTTTTCCAAATGTATGTTTAATTCTTTTCCTAACTTTAATCTGATCATTTTTTGCCAGTTTCAACATTGTCCATTTTACTGCACACTTCAACAGCTTAGTCATTAACAGCAGACCTTGTTGACCAAAGGTAGTTGCATTGTTTTTGTAAATGCAGGAGCACCAACTTGCAGCAGTGGGAGGTCATCAGTACAATTTAAACCTCTGCTAAAAGCAGTAACAGAAATGAGAAAGGGGGGGTTGACTTTATTTTTGTATGTAGTTACGCTGATCAGATTTGACAGGAAACATCTACAGAGCTGCTATCTACAACAGGGGTTTATGAACCAGCCTTATTAAATATGTAAAAGCTATTTATTAAAATGTACAGTACACTCTGCTCCTTGAATTTACATGGAGGATGTCAGCATTTCTCAATTACCATGTCACTGGCAGGGTTCTCTATATCAATCTGATTACAATGACAATGGGAAAATCCCCTCAGCACCTTCTGAGGAGATCAAAGTAAAATTCATGCCCACTCGCTCCATGTAGATTACACTATAACAGCCACCCCCAGTATTTGCTATTCCACATTGCGTACACATGCATCAGTTCTCTAGTTTTCCTCAGATCATTGACTGACTGTATAATATAGAAATGTACAATTCTTCATGCAGCAGTGTCACCGTAATGAACTAGAAATGGCTATAAACGCCTCAGAAAGTTACCAGTAAAACAATCTGTTACCATTATTCCCTAATTTCCTGTCTTCACAGTGTGTATATATTTGCTTTATCATTTGTTTTTATCAAAGGTTTATAGGCAAATCGTCAGTTAATTTGGCCAACTGCCTAAAAGTTGTAGTGATTTGGTCAAATGCCTGATTTTGTGGCTTGTCATAGTATTATAGCTGTTCAATAATAACATGGATAATAAGCATTCAAACAGAAAGGTGTCATTGCAACAAACATGCCTGCTTCCAAAATATACAGTTGTACTATATCTCACAGAAGGCATTAATAAAAGTGGGGTGGAAATCATCTGAAGGACTGGTGAATGCGATTGATACTAACGGGAGAGTGATAATAACTAAAGGGATATTGTCAGGAGGCTGTCCTCATTGACTCCCATTATGTTCTGGTGCGGCACTTTTGAAGTGGTGATGATAAGCAAAGGGACTGATTTTAAATGGGTCTCCCTGTAAATATCAAACCTGCACGGTGTGGGTTTATGGAAAGCCTGTAGTGTGTGCTGTGTAGATCCCAGCAGCTCCAGCCTAATGTAATTTCTCTGTCAGGCATAATGAGGAGATAGCAAAATCAAAGCGTATGATTCTGTTGTTCAAGCTTGACTTCCCAATAAGAAGTGCTTGGAAAGACTTTAAAATTAAAAAGCCACACATTATAATGAGCCGCTCACAAAGCAGCGCTGCAGCTGCCGGGGCTAATGATACGACACTGCCTTGCTGCTCTTCGTTAGGTTGATGGCACTCGCCACACTTGCTGTGTTCCTGTTTTCTTGTTTATGGCCATGATGGTACAGTTCATCGCTTATCTGTCTGGAAACTGATTTGATAGAAGCATCGTCGCCACACTGATTGACAAACTATCTTTGTTTTTACCAAATCCATTTGTGAACCCCACACAGAGCAATACGTTACATTTTAGCCAATACTGGGGGCCTCGGCAAAGAATAGGAATTAATAATGAAAGAGAGAAACAAAATGACAGCAGGTCAAAAACAAACCAAAAAAAAGAAGCAGGGCACTGACTAGAATGCAGGTACTGTTTTAGTCCCACTGTTAACATAAGAAGCCATAAAAAATGATTTAATACAACATAGCTCACTGAGAATTAACACATGTGTTTTTACTGTTTATTGATTTTCACAGAGGTTCTGCTCAGTTATTACTAAAAGTTTTGCACGGTTTGACCTGTGCTCACTGTAGCCCCTTCTCCAGTTCCTTTATTGGCCAGTGCAGTAACCAATGAGAAATTGTCCCCTAAGTTCTGACAAGACTCAAATTACCATGAGAACTATAAGAGCACATTTTTTATTTTGTGATACCTTTTTACAGATCAGCTAAAATATGCATACCAAATAAATGTATGCTTCAATCAATCAATCAAACAATCAATCAATCAAAACCTTTACTGATCCGGATGAGTGGATTGAGAACAAATTCTCATTTCCAATGACGACCCGGCAAGAGGCTTACACAATCACAGCAAACAACATAACACAATCAATAAGAACTAAAACACGTAATCAATCATAAAACATAAAACTTAAATGTACACTTGCTCTCGAGACCACAAAAGGCTTTTTTTTCAGGTGCAGAAGTAGAAATTCAAAACAAAAAAATCCCTCTCACAGAAAATAAAAAATCAAAGGTTCAAACCTACAGACTGCTTTGCGGTTCTCTGTGATAGCCGTGAGAGAAAGTGCTGGCCATAACCTTCAGCATTGTGTGTCCCTGCCGGCAGCAGCTGCTTCACTTAAGGACACAAAGACTGGAGTGAGACCCAGGAGCAATGCTACTCTTGTCTTGCCAGCACCCCATTCCAGTATGCAGTAGCTGTGAAGCCACATGCACACATTGATATTCCCAAGAGAGGCAGAAAGCTGAGGGCACAGAGAGATGCCAGCAAAATTGTTATTCCTTGAACACGATCCTTTAAACCTGCTCTGCATTTGCACAGTGCACACAACAGGGTAGGAAAATCTTTCCCTCACAGGACTCTCCAGGTTCACACTGCATTATCCACTGGCTTCCCTGATTCTGGCTGTGCCTGGTTCTTGTCAAAATAAACTCTGAAGTCATGACCTTGTGCTCCACATAGAACGGTTGGCAATTCTCCTGCTGTTCTCTGAACTTTATACAGTATTAAGGCCACCTTTTTAGAAAACGAGGCTTCAGTGCAAAATGGCCACATTTAAGGAAAAAAAAATCAAATGCATTTATTTCTAAAGGTTTACAGGACATGGATCTAGTTGTTCATTTTCAGTGCTCAACACTATATATTTATATTATCAGAAGTAAATGAGAACAAATCCTTTACTGTACATTCTTTCTTTATCAATCTGCATATTGTAGCAATCATGTAGCCTTATTGTAAACACACCCCAAGGTACAATTGCACCGGTCTATGGTGTATCTGGTTTCAAGATTAATAATAAGCTGTCCAAGCGCCAGCTACTATCAGATTATGTAAAGAGGATATAGCGAGAACTGTAAGGAAATAGATATACTATACTCAATTGCCTGATTTAGTTCCATGGAAAAACACCTTTATTTTTTCTGTCAGTGTTCATGCATTAGGTCAGTGTTTTGACTAGCTGTCTGGTAGCAGAGCTTGCAAAGGGATAATTACACTCCATAGTCCCCTAGTGGACCGGGGCCAGGTGTCCATTATCCTGTGAAACTTCTATTCTCCCATCACCCTCCACTTAATGACATGCAATTAGTCTGTTTTTTGCATCCTTAGACAGGTTTACTTTGGAACAAGCAGCCAGCAGTCTTGTTGTTTCCTTCCTGTCGTAAAAAAAAAAAAGAGAAAATAAATATTTTTTTTACATTTTAAGATAAGCGTGTGTTCGAATCCTAGTGGTGGTCAGCTGCTGATCTTGATCTAGGAACCCATGAGGAGCGTGCGGTATCCTTTGTGTTGGGGAAGAACAATCAGCTGGAGTCCCTTCCTTTACCTTATTGTGATTCAGCATCCCCTACTGGTCAGACCAGGCATAACCTTCCCAGGGTGGGCATTCTCCTCCAGGGGTCGGTAGTTTGCTAGAATGCATTGCTGAGGTTCGGCAGGTGATAAGATAAGAGGTGATTGGCTTGACAGCGAGGAGCGTCTGTTGATCTTCAGTCATCCTGATTGGTAAGTGGGCGACATTCAAATTGAGTAAAGAATGAGTTAAGATGTTTTAGATTAGGGATCAAGAACACAGGATAGGTTTAAAACCAATGATCGTCATAGTAGGGACTAGAAAGTGCAGCAGGCTAATTCGCTAAAGGTTTCCGTCATTTTGCACTGTAATTGTGCAATTTTCCCATGCATTTATCACGGTTTGTGATTGGTCGCCAATGTTTTTTAATATGCTTTACCATTCCTCTCTGTGCTTTACAATGCTTACCTATGTTTTGCCATGCCTCCACTGCACTTTATTACACTTGAGGGTTAGTTCCCATTAAAAACCATTAAACTGTCTGGCACTGTTGTTCTGTGTTTGTGAGGTACATGATGAAATGTATGGGAGTGTTCGCTCTTCATGAACAAACATGTTAAATCCCTAACATGGTCGTTGAATTATTGCAATTGTCAGCTAGATGAATAGAACAGGCAGACACTCATCAATCAAGACTCCAGTTTGTGAAACCACGTGAGCCTATTTCCTTTCTGCTTAATTTGGCTAATGTTATGCTTTAATCTTCATATGCTAAATTCCAGTGATCATAGATGAATAATATATGCAACATAAAAAAGGTACATTACATGAAATTAAAAATGTTAAATAATAGAAAGGACATTACATAAAGTTAATTAACAAGATGTTAAGCATTAATAAGTAGTTATTCAATAATTGAAAATAGTTACATTTTTGGTCTAGACAATCTTCATCAAACCCTGGAATAATTTCTCATGGTTTTATGCATAATGCATTGATTTTAATTAAATGGTTTATTTTTTTCACCACCATACAGGTGCCACTGTTTCAGTTATATGTATGCATGTGTATGCCGGTGATCTTTTTAAATGAAACACAACACAATCAAATTAAACACAGTTTATTTGTTTATTTGTGTTTTTTTTACCAGGAAAAAAAAATCAATCAGATGGTATCATTTTGCTTCCATAACCCTAGCCCTAACCTTATCCATTAACCCTAACTCTAACACATAACCCCAACCCTATCCCTGACCCAAATTACTAACAGACCATAAAATAGTTACAATAAATGGTTCCAATCAATTAAGTGGTATTAAATGAGAATGATCAGTAGCAGACGGTATAGAATTCAAAAGTGCTCAAGCATCCTGTCTAAGCATGGTTTCTGATTCGTCTTCAGAATCTATTGCGATGGACACATATACAGTTTCATGTGCTGTGCCAGTATGCAAAGCTATTCAACTAGGACTTAACCTCAGAAAAGCTCCTTGAACTCAAATCATAACAGAGAACAGAGCTGTGAGCATGTAAAAGTGTAACATGCATTAAAAATCGATTTTTTTTTATTTACTATATTTAGAATGAGCGTAGCTGCAGTTTCATTAATTATATAGCAGGAACAGGGGGTAGGAAAATACTTTCTTTATTATTAAATGTACTGGCCAATGACCCAGTTTAAATATAGCATTTGGATGTGGATCATCTTGTAAGGCAAGCTCTCAGTGAAGCAGTGTGAGATGCAAGGGATCAGAAGCATTGTGCATTGAGTGTTTCCATGAGTTTTTTCCACTGTTGGAACCTGCCTCTTCCCCAGAAATAGCTATTTGAGAAGCACTGTTGATAGTGTTGCTCTCCCTGGTTTATAGATCCGGGGTTGACACACGCTTACGCAATGGCTGGCTCCTCATCTAAATAGAAAACAAGTATTCTGGATCAAGTCTGGATATGTAGATGAGATAGCGATAGTCTCAGTATCTTGAAGTTCTCTTTCTTCCTCCTCCACCCCACCATCTTTTTTGCAGCTGCATCTCCCTTCCAGGGAGACCCATCACGGCGCCTTGGATGACCTCTGACCTCTCTCACGTCAATTTGAGGGAGGCCGACTGACTCACGGTGGTTTAATCATTTTTCAATTCAACAAATTGTATTTCTTCATCAAGACTTTTGCCTCTGTTCTTGAATATACACAGTATTAAGAGCATTTAGCTGTGACAAACTATCACAGCGTGCAGTGCTTAATCCTGGACCCTTGATTGACTGTGATTGCGAACACAAAGCTACACAACACAAAAGGCAAAAAGAAGTAAGAGGAACACTACAATTCAGCCCAGGAAATCAAGCATGCTTTTTAATTAGGTCTAGGCAAGGCTAATTTTGGTGGAGAACTGAACCCATGAACCTACCAGTCCCAAGACAATTCTCTTAGTTAACCTCTGAGTGGCTGCTTGATTTGTAATTGTAATACAGAAGAGTGAACTCCGCAGTGCTTGGCAGCGACTGAGGAACTTGATTTTCGTGTTTTCTGACTGTTGGTATTACTGATTATAAACCCTATACTGCAGACTTGTCTAGGACACATGATTTTCATTGTGCTCTCATACAATCTGACACACCTTAAACATTTAGGGGCTGATGTAAGGATAGGCGCAGTGCAAAATATTACACCTGCAAAATCCAAATTGCCTAGCGGCCAGGTAATTAATTTGCACTGTGCCCTGTGTAAACAATAAGAGCAATACAAATTACTCAACACACAAAAATGATGAGTCTAAATCATGAGCGCCGCCTGAATATGCTGGGTCTTCTCTGTCTTGCCCTTCTCCTCTGAAGGTTTTCCTGCCTGTCCTCAACACAAGCCAAGCATCGCCGCATCAGGAAGTTGACCACAGCAGCCATCCTTAAGCCAATGACAGGTCTCTGCAGGTGTGTGCTTTTATACAGCTTTTAATTACTCACTTCTACAATAGTTTGCACCTTGTCAGAGGAGGTGCAAAGTTTTTGAAGGGTCAGTAATTGCCCAAGTGCAAGTCAAAATCCTTACATCTCATTATAATGTTTGCATCTGCTTAGTATTCCAGATCCTCACCTAATTCCAGGTCCTTTTCCTCATTTGAATATATTTCAATATCATTTAAATGGATTAATGATGGCAAAGTGCTAATTTGATAGTGGGTGCAGAACAGCAGGTGAAAAACATTCTTTACATACATCACATTTAGTGACCTCTTTATGCCAGCTAAACATGGTTGTTGGGTGTTTACATTAACCTTACATCGACCCCTAAATATAATTATTCTATAAACAGCCTTCCCAGGGGAATCAAAGAATAACAACCTAACAAATATAAAATATAATTCAATAAAAGGAATATTATTACAGTCGATGAGTAGGGGGCTATAATAAGCCTCTATGTGAGAAATACAGAGTAGGGTTACACTCTCAAATTGTCTTCACATTCCACTGATAGCATAGATGAGTTTTCAAAGATGGACACACAATTATGCTCACTTGTCGTATATTAATACAGATTCTTGACATCTTTCATAGACCCGGAGCTGTCATCGCTTTGTCTGCTTTAATTGAAAATTAATGGTTAGTGCGTTGCCTGGGAAACCAAGGCAATGGTCGCCAGTAGCGTTCACAATTCACACAGACACCAGTGGCATTGTTTGTCCTGCCTGACCTTGGAAGTTTAAATAAAAAATAAAAAATAAAAAAAAAATCTAAAGGAGAAATAGGGGTTGAATATTGTGTACTGGAGCGAGGCGAAAAATAAAGTTATTGTAGTTAGAAAAAATGATGGTGTCAAGGTGGCAGATGCAGAGAATTATGTTTGAGTAAGAAAGCATAAAGGCCTATCTTTTTCATTTGATTCTGACTATTGCCTTTGTGAGATTGCTGTGATGGTGTTGCTGCAGGGCACATTATGGCATCATAATAGTGCGGACAGGTCTCTCCTGGTTGCAGTTGGCTGAATGGGTAGTGCTGATTGTATCTCATGGAAGAGAGAGTAAAGGAGTTTGCGGGGTGGGGGGGGGGTGGGCGACCGGTAGGTGGTGCAACAAAAGAAACAACAGAGGCCAGGAAAAAAAGAAAAGAAAAAGGCAATTGAAAACATAAATGAAAAGCTTGCTATCAAAGGAATGCCCTCACTGTCTGATGCTTTGAATACCTTTTCAATTATAAGACACGTTTGGGTTCCTTGTTCCGTTTATATACAGTTACCAGGGCCATAGCGGAGTGCTCGATAAAAAAACAAACAGCCACGTACTGTGCCTAAAAGAGCCGGTTTTACCCTTGTCTTGATCATTGTGTAACGGATGTTTCTATTGTGACTTTCAAGCTTGACAAAGAAGTCTCAGATTCTGACAAGCTGCTGTTCTCCCTGGTTTAAAGAAACTAAGCCCAGGGAAGCAGTTCTAAGACTATAGCAGCTCTACTCTGCTCAACCAGCAAGGGGGTTGTAAAGTTGTGGTCACCAAGATTTTAAAATCAATTTGGCTTATTAGCATGAACTGCATTATCACTGCACACCCCCTTTTCCTTGTTAAAAAAATTGTATACATTTATTTATATGATGCATATATTTCAAATACAACATTGTATAGTCAGTGCTTTCTAGTGCATAATCCCTTCCTGTGTTGTAATTCAAAATCACTGAAATTGCCGAGTTGCAGTGACCTACAGCACAGAAACCATTGTTCCAAACCTGTTACCACTGCTGGTAATGCAGTGGCAGAGTCAGGGTAATGCACTGGTGTTATAATGGTATTCCAATGGTATCTGTAATTGATGAACCCAGAACTGGAAGACCCAAAAAGCTGCCAAACAAGGATGAGCAATACTTGAAGACAATGTCTTCTTTCTATTCCTTAAGGATATTGTCTTCAAGTATTGCTCATCCTTGTTAGACAGCTTTCTGGGTCTTCCAGTCCTGGGTTTGTCTATTACAGATGATGTTTCAGAGTACTTGCTGATTATGCTTCGGATACCACACCTTGAAAATCGAGTGATGCGAGCTATTTCTCTCAATGTTTTTCCTTCATTATGCAAGTCAAGGTTGTTATAATAGTAAAAATTACTAGTGGATGCTTTGAGAAAATTGTTGATGCTCATAATGCATCAGAGTAGAAAAATGCAACATGTCTAAGATTTTTGCATAGCAGTGTATATTATAACATACGTTGATATTTCACATGGGTTGCTCAAGCATCTCAAATCACAGTATTGCTCTTTTCGCCTACTACAGTTTTAACACAGGAGATCAAAATGAAACTAAAGAGCATGTAAACTGTTCATACTAGCACAACTGATCAATTCCTTGCATAACCTTACATACAGTGCTGCAACCCTAATATTGAAATCCCACTTGACAAAATATTGACAATGTGCCATTTAGAGCTGGGTTCATGAAAGACAAGAGAAGAGCAGAGAAGAAAAAGAGAAGTTACAAAAAAACCCACAACATACTGACTGAGATAAGGGTTAAATCAGTTTCTTTCAAACTTCAGATGGAAAAACATGACAAACATAAGAGACATCTGAAAGTGAATTCTTGTGCGTCCTTATCCTTCCCCTTAATCCCTCTTCTCTGAATTCCGTCAGTTTGCTGCTCAGTAGCTGACATTGCTCCAGGCAGACTCTCCGATGAGTTCTCTTAGATCTTGCCTCTCCTGGGAACCTTAAAGTGGACTTAGAGATTTCAGCATTACGGCACATGTGAGTCTGTGCCCTCAAGCATAGCACTGGGGCCTCAGCGGAGAGGCTGAGAATAATAGGGTGTAAGCGTTGTTAGTAATATAATGTATTTGATATGGAGGGGGGGGGGTTTGAAGTCGAGAATAGGGGACACACTTTTAAAGCAGCAGAGGATCATTTCTTTCTTTTGTTGTTCTCTTCCATAAAAAATGGAAACGATTAAATACACTTTTGTTCTAATACCTAGTTTTTAATTTTCTTTTTTTCCCCCCGATGTGTTTTGTTAGTGATATGTTTCTGTCCATTATGCCGAGTTTTCTAATTGGCCCAGGCAAACCATTACCCAAATGGAGTGTACATCTCAAAAGTAGCAGAAGCTTCTGGTGCTTGGTTCAAAGAGGCTAATATCATAGAGCTCGACAACAGAGCTGGCAAAGCAGGTGCAGTCAAGGGTGTCTAGGAGGGATGAAGTGTTTTCAAAGAGAGTAAGCCCACGTGAGCAACAAATTGGACAAACAACAGCCGTGTAGCGCAGTTTGATAACACTGTGGTTCAAGGAGTACCATAACCAGGGATCTCCTTGAGAAAACTTGCCAGCACACAGTCGGCACATGTTTTTAACTTATTTTTCTTTTACATTTATGTTAGCATAAACTGTTTAGAATACGTGGTCATATGTGATAATGTTTTCTGGTATGATATATACCCTTGCCAGCAACCACTGAGCAGAATTGGTACATCCTATGCTCTTTTGCTAATTATGTATACAAGATTTATTGTATATTTAGCTATTCGGTTTCTTAGTTTTCAAAACAAAAATTGAAAGATGTTTGCTGTTTGTTTTTTTTGTTTTGTTTTTTTCAAATACATCAAAATCTTGCTTTAGGCCTGATGGCATGCTGTTCCCTCAACCCTTTTTTTTTGTTGGTTTGTTGTTTGTTTTGTCTCGGCTAACCTCTCTTTATCATATGCTGTTTTTGTCCTTCGGGTGAAAGAGAAACTCTCATATTCCTTGACAAGGTGCTCAGAGTAGAAAAACAATGACTCAGTTTTTTTATTTCCTGATTTGTTTCTATCCTCTGTTGCAATTAGAAACACACGCTATACCTTCACCCAGTACTGGGTTTCAGAGCTCCCTTCCAAGTATATTAGGGAGCAATCAGGTCACTGTTAAATGCATTGTTTCTCCCCTTAACCTTATGAACAATTTCATATGCTAAACCTACCTAGTCTCAGATGAGACTTATTCATGCTTTGATAAGTGTGATCAGTTCAGAGCAGATTTAGCAGGAGCCTGATATAGCTTCCATTCCTAGCCCTTGGTCATTTCAATAATACACCTAAACAAGGGGACTGCATGCACGCCCAGGAAACGCCCAGTGTGAGTTTCTCAAGAAATGAACTATCATGTGCTTCCCGTTCCATTTATAGCCTTCCTCTTTTGCTGTCCTTTGAAGGACCACACTCAAATGCATGCTTTATAACACAGTCATCTGCAGGTGCTCTATGAGATTTCAATCAATATTTCAGATATGGACCTTTGATTAAGTAGTCATTGACCTCCCTCCTGGTCAGCGTTTTTTTCTCTGTAATGTCAAGTCATTTCCTGGTATCGTCTGGAAGGTGCCTTTGTCTTTCTTAGCCTATTTCTTTGTCTTGTGTGTGAAAGGGGTATGTGTCTTATAAGCAGGACATCAGCTTTACTTCACTGCATTTGTTTAAATGAGAATTTGTCAATAGCTCTTGAACTTTCAAGAACTATAGTGACCCTTACGAAGTCTAGAACATTAGCATGTGAACTGGATTTAGATACCATTATGTGCACACGGACGAAATGCTAGTATACCATACAGTAGAAATGTTCTTGTGTTCTGAACACTAAAAATATCTCTTGAGCTGAATGAGTGCTCTGCAATGCACACACACACATACCTGGACCTCAAACAACCTGGTCTGGATCATTGTACCAAGCCACACAAGTGGAAATCCAAATCAGACCGGGTCTGGAGACGAACCTTAGTGTTCTTTTAAATTGCTTATGACTTATTGTTCATACAGCGACCTTAGAAAGGTTTAATAAAGCAAAGGAAAGCACAGCACAGTGAATGCATGGTAAAGCAAAGCCAAGCATTTTTAAAAGCACCAAACAGGCCTTGTAAAAGTTTGGCGAAGCACATGAAAGTGTGCAAAATGACGAGAGTTATATTTCATAATAGGATTTTGAGTCAGACACACATAAAACAGTTCATGAACCTCTACGCCGGCACCAATTTAAACGGCAGATAAGTGATTGTGCCAGACACTGTCATGGCACACAACCAGGTTTCCAAAAATTATAGCTGCTGGAGTTGGTGCCAGTGGAGTTTTTTGTTTTTTTTTACTGGAAGATCAAGTAAGATGGTAGATGTGCTATACACTTACTTCATTTGAAAGTATTATTTAGTGTCTTGTAACCTGTGACCTGTTTGAAAGCCGATAGGAAATATCACACAACACAGTACAGGGTACACAGCTTGATGTTTGGACTTGCTTTATGAGGTTCTTGCAAATCTAATTGCTAAGATGCCACTGCGTGAGTGGCAGGTTGAAAAGTGAGGTGGGAGCTAACTCAGTAGAACAACACAGGTTAGACATTGACAGATATGTTTAAATGGACCTGTGAGAAAAACAGTAATGGTTGTCAAGTACAGTGGAGCATTGATGGGTTAGTCGGACTTGTCTGTCTGTCGAGTTTGTTTGTATTTGTTCACATGGTCAGCAAGTTGAACTGTTGCAATGGTTTACACTATGGCGCTCATTCAAATGAAGGGCTATTGAAATGGGATTGAAGTTTGTGAAGGAATGGGATTGCAATAGCCATTAACAAGGGTCTTTATCGGGCAAGGTACTGTTAGTACTTGTTCAACTGTTTTTGTTTCTTATAAGGTACTGGTTAAAAATGGGATACACTTCAAAATACAGGTACAATAACACAGTTGCTACATTGTTTAATACATGTACGATCGAGGAAATGAAATGCATGTTGTTAGTGTATGGGGCCTCTCTCTAACGGTCATAACATCGTTCAGGGGATGAAGTCAGTTACATGTCTATTTTGAAGTGCATCCAAAACAACCACTTCTTCTTTGTTCTTTAAGGTGGTCACTAGTTCAGATGGAAATGCATTTAACCCAGCCTGTAAATCATCTTGTTTTCATCAGCCATGTTTCAGACCGTTTCCATTTCTATGAATGGTCCTCACAGTTTTTATATTTTACCCCCTGAGGCTTTCTTTTTTACATCACACTCTTTTTTGCTCTTTCCTGCTCTCTCAGTGATGCCGATTTTTTCATTCATTCCTTTTTTCAGCCAGTTTTTCAAAGTTTCACCAATGATGTAATTTCCTATCTTGCTGGGAGCTTTTACTGTTATTCATAGACCTTTACCGGTCCAGTTTTTCTTTAGCGTTTCCCTGGTGTGGTTACCAAGCCTTGCCTTTCTTGTTTATTAGTTTAACCAGAATGTAATGGCCCCGCATTGTGCAATGTTTCCCTGTTGAAGCAGACAATCTGTGTGGTTTGCATACGCAGCAATCTGAATTACTGCCGTTACTCATGCTTCCTGATCTTTCTTAAACCCCACACACATTTCAAATATGCAGTTTTGTGATATGGGACACTGATTTTTATTTTTTAAGTGGCAAAAGCTTTCATGGCCGGATAGTTTGGGCACCATCTAGATGCATGATTGGCACTATCTTATCACCTAGTAATAAATACAACAGTAACACTTTGGAGATTTGGGGAAGTTTTTGTCTTTACTGCACAGCAGTTCCCCCCCTCCTCCCCCCTATTTTTGTTCTGGGAGGTCTGTGGACTAACTAAGCAATGCCCTTCTTGGTCCATGTGGGGATGGAAAACACATGGGTGTATTTGTTGTTCGATCACCTGGAATGCAGTATCCAGAAGTGTAAAACATCGCTTTCAAATGCAAGTCACTGTTTCTACTGATGATCAGTGCATTTAAAGCTCCTCCAAAACCTGTCTGAACAAGCCTGTCGAAACTGCTTTCTGTCTTTGTTTGGAATTCAGCTCAGATGACCCCCAACCTTTCTTAGCACATATTCCACTGCAATTTCATTTTCGTGACATGTTGTCTCCAGATCATAGTTTTATCAGACACATACACACACACACGCACCCACGCACACGCACACACACACACACACACACACACACACACACACACACGGTTTCATGCACACACACGCGCACGCACACACATGGACACACATGCACACAGGCATGCACATGCACACACATGCCCACACACGCACACACACGCACACACACCCACCATGACATCCTCTACAAGAGTAGCAGAACACATTGCAATGGATCTTTTCATAATATTACTTTGGCTAGTAATATTCTCTGTAGAGAAATGCTTTATTATTTTAATCATATATTTTTTGTGTGTGTTAATTTGCATGCATGTTTGCTGTACCAGTTTAAAAATATAAGTTTATTACTAGTGTACTACAAAAATAAAATATTAGCAAAAAAACATTTACTGATGATAACTAGTGACCTTATACTTGAAAGATAATTTACTGAACAACCAATTAAAACTGTACACATGGCTTGAAGGAAAGAAAGAAAGAAAGAAAGAAAGAAAGAAAGAAAGAAAGAAAGAAAGAAAGAAAGAAAGAAAGAAAGAGAAATCCCCAAAGATTGCTAATTCAGTCTTCAGCTGTGCTGTACAGGTACCATCACAAATCACGGCACCCTTTTGAGTGGAACTGCCAACGCAATGGGCTGTTGAAATAAATAACCATCAAAGACTAACGTTTTGGCTCAGAGACCAACATTGTGGGAATAAAACTGTCTTCCAGTCTCCACCATGGGACTCTTAAAGATCATAACAAGTTATTCAGTTAAACAAATGCATTTAAGTGTAGGAGCCAATCCCTTATTTTCAGTGCCTTTACATCCTATACCGGTACACTAATGAGCTGCACATTTAAAAAGTCCCCCACTTTTTTCTTTCCTTTTTTCGCATTAAAACACAATTTAAATTAAAACAGAAACTAACCTATTGTTCCACTTGTCCTCGACCAACGTACATCAAAAAACACTTTAACTTGTTGTCCTCTTTTCTCTGTGTTCCAATCTTTGGTTTTTGTCAAACTGCAGAGGTCACCAAAAGGGCAAATAATTTGATGAGCTTTCTTATACTCTTCTCTGTCACATGACATTCAGTTAGAATTTCAATAATAATCTTCAAGGACTTCTATAATTTTTTTTTTTCACGTTCAGCTAAATGTATCTCACTTCATATAATTCCTTGTCACAATAAGGCCCGCTGTCTTTTCATTATGTAATTTGTCTCTTTATATTCTCTTGTGTTTGATTCTGCCAAATGGATGGATTATCTGAGTATGGAATTTTTAATATATGGCTAATGTAAGGCTTTCATGCCATTTCTCTAATCTGAGGTATTTTTTTAAATTTTATTTCAAGGACAAGAAGTATGCAAGAGGTCACTTAAGTCTTTTTTGTTAATGCTGTTGTCTTGTTTTTTAGCGAGGATTAAGGTATTTGCATGGCTTTGACACCTGTGCAGCTATTTTCTTGGGAGTAAGATTTATTTGTTACCGGTTTATAGTAGAGATTCTCCTCTCCTGTGCATATTTTGTGTTTTATGTGGTGTGTATGTATTGGTGCATGGGGTATAAATTGGGCTATGTAGCACAGGTAATTTAAAATATATATCTGTATTTGTGTATGGGGATTGCACACCCACTTCACGTGCAGATAAATTAGTGTTTGGGCATGGGTGTGTCACAAAGCAGTTCACACGCAGACTGCCAAGATCTCGTTTCTTGTTTTTAGCTGCCATATAACAACAACAGCGTAGTATTTGTACATGATTCTTGGCTAATCACTCGGTTTGTCATTTTATAATTGGTAAACCATATAGTTTTCCTCTATCAATCAGAATGGCACACAGCACATGGTGCCTCCATGGCAGAAGACAGAGCCGTACCAGTCTAATTAATACAGCTTTTTAACCACAGGGAAGAGAAAAGGCTTCTCACATGCTTTATAGTAGCAATCAAACTTGAGCAGCAGGTTTTACCTGGGTGACCTTGTCTGTTCGTTAAGCATCCCCAGTACTGTCACTAGGAAATCTTTGCTAAAGGCTTCTTTAGAGTAATAAGTTGAAATATAAGATGTGCTTGGGGGAGGGTGGCTTCAGAAGTAAATTTTGCATCAACTGAATGTCACCAAAAATCAGGTGTCGAAATGCAAATATTAAAACCTGCAAATCCTGCCCTCTTTAGTCACTTTACAGAGCCGAGATTGTATTAGAAATTGTTGCGTTGAAAAGTGATATAGTCAGATATCAAATTGAAAACAAGATTGCTAGAGGATATATTTTTATAGGCATATTGGATTACCAGATCTGCAGGCACTGTCTTTGTGTGCTGGTATATTGCGCCTATTCTTTGAATCAAGCCAGTTGTACACTGTCTGTGCTGTACAATCAGCATGTTTCCTGCTCAGCCAAGCAGAAAACTAAGGTGTTGCTACAAAATGCTGCAATTGTTCCTCAAACTGGCATTACCAATTTGATATGGTTCTTTCTCTTTATAAATTGTTTGGAGTTCCCTTAAAAGTGAATAAGCAGTTTAAAAAAAACAATATAATTTGTAAAGGTTGGAAACAGACAAACAATACTCAGACTTATTGCTCCTGTGAATGCTTTTTCATATTTTAAGGAACATAAAAATATAAGAAACAATTTTAAAGAATGCTTAGATTTCTTTAAATTAGCTTTCAGAATTTTGCTTGTTGTATACTGCGCTATAAAACACATGTGTTGCTTTTTTTCCCCCAGAAAATATTAAATGGTGCACATTTTTAGACTGAATCAAATCCCTGAAAATCGGCCTGCTATTGTGCCTTAGAGATAGTCTTTAATTAGTGCATTAAAAAGAGAAAGGAAAGATAAAGGTGAAATAGCATTCAGCAGCCTCGGCTGTAAAACCCATCCATTTTTCAATGGAACACATGACAACTCACAACTCACTGAAAACCAAATATTATTCCTGTGGGATCTTTTAGCAAACAAAGGACAATGCTGTAAGATTTCCTATGGGAAATGTGGCTTTGGCCGGAAGATCCGAGCACTGTGTGGATTGATAATGTCACTCAGCGGAGATATGAGTGTCATTTATTGTAGATCAAAACCAGCATGTCACTTCAATGCTTTGATACCTGATCGCATTCAGGGGGACAGACATTGCCTCTCTGAAGCGGCAGCAGCGGCAGAAGCAGACTGCCTGCCTCACATTTCTTTAAAGATTCACTGCTGTTCTCTCCTCCCTGCTGGCTCACAAACTCCACTGCGTGTACCGTTGCAAAACAGGAGCGAAGTAAAGTAATGGGTAGAGAAAATCATCTATATAACTGAGCATCTTCACAAGCTGTCTGCAATTCCTTTTATGTCACTAACACGGTTTTCATATTTTTTATCCCGGACATTAGTTATTCACATTCGTTATGTGATTTACAGCTGCAAAAGCAATCTGTGGTGCCACTGGAGAAAGACTGATGGAGCCCTGGAAGTACAAGTGTAGTGTTTCTTTTCTTCTTTCCATATCAATAAAGCTAAAGCATTAACAAGTGGTATGGAAATGGTAAAGTGCTGTATAAGCATGGGTAAAACACAGAAAAAAAAAAAAAAAAAAGACTGTTGAAATGTACCATGGTAAACTTTTATAAGGTTAGCCACGGACCTTTTAAAACCCTAAAGTCCGAAAGGCAAACTTTATGCACACAGTGTGCGACATGAAACAGCTGTTTAAATTTGATTTGAATTTCTGCACTGACTGTAAAAAGGGCCTTAGGCAGGGTTTTAACCTGGGTCTCAATATTAAAAGGCTGGTGCATTAAAACAGCTCATTAATCTGGGGGAACCATCCAGTTCATTTTATGACACGCTTACAAAAAGGAGAGGGATATGATACATTTCAATCTCTTATTAAAATGTTAAGGGCAGCGGGGAGGGGGGAGGGCAGGGAGGCTCAGATTGTCACAGCTTGGTGTCAGTTAAGTGGAAAAAATACTCCTGTACACAAACAGAAGACAGTGCGTGGAGAAGGAAAAAACAAGTTTATGCTGCATTATTTATCAGCCTTTAATCAACCCCAGCTGTGTCAGTAAACAGTTTTATGACGATTTAATGAAAACATGCTGTTTTTCCTTGTGATCCGCCTCAGCAATCAAATTGCATAATTTGCGCTGCACACTCAGCCACTGTCTTGTAATGTAAACAGTGGCAGAATAGAACAGAGACCCTTTATTATTCGCCTATCTGTTTGTTTGTGTGTTTATTTATAGACACACACGCACACAGGGACATTATCCTTTTCTAATGCCTCCTTCAATAAAACTCTTTTATAGTTTGACTTTAAAAACCCAAAAGCCGGACTTGTCTAGCTCAACTCAAATGTTTTTTTTTTTTTGAAACAGTGGCAAAATTGGCACACAGCATGCCTCATTATTAATCTACTCTGGCTGGCTGTTTAATGACACCCCCCATCCCTTCAGATTTTATTTTTACTTTCAAAGAAATACGTTACCTTTTTTTTTTTTTTTAATTATCATTTCAAAAAAAAAACTTGGGCCCTAGGCCCCTAGCTTTAAATTATTTAAAGGCTGACTTTCAGGTCTTTTTTTGATTAATTAAATACATTTTGATGTTCATTAAACAATATCTAATTCATCACAGCAGATTAAAAACAAATTTGAAATAGCTTTAGAGTTATGGTTTTTGGAATACTGTATTATAATAATGCAGTGTTAACAAAACCCCCTTAAAATGCAGAGATAGGCATGTGTTATAGGAAGGAAGATGCTTTGCACTCTTGTACTCTTGTACTTGTTGTTCCGTTGTAACGAATATTGGTTCCCCCCTACATGCATGCTTGTTATTCATCCTGTTTTCATGTAAATTATGCATGTATAATGTTAGTAATGGCATGTATAATGGCAGTAATGTTTACAGGGTGTTGTCATGTATTATTGTTGGTGAGACTGAACCTATGAGGGGACTGGATGGTACAGGTTTAGGGTTAGGGGTTAGTGTTAGGAAAAGTGATCTTAAAATTAAGGTTTTGGTTGAAAATGCACGGATATCCTTAAATGCAAAGAAATATTGCTTTGCTACAAAAAATTAAAGGGGTACAAATGCAGGAGCATTATAAAAACTTACTGGAAACATGGTGAAATCATGATCAAAACATGTCGTTAATTATATATGGTCAGGTATGAAGAAAAACCACGACACAGCACGGGCATTTCAAACAGAAAACTTTCTTCTGCTGCAGATGCAGAACTAGCACGGCTTTGTATTTGTTTCATTACAATAAAATATTTATTTTTGGGCAAAAAAAAGTTACTGGCATACTTTTTTGGGGTGGGACTGTGTTAAAAAAAAGGCTGTAAGAAATGCGTCTGCACAGCATTCCTGACTGCTGAGATAGCCAAAACAACAAACAAACATACAAACAAGCAAACAAACCCAACGCCTGTGCTATTTTAGATTGGCTCTCTACTTGGTAGGTTTCTGAACTTTGAGATGATGGTTTAAACTTTGCAACCAGGTCATCTGTAGAGGTGAATATTTGCACAGAGGATGTGTTTTACTGATTCAAGAGGTAGTTCATTTAGGCTGAAAAAAAAAACAACAACAACTCTCTATTGAGAATTTTGCACAGATTAATCCAACAGATTTTAGAGATAAAAATTTTTACATTTCTGTACATTGGTACAGGTGCATTGTTTCATATCTCTATTGGGCCGGTCATGGCAATTTGTGCTTTATGAGATCATAATGTAGTAAATGTGTTACTGATGCAGAGATACAGTATAGTTAATGTACCATGCATCGTGAGGTCTGTCCAAAACCATTACAGTCATGCTTTCAAAAACAACTCACTTAAATATATTCTTTTTCATAGTAAATATAGAGTTTAATATAGATTTGTGTGAGACCCTATTCACAAAACTTTGGGACTCTTTTAGGGACTATTTTTTAAAGCAATGGATTACATTAAATCATATTTCTTAATCCCAATTTAACCTAAGAGAATGCTTATAAAATCAGTCTTTAAAAATAACATTTCTTAAAACAGTCCTTGCATTTTGACAATATGGCAAATCATCTGTTCGGTGAAAGGGATATTTATTTCTTGTATTTGGTAAACTGTTTTAATTTACAATCTGAATATGTCACACAAACATTATTGTGTTCATTTTAACACCATTTATTCCCCCATCAAATGAAGTTGTTTGAACCTGTTCTTTACCCACCCCCCCTTTTTAATACCAAAATGTAAATATTTCTAAAACAACTTTATCTCATAAATGTTATGATGGCAATTTTGTCATAGAAAAAAAAAGTTACTGAAATGAATAATAGAGAATTTATAGACTGATTATAAAGGATTATATAAAGATTTTTAACTGCCCCCCCTTCATATGCATTTCTTTATTTTTTTTTATGCATGTCAAATCAGTTGAACAGATACTTAATACACACTTTTTTTTATCAACCTATTTCTAAACTCAAGAAGCATTGTATTTGAAGCTGTGTTGTTATCAATGTTCTTATATTTTCAGGATATATGGGTTTGCTTGGGGAAGGTTTCTAATGTTTATCTGTCTCCTCGGTGACATCTGTTGCTCATGCCCCCCCCCCCAATGGTAAAGCTTAGTCCTGGATGCAAAAAAAAAAAAAGGTTAAAAGATCACTACTTCGAAACTGTGCGCGCACATGGCATTGCTCTTTGAAACGTGTTCTGCTTTGTTATTGTGCAGCGGCTGAGAAAAGGCAGGCAGAAGGAAATGTGTGCGCGCACCTGTTTTAGATGAATTACGGTAGAGCAAGAGACTAAACTGTCCCTAAGATCTCCCAACACAGACACAACCCGAGTAATTCAACGCTGATTTCACTCCGAATGAGCAGAGGACAGACGAGATGCCAAAAACTCGAGCAACAATTGTCGGGACTTCTGTAAAGCTTGCGTTCTAAATAATAATAAGGAAAGTAAGAGAGAAGCCGGGGGAAGCCGCGAGAAAGAATTAATAAAACTGCGTTTTTAACTTCCAGAAGAGCCGTGACCATGCTGCCAGTGAGCTAGTGCGCGATTATTGTTTCGACTTACCACTGAGTGATCACTTTGTGAAAGGAAACAATTAAAAAAAGGGAACGGACTAATAAAGACGATCACCTCTGAAAGTAATGATCCTGCACCATCTGTCCTAGATCAACATTGCTTGTTTTTCTTTTTTTTTTTTTTTTTTTTTTTTTTTTTTAATTTTACGTTGCTTTTTATCTTTGCCCTTTTTGGATCGCCGGGACAGTTCCTGAAACCTGGAAGTGAACAATCCACATGGTCCAGGCGTAGTGTGAAAGTTGAGATCTCCAGAATTTCAAAACAGGTTGATTTTTTTTTTTTTTCTCTTCGTTATTGTCATAACTACTTTTAAACGATATGCCCTGCATTTCTGTATTTTCTTAAAATCTGTTTTAAATGTAAAGCATCGAACTAACTTATTATGACTTTAGTTTGACAGGTAAGGTTGTTTTAAAAGGGGATATTCAATTTTAATACATTAACGTGAATACTTGTAAAGTAGTTAAGCCACGTGAATTTATTAAACATTAGTGGGAAACTGGTTTTTAGAAACGATTTTTTAAAAAATGTGTTCTGTTTTCTTTTTCATGTTTTAGGTTCTGCGGTTTTTTTTTTTTTTTTAATTAAATGTTTAATTGTGATCAAATATGTAATTTTACACCGCTTCGGTTTTGTGTAACAAACTGGTAGGCTAAATGTTTCACTTCATAGCTGTACACGTTCATTCATTAAGGTGAATGTAATTGTACTCCAAGCTGAAGGTAGCTGAACCGGTAACTAGTAGTCTATTGTTTCCTTGCATATTTTTCTTAGACAAGCAATTGTTAACTTATTATTTTTTCTTCTAAATTGCTTTTCTTAAGAGTTGCATCGGTCACTGAGAATATCAGGTCATGCTAAGCCGCCCGTGCCTTATATTATACAAAATACAACAGTTCAAATAAACAAATAAATAAATAACCAACCAACCCAGGAGAGGACAAGAGTGTTTCTTCTGTTCTGATATTTTTTCAGTCATGGGTAAGCTAATTTAAAAGTAGCTTTTTAACAGAGAGAGACACGCATGGAGTTACGCGTTGTGTTAGCTGGGTTCCATTTTTTTTTTTTTTTATATGCTGCATTAGATTGTGTATCCACGTCAGTGTGGATAACTTCACGGTATGTTTGACCAACCATCTGTCCATCGGACAGCGCCTAACAGGTTTTTTTTTTTTTTTTTTTTGCAAGAAGGGTAACGATCTACTTTCTTATTTGAATTTAAAACGTGCTTTGTGTTTGTACCGTAGACTGTGGAAATGCACTGAACGAGGCCCGCGAGTTTTCTCCACTCCCTTGACTAAGGTGTTTCAAAATGCGTTCGCAATCACAGTTGCTAAATCATTAACTGAGCAGCAAGCATAGCATTTGTGTGCAACACGAAGTCGTCGCACATGCGTAAGGACAGGCTGTGGTAAAAAAAAATAAAAAAAAATAAAATAAAAAAAAATACAAGTGAGAACTTATAAGATTAAAATGATTTCATAAACTATTTTTACGTTTTAAATATTGCACTGTACTGCCAAGCTATTAACTGTGAAAAGTGACTGATGAGAATTTTAAATAACTTTTTTTTTTTTTTTTATTCACACCCAACTCAAATAAATAAATAAACGGTAAAACTGTTAATATTCATTTTAAGTTTTGAAGAACTTCCGAGTGCTCAAAGCAAGTAACACAACAAAGCTTGTGCTGATACGAGTTACACGCCTTTGTTACAAGTTTAAGGTTTGATAAATTATTTTACAATCCTGTTTTAATGACGTGTGTCATTATATCAAAGAGGAAGACGAGTGTCGAGACTTTATTAGCAAATAAATACAATTAAGCGGTCAATATAAGTCTTTTAAAACGTCATACAATGCAACACTTGCAAATACGTTGAATGTGTTATTCTTGTTGCATTTCATTGCAGTATTAATAATAATAATAATAATAATAATAATAATAATAATAATAGACGTTTTTCAATTCGACAGGATTGTTTTTAAAACTATTTGCATTTCGCGAAGAAATACATGTTGCACTTCAGCCTATACAGAAGTTTTATTTTTTATTATTTTATTAAACATTTTAAAGGCAACGCTTTACAACAGACTTTAAACATGTGGGATTACGTTTTTAATTAATTGTAGATTAACATTTAAACCACAGGCCATATATTTTAAATAGCTCTTGCCCAAACAAACCAGAAACAAAAATGTGCTAATAACACTTACTTATTATAATTTATATGTTTTATCCCAACGTTTCTTTTTATATAAAACATGTGATTTGGGGTAAAAGCACAGACTAAAAGCAATGTGTGCATAAACACCCTTTAAAATACAGTGTAGAATTACCTAGAAATTAAATAAAATAATGCTTCCCAATTTAGAGTCACACATTGCATGTTCAAAGACGTATAGGCGTAGGGTAAACTACCGTCCACAAAATAAACAAGCATCATCTCCAAAGAGATTCTGAACAATTCACAATTTCCCGCCTGGTATAACGAAAGAACCATTTTCTCAAATTGGTTGTAGCCCCGTGTCTCTGAAAAGTCTGTATGTAATTTGATTTGTTTATATTTTAGAAAATTACTCAATTTGCCAGATTACACTTTTTTTTTTATTGTTAAAATTTAAACGCGACATATTTATTTATATTTGTAATGTTGAACACGGTGTTTCATAAAGTAATTGAAAGGCTATTTACACCCAGAATTGACATGTATTCATAAAAAACGCCTTTTTTTGACAAAGTTGTGAAACAAGAATACGTAATAAGTAACTTAAAAGCGTATTTCTTAAAGTGTTTTCCAGTAAACATAATGCAATAACAAAGATAATAGGCCATATACATCGCACATTACTGTAAATTTGATAAATCATTTCTTATGAATGTTAACACATCATTTAAGATACCTGGATCTTTTTTTTTTTCTGTGTGAATGCCAAAGGTGTTCCCTCCAATGTAATTTAGATGGGTGACGGCCTGTTAACCGATTCATGTTCTTTTGTCTTTATTACTGTGTTTCATTGAATCAGCCTTTAGTTACGGTCAGTGCTGCGGCAAATGCAGCAACTTGACCACTGCAATCACATCTTATACGCAAGCACAGTCTGCTGCTGTGTCCGAGTTACTCCGTCAAGACTTTTCCTAGGTACACAAAAGCAGCAGTATTCATATTCGTATGTTTTTTTTTTTTTTAAGTTTGTGTATATTCGGAAATAGCTATTTATATTGCATTTTTAGAAGTACATTTTAACATTGTCATCTAAAGTTACATATGTGTTTATGTCCATATTTTTCCCTTTTAAGTACAATGATTTAACTAATAGTATCTATGTGTGAGCAGTGAGGACCCCACAATGCTCTTTGCAACGAGTATTCTCCAATTGTATTTTATTATTCCCAAAACCTTATTCCCTGATTTGTAAATTTAAACCTTGTTCCCTGATTGTAAATTTAAAAATAAAATAAAGTTTATGTGTAATCTTCTACTTTTTAAAATATATTTGATATGGAACAAAACATTAATTATACTTAATGTTATATATAAACATTTTTTACTAGAATTCCAAACACACAGACTTTACCCTTTACTCCTAATAGTAAAATCCTCTTATCACTTTCTCCCAGACCTGCTTAAAAAAAAGAAGCTGCTTTCTTCAGATACAGATTAGCCTTTAATGATTACTATCTAAGAAATAGGTATGTGTGTGTGTGTGTGTGTGTGTGTGTGTGTGTGTGTATATATATATATATATATATATATATATATATATATATATATATATATATATATATATACACACACACACACACACACACACACACACACACAAATGGACCTGCTGGACCTCCCTTAGAAGTGTGTTCTAGATTTAATAAACAACAATACAGGTGGCCCCACGCAAGCATGTGCAATAAAGATATAATGTTAGATTTCTTACAGGTCGTAAATGTGTGCTCAGAGCCTTTCTAAATATATACTGAAGTGTTTTGCAGTGCATTGCAAAAGAGAAGCGAATTGGGCTCAGTTCTCTTGTGCAAAACTCCTTTAAACGGTCCCATTATTGTTGGTTGTACTGTAGTTGCACTTCTGTGTTGCTTTGTGAAGGAGGAGCAAGTAACACTACCTTGTTACCATTTTAAAAAAAAAAAGAACAGAGCAAGTTTATACTGCAAGGCTTTCCTGGTGAGGAAACAAAATCAAAAACTTTCAAATTTTAAAGTATTTAAACAGCTGACGCAAGGGGAAAAAAAAAAAAAAAACTGGTATCTGCTGGTTTGACCTTAGCTTTGGACAAGCACCTGACTTTGTAACAGGACACCTACATTACGTTTTTAAGCCAAAAAAAGAGCAAATTTTTTCTTTCCTTTGAACTGAAGCAACTAGTGTTTCGATTTGAGTGTACCTTGCTGAGATTAAAAGCCTGCCCGTAGACTCTCCTTGGGTGTGTCTATTTAACTAAAACAAATACTGTACCCCATTGGAGCCGTGTATGTGTGACATGTGTGTGTGTGTGTGTGTGTGTGTGTGTGTGTGTGTGTGTGTGTGTGTGGTTCGTAATTTAAAATGAGCTCCTGTCAAGGGAGGTCAGCTTTGGCCGCAGTTTTGGAAGTACTCTGTCAAGCCTGAAAAACAGGACCGCATTGAGCCCTGCTGGGAGCTAGGTGAGGTGGCGGGCATTTTGCTTAAAACAGGTTGATATCTTTTCCATTGTAATGCTCAAGTTTGCCGATACTGCAGAAAGCTAATTTTTCAGTTTACTGTTTCAATGGTGCTACGTTTTGTTTTAATAAATCAAAGTGTAGTATTATATGCATCTGTGTTTGCTATTAGAATGCCCTAATTTAAAATCGTAAACCTCTACAAGATCTGCAATATTAGTAACACTAATAGGTCAAATTATTGCTGAAGCAGGTTTCTGATGATGATGATCAGCCAGCACCAATTCAGTGGACAGCAATTAAACATGTGGTTTTAATTGAAGCAGTTATTTGTGTTCGTGATGGCTGAAATATTTTTGAAATAATAAATTACATGCGTTTTCAGACAGCAGGGACAGCTACTTATTACTGTACTTCTAGCTGTGTCGTTTAGCTTTGTAAAATAAGCAGACCTGAATATCAGGCTACTTGGTCAGTGTGTTTTTGTTTGTTTTTCTACTTAATTAAAAAAAAAAAAAAAAAAAAAAAAGATAATCCAGAAAATACAATAATCCTATTTGAAAATCAGGATATTATAGAGGATTGAAATAGATAAATTAATACCCCATACAATGTGTATGCTGTGCTGCACTGCGTCCGCTGCTGGACACTACAGTAGAGGAATAGGAAAGAACGGCAGCAAACTTTGAAAAATGTTTGAGGCAAGACATCGGTGAATAGGGGAGGGGGGCAGATCAATCAATCAATCAATCTTTATTTTATATAGTGCCTTTCATAGTGGAACAAGATGCAGATCAGTAGCCGAACGTGTTGTTTTGCACACAATTGAGGGGGAGAATCTCTTCTTTACCTTTCGCTTTTTCTCAAAGATTCAGGCTTCCGAGACTTCTTCAAAGAAATAAGAAGCCACAGATTAAGGAGGGATAGAGGGAGCTGAACTGAGACCTGTTCAAATCACACACCTTTTCCCATTAACTGCGTGACCCTGTGCTACGCTGTGCTGCGCTGTATGCAGTGAACCAACATACACACGCACACACAATCCCCTCTCTAGTCTAAGCAGAGGTGATTGATGCACCATAAAAGAGGAAGACCCATTTCCGATGAGAACGTCTTGCAGAAGATAGTGTGCTTGAAGGAAATGCCAGTATATTAAAGGGTGCTGGTCATTATTCTGTGTGTCCATTAGCTAAACCACCCAGGGGAAAGCTTTGCTGGCAGCAATACAATTTATTAACCTGTACAGCAGATGGTGAAAAGTATTCTTTTATATGAACTCTATAATTCTATCATATCATCATTGTGCTTAAAAAAAAAAAAAAAAAAAAAAAAAAAAAATCTAGTTTTAATATTAGGAACATCTCTTAGCTGACACTGAGTGATTGGCTTGTATTGCATCTAAAAAAACAGTGGGCATATTAGATATGATGTGCTTGCTGTTTCAGTATTTTTTTCCCATAATAAATAGTCATATTGCTGTGCACTGCTTATTCTATGTGTAACACTATTAACAGGAAAGGTTTTAAGATTAGTACAGCACTAGGTGTCAATGTAAAGATGCATAACACTTGAGACCACATTTCTACTTGCCTTCCAAAGGGGAATATGAAAGGGTAGATCTCATTAAATTGTATTTGACAGTACAGAGCTAAATCTTTGAGTACAGAGTTAAAATATGGGTAATGTTTGTTTTAAAACAGAACATTTGTTTATATGACTGTATTGAAGAGTGGTGAATCATTGTGGTAATGCAGTCGCTTAACTGTATTGGACATGAAGTTAAAAATAATTGATTAATCTAATTGACACCACCTTGTGTGTTTTCCCTTTTTCAGTGTTTTAGTTTTGCATTTGTCTGGTCTGGTTATGAGTTTTTGCTTATTTCATACCATTATTTATGACCTAAATGATACTTTTAACTTTCTAGTATTTTAGTTAGTATTTCTCTGTAATTTTATATAAACTGGTCAGAATACAGCTACACAGAACGTGTTGGGCAGGCAGTGTATTTAGAATATAATCTGAACCAGTCCTGTCTTAGTAACGGTTTGAAAACCAATGGAATGCGCAGAACAGTTGCGAGTGGTTCGTTAGGGCTGGAAGTCTTTATACAGCAGATTGTAGATGCGTCTTAGAGAATTTGTAAGTAGTCCTTCACCTTTACATCTTTAGCATTGTATATTTAATGTGGTATATCTTCACAGCATATCTATCTATATATATGTGTGTGTGTGTTTATATTATACGCTGTCAGCTGTTCTTGTGTTTCTGGAACCAGTTGATCTTTTGCCAGCGTCTGTGGTTTGTTGCTTTATCACACCAGCCAGGCTTTGAATCCAGTGAGAATGTTTTATTAGAGTGGACTGTCTGCACTGCACGTCAGCAAACATTTATACTGTGCCCAGGGAACCAAACTGGCATGCAGTACAGTCTGTAAGCTGCATCTGCTTTACTGTGACAATCTTAGTGACGACTCAGGTTAATGAACATCACGCTTTAATTAACAAGTTGTAATTGACCTCGTCATCTGTTGAAGTGCATTTCACAAATAATGTGTTTTGTTGCATTTCAAGTCTGATTTAACAACAGAACATGTCGTTTATATATTGATGCCAAACCGATACATCTTTATTGGGAATGTATCTGTCACTTTAGTAGACAAAGTTAAAACATGCATGTCTGCATTGTCAAATCTGTTCTGTACTTAAGAGAGTTTTCTGATTTCCTGATATATTTATGAAAAAATGAAAAATATATATCTATAAAAAAATGCTATATATATATATATATATATATATATATATATATATATATATATATATAGTACTTGGATACCAGTAATAATGCCTACAGTGTTTACATTAAAGAACATTTGCTTTGACAATTTTTTCCTTTTTTTAAGCGAAATGAATAAACAATTGTGCCTCGACTGCGTGTTTTTTTCCTGCACCTAGCTATTCATTTTAAACAACTTTTGAAGTCCTGTGATGTGATATGTGTGTGTTTTTAATTTACATGTTTCAAAAGAACAAGGGGGTTGTTGTTAAAATCCTGATTTGGATCGCCAAGTCTGTCTGTAAAATGAAAACAAATGCGGCCCGTTCGAAACAAAGCAAATGTTCGCTGAATGATAACCTCGTTTTAAAATGTAGCTTTTGAACAGCAGTTTAGAAATGAGCTGCCGTTTTTCCTTTTGTCTTGCTTTAAATAAACTGTGCACTTAATTTGCTAATTGCACTTTTTGTTGTTTTTAATTAAATTTTGTTTAAGGTTTATAAACTTAATCAAAACTAACCTGATTGTAATTATCACAAGTTTTTTTTTTTATTTTAATTCCTTTGTTCCTTTGAAGTCCTCCATTTTGTGGTCTTGTGATCCCTTCCACATTATAGGACATTATTAGCCTCTACCTGCTAAGAGAGAGTATCTAATGTCACAGGACTAGCGGAATCTGCCACACTGTATTTGTAGGTTTTGTTATGTGTGGCCAACCTGCATCAATTCATTAATTACTTGATTCAGGTTACACATCTGCAGTTGAGACTGTAAATTGAAATATATTTCTTTTTTTATATCGCATCTAAAGGTCTAGAGAGAATGAGAGAGGTTCAGCTTAATATAATGCTTTTAGATATTCACAGCTGTGAAGTGACATTAAAACTATTTTTAATTCCTTTTCTAGACTGTTATCGGTCATAACCTAATCATTACAAAGTTCAAGTGTTTTATGCAAGGCTTATTTAATTTGAACTAAGCCACACTGTATGTGACTCCCTTGCAAAAATTCTATACTCCTTTACCATTACTATTTTGCAACATATTTTTTGACAGAATGTAAATTGAGAAACTGGCAAGCCGGTTAACTCCGAAATGGGGACTTTGTTTCTATATAGCAGTACAGCACTACCTCTCTCTCGTTTATTTGGTTTACAATCACTGCAAAGATAAACAGTTTTAATGGACCTATTCTGATTAGCGACAGTTGCAACACCTGTGAACACAGTGTTTAAAGTGCTGAATTTGTTTATGGACATGAGAAAATTATATGTCTACAGCAGAAAGTCTTCAGCATTTAGCTGGCGTTTTTTAAAGATGGCGTCGTCTCTCCTTCAATCGACAATGGGAATGGAGGACAGATTTGGGTAATTCTCAATTAATTATACAGAAAAAAAAATCACAATCGCAATGTTTTTATACATTTTTGCCTTTAACATTTAAGGAAATGTGAAGTTGCACTATCTGAAGTTTTAGGTTTGTACTCGCTGCTGTCCTTCTCTGTATCTCTCGCAAGCATTTTGCAGCAGCAACTGAGCTCTGACAATTACAAACAACTTTTAATATCATTCCCGATTTGTCTCAAGACTTGTTGGAAACGCTCCCCTCTCTGTACATCAAGTAGATTTTTTTTTTCCATAAAGCATGACAATACCAGTGCAATCTTAAGACAAACTGGTCCAGTGAAGTATGAAGGTCAGCTTTATTACATGCAGCCGGTATTAATTTTTTCTTTTTCACTGGGTTTAATTATGATGGCATTGTGAAAAGGTCAGGTAGTCTGTGCCCTGGGTAAAGCTTTCTTTCAGAAATTAAGCTTCTATGAAAACTGACAAAAAGGGGTGAAAAGAGGTGGGTAGGTGTGTGTGTGTGTGTGTTTTATTTCTGTTTGTAAAAGTGTACCTGCCTTAAATCCTGCGAAACTCATGTTCCAGTTCATCCCCAGGGATATGAATGTCCAGGAGACAGCAGTTTTCAACATGCAGCCAACACTGTCACCATTACCTTGTGAGGTTTTGTGCTTCTGGATTCTACAGTGTGCGCCTGGAGTAGACGCTTATAGTTTTCATGGCATGTCTAATTTCTAAAACTTAACGCTGCACTATTTCGTTAAAGCAGTCGTTTCATTTTACTTGAATTAAATTCGATTAAGCTGTTCCGGGTCTAGATAATTTTTCAGCAGTGCTGAGATGTGGTTTGAAGACTGCCCTGCATTTATAAGTTTATCGTCCGTATGTAACTGCTTTGTAATTTGCCAGCTAATGGGATGTAGATGTTTTTTAAGTAGTACTTTTGAACCTGAGAACAGGAGGTCACATTTAAGCCTGAGGATATCTTTTTTCTTTTCTTCTGACATCCTAGTAGAAAAAGAGGAGAAATAATTCAGCATTCCTAATTTTGAATTGCTTTTCATTTCACTGGGTGCATTTCTGTATAAAATTGGCAGATTTATTTTCAATTTTATTATTATTTTTCATTTTTTTTTTTTTTTAATCAATCAAAAATGTTGAGTCAATTAAAGCCACATTGGATTATGGGTGATCATTATACTACCTGATCAATAAATCTGAGGTAATCAGGATAATTGGTCAACCACCCCCCCCCCCCCCCCCTCTTCCTTTTGCAGTGTTGGAGGGGCTGCCAAGCCTGGCTAATATTTATAAGTGGAGATGTGTCCTCTGGCTTGCTGGCTGATAACTTAAAGTTCCCCAATTTGCATCACCCAGCAGAACACATCCAGATGGGGGATGATATCCAATAACCGTTTTGCTTCACATTAGCCAGATCAGTGTTTTAATGTGTGTCTGAGCAGTAGACATCATGCCTCTACACAGACCTCTCTGTGCTGCTTGCAGACTATTGCACTACACCGCATACTCATTCTGTTGAGCGCAGGGAATCTGTAGTTTCTAAAATATAGCAATCTTTTTGTTTGAAATGGTGGCTCTTTTATCCACAGTGGCCTCTGGCCACGTGCAGGTTCCTAAGTGAAGTGAGTTACTGTAGTCTCAGCCCATCTCTTTATAGCCACTTGGCTATTGCTTATTAACAGCTGATCTGGAAATCTAAAAGAATGGGGAGTAGAAGCATCACAACCAGAGCTGAAGTTGCAGTGTCGCTCAGACTTAAGAACATTTTAAGGGATGGTTAAAACTGCATCCAAAATTGGGCCTTGAATCCCAGTGCAGCACGTTTTGGGCTCCCCGTACACTTCCACTTTTGCAGAGGGAGGTTATTTTTGGGAGGGGGGATTTGAAGGAGTGTGCTGTGTGCATAGCTGTAAATTAAAAAAAAAAAAAAGCTAGATTAATCACAGCTTTACGTTTCTATCAAAGGCAGGTAATGGCACAGCTAGGAGTTACATCCAAGTGCCGATCTCTTTGTATGCATGACAATGGAAGGTGAAAATTGTGTGAAATTGTAAAGGATATTAAAGGACCTTGGTTATCTCTCTTGGACAGGCCTTTCACTGTCCACCCCACCCCGTTCTTTCTAAATTCAGTATCATGGTACTGTGTAGCTCTCTTTCTCCAGCTGTGAAATCATTAACAGAAACGATGTAACGAGAGTGAGAGATCTTTTGGGCACAGCACAATTAATCAGGAAGACATAGACTTTGAAAAAAGAGGCCTTCAAAGAAATTTGATTCTTCTTGTTTTGAATGTTTGATGAGATGCTAAAGTTTTGCCGAACGTCATGCTGTCTGAACAGTAGCGTACAGAAAGGAACATCTAATCACTCTCCACAGAAAAATGACTTCCAACGAGATTTAATTAACTGATACGAGGGGCTTCAAATTAATTTTTCAAGGATGTTAGATTTTGATTAAGAACTCCGAAAAGAAATAGAAGAATAATCATTTTTTTTAATCAACTTCGTCAAATGGTAACTAGTTAATATGATAATTCTGACACTTAAGCCAAATATTGTTATGCAGAAGTTTCAATGCATCCCCCAAAGGAATTATAATATCTTTACATCTAACTATCATGGTTTATTATTATTATTATTATTATTATTATTATTATTATTATTTGTGCCTGCCTCTCAATTTCACTATTCATGTTTCCCCTTTTCTGAGCCCTGGAAATGAAACATGGTTTATTTTGCTATGTGAATAAAAAATAAATACAAAAAGATATTTGGAATTGAATGTTCAATTTTCTTTGTGACTTAAAGCAGCAGTTGTCGCAAGGTTTGTTCAGATTTGAAAATGTTTAATGATCGTTTTGAAACATATAAATAGTCTGTAGTGTAAAGTTGTTCCACTATGAGAATTGTTATTTCTAAAAGTAGTATACTTCTGGATATATTTCAAAAGAACTACTTTCAGTAATACTGTCATTTCTAAGTGGTTTTGTCCAGGCTTGACATGGATACAGCAGGGAACAAATGCCTTGGAGTTGGCTTGAATTAACAGCTTTAGAATACAGGCCTCTATAACATGTCTTTTAAGTACTTCTTATTCAAGAATCATATATTTAAATTGATTTCAGATTAGTGTTTATACTTTCAGTGTAAGAAATTCACACAGCCTTGTTATAATTGCGGCTACTTTTGTTTCATTAAGCTATCGATGACTTGTATAACTAATGTTGCGATGCTTTATTGAATGTTGTTGCATTCCTAAGTGTACAGTTTTATTTTGAATGCTATAGAGTACAGTAAGTGATATATCTATTTTGTTTATTAGTAACATATATACTTGTAAGTCTTTTTGATTACTGGTGATTTTAAACCAATAGCACCGCAGTTGCTTGGTAATCGTATTGGATAATACCACTAACATGTTTTATTGTCAGTGCTTGTGTTTGTTTAATGCCTCCATTGCAACAAAAATCATTGACATGTCTCTTTCTTCAAGGTAGAATACCAAGTAGTTGTTCTGTAATCTGGAGTATATAGGAATGACACAGCTGTGAAACTCAGATCCAGCAATTTAATATTTATTTATTTTTTTTTGCAAAAAAATTAGCTGTGGAGGCTTCAAAATAGCGGCAACTGGCAAAAACTTAGTATTGAACGTAGATATTCAATTAGCCAGACTCATTAGCAAAACTTGGCGTTTTGTTGTTTTTTTTTTTTCCTGGCTCTGAATCAATGGCTTTGATATGTTAATTAGTGAGTAATTTAATTTCAAAAGGCCGCAATTAACAGCGCTGTTGTGGACACGATGAAGTTAAGCAGCGTAATCTAATTTGCATTAGTAACGAGCGGGGAGTAATTAGGGGACTAATTAGACACTTCAGACAGCACTTGTGTTTACTTTTTTAATGAAGTGCAGTTTTTTTTTTTCAAGGGAGAGCAAGCTTGGCACCAGTGCGGTGTTGCAGGGATGCTGGCACTACAGAAGAGTGGCATATGGGTTACAGCTTGGCTTTGATTACTGAGTTGGTATCCTCTGTATTACAATAGACAGCATGTGTGTCAGTGGCCCCCAGTCCGAATTCAAGTAGCAATCAAAACAGTGGCAGGAATATTTGTTTAACTCCAGGGTTTCCATTTATTTAGCAGCCCCTCTTACAGTATATGATATTCTTGTTGTATGTATTATATAATTTATTTAACCTGAATGTGTATTGAAATAAAAAAGCACACATGGGTTTAATGTAATGTAAGGCAAGCTATACCACAGACCTCTTGCAGGATTTTCCACTTTCCTTTTATATATAGAATAAGTGACCATACTAAATTAAATAAGTCACGAATTAGCATTACAGCACAGCGGAAAATAGAGCCCGCTGTCACTTTGCCATAGCAATCCTACATTACATTTGCAGTGCCCAAAATAGATTCAGATGGGGCAGTATTCTTTAATAATAATAATAATAATAGCAATAATAATTCTGTTTTCACACTTCCCCTGATCATTGTGCACTAAAGCTTCCTGCTTGGCTTGTGCCCCTTGTGCTCCCTGGCTCAAGGAAGTGTGCTGTTACAACAGTGTTTTTCAGAAGAACTATTAAACAGAAAAAAGGGGACTCTGGTCCGAAGGAAGGAAAAAAAAAAAAAAAAACGCTTTAGGTTTTCTGCACACAGTCCCTCTCCACTGGCTGATTTTCCATACATAATACATACTTATTTTTGCTTTTCTTTTTTTGTCAAAGCAGATTTATTAATTGAAGGCTTGATAGATATTTGGCGAGAGGCTGGGTAAACAAGATGGTGTTATTTTCTCTGCCACTGCGTAAATAAGAAATCCTGCTTCTCTTAGTAACCCAGCAGCTGGCAAACATACCATGGTCTTCTCGAAGCTTTGTCCAGCAGGCGTGTATAAATTACAATGATGTTTTTTATTGAGAGTTACCAGACTTGAAAGGGATGCCTGGCTCTCTTTTCTTTCATGCAGATGTGTGCCTAGCCACTATCGTGTTGATGATGTGTACAGTAGAAACTTGAACAAAAAAAAGTTATTGTGGCTAAAATAGCCTCCCCTTTAAGCTGGTGGTGTAAATGATTTTAATTTTGTATGTGTTAATTATGTAGTATATAGGGTGCAGAATGTTTCTCTTTTAATGTTTGTTGGCACAGCTCTTGCATACAAGTTTGTAACTTCATTTTAATGAACGCCAGAGTGAAACCTGTAGAGAAATACAGATCTAGACTGGCAGTGAGCACAGCTTGTCACAGTGGACTGTTTTATTCTGGAATTAAACACGACTCCCTATAGAAATCTGTGAAATAATACCTTCGTGGCAAAAAGAATAGAGCAGCTAAATATGGTAATGACCATGCATGGGGATTGTTAGACATGTTATCTTCATGGCTACAAACATCATAAAGGAATGAATTAAAGCCCCCCCCCCCCCCCCCCCCCCATCATTTCCTGATAGCCAGGTTTTATAGAAATGACTGTCCTTCATGTCTGAAGTGGAAAAGCTAACTATTAAAAAAATTTACATAGATTAGTGTTCTGTGTTCTATTGAAAAAGGGTGGGGCAGCAAGGTGACCACAAGGGCAAGTATGATTGACAGGTGTTTGTTAGGGGGGATTGGTGATGTGTGGCTGCAAGGGCTTTGCTTTAGGTTCAGCGTAGTCTTGCACAGTACCATATTGAATACTATTTGTTTCAAAACTAATTTTTTTTTTAAAACCAGATAAGTTTTGGTTTTTTATTTAAGAACATAATTCTTGAACTTGTTGCATTATTAAAGTTTTTAAAAACTTCTCAAATAGAATACCTATTTTTTGGTAGCGTAGGGTTCGAAATTAAATTCAAATCCTAGTTTTTGTTTTGGTCATGTTGCAGCACTGTTATGCCATTAGACAGTAAGTCTCTATGGCAGTGTTAGTGTTTCGATGTCATCCAGGACTGTATTGGGTCATTTTAGTTTCTCTGTGATGTCATCCCTACCAGTCCTGGCAGCCAGTCAGTTGTGGGTTTCTTTATAGGAGCTGAGCCAACTTTAAACTGATTGGCTAAACAATGCTGGACTTGAGTGGCATCACTGGTTTAAAGCTGGAGTTTTCTGGTCTTTAGGTGCAAAACTTTAACAAGTATGGTTGATTCAAAATCAATAAACCGATTTGAAAAGCTTTTACTCCCTTAAGGATTTCTAGCGACATTTAAGAGAGTATTGTTTATTTCAAATTCCATCAGGCTACAGGACGACCACCTGAAACAATTGGATCAGATTTATTAAATTGTTTACACCAAAAACGGAGTTACAAAACTAAGAAGAACCCTAAGGACTCAAAGTTGTGGCTGAGTTGTTTGTTACTAGGTTTGTTTGCTCACGTGCCTATTTTCCTTTCACAAACAGCGTTTTATGTTGTGGTTTAGTTTGCTTCACTCTAAAGTTTGCTATAAAAACTTTTTTTTTTTTTTTTTTTTTTTATAAAATATGAATACTTAATATAGGCAAGTGCAATAAATGCATTGAGGTAATCTACCCCCTCCCAGACTCTCAAGTGATTCCAAAGTATCTGTGAATTTCTTTTAATCTTTTACAATATTCACACACCGCTCCGTGGATTATGTACCTATTTACAAAAGCAGTAACCTTTCCGACTAACCTTTCCTGGCGATAGCTTTACAGTCAGGCCTATAACTGCCACTGCGGCGCAGTATTACAAAGAGAATGAATATTCATCACTAGCAGAGTAGCTGCAGTAAGTGGTTTAGTTTGAATCGCTTATTATGCATTATTAATAAATAAAATTAAATTTAAAGTTAAGGACCCAACCTCCCCCCCCTCCGTGCTCTCTTTTAATCTGCTACTATTTGAATGAAAAATAGTGCTTTTCATGTATGGACTGAAGCTGATTGCGCTATCTCCACGAAGCGCGCCGTGCCTTATCTGCACAATGCGTTCAGTTAAACAAAGATAAAGTTTTGTTGTTTTTGTTTAAAATTCTGGTGCCTTGTTATTACTCTTTGAAGGTGTGAATGGAGTATTGTCTCTCCCCCCCCCCAAGGTCAGAGAGTGTGGGGCTGCAAATTTCTACTTTTAGTAATGCAGGGGGAAGCTAGCTGCTTTGAAACGGCTTGTACCAGCTTTTAAAGGGGCCGGCGGGCCGTATAGGAAGCTAGCCTTTCCTGACGCAGTGGGTTGAACGGGAGGTATCGGAAGTAGAGGGTTGCGGAGGTAGAGGTTAAAAGTTCACCCCCTGCCTCTAAACCAAGCGCATAATGAATATCAGGCTGACGGTTCTGAATGGGGGGGTGTGAGGAGCTTTTAAGAAAAGACAAAAGAGAAACCTGCGTGGTGTCCATGAGGTCCTGACCAGTGATTTGAAACTGCCACAGGGAGGCTGTTTTTTTTTTATTTTGCATTAACTTTAATTGTACTTCCTGGGGTAGTTTTGGAATGTCTTGAAATCGTTCTGTTGCAGGTATTGGACCTTCCCACTCAAATAAATTAACCTAAAGTAAATTTTAAACAGAAATGCAGTAGTTCTGGTTTAAAGGCTTGATAGCTCAGAGTGAAGCTGAACACCTACAATTAAATGCGAGATGTCCATGAACCCGACAGGAGCCTGAATATACAATCTATTAATTAGCTGTCTTTTGAATTATTGCTTATATACACACGCATTGTTTCCAGCAGTCATTTATAGTTTGCTGTTAGAAACGTCTTTTGTCCCTAATAAAATAGCATTGGAAAATGTAGTAATGGAAGAAAACAAAACGCATAGAAGAACAAAGACTTGTGAAGGCCCATGTTTTAGTTACATGTTTTGCTTAGAAGGCATTGAATGAGATATGCTAGATTCGGAATTAATTAGAAAACCAACGTCCTCTCTCCCAAGGGTTTTTCAATTTGTTCATTAGCTATTTTAATAGCTAATTGCTGTGTAGGAGTATTAATTGGAATTCTTTTTAAAAAATTTGTTTTAAAGAAACCAGAAAATGAATGAATAAAGTGTGTGTGTGTGTGTGTGTGTGTGTGTGTGTGTGTGTGTGTTTATATATATATATATATATATATATAATATATATATATATATATATATATATATATATATATATATATATATATATATATATATATATATATATATATATATATATATATATATAAAATTTATTTCAATCTGTGGTTTTATTGCAGTGCATGAATTAGAAAAACTATTTTTCTTTCATAATACAAGTATCAAAAGCAGTAAAAATGCAAGGTTAATGCATTCATTCATTTCTTAATTTCTTTGTATCAGCCACCATACTTGTCCCAGCATGTGTAATAAATGGTAGGAAATAAACTAGCTGAAAGAAAGTCACCCTAAATATACACTGTAGGTGGGTATGGAGGGTACACCTTGAACGCTCATGGACTACTGTTGCTGTTCCAAATAACCCACAAGCCCCTGCAGAGTCATGTGACTGACTCATTTGGATGCCGTCTACTGGAAGTGCTAATTAAACAGCTGAAAGGAGAGAATGACTTTCCTTGCATCCAGCATTGCGCTGCAGTGTAATTTGGAGCCGTACCGATTGCCCTGGTCGTTCTGTCATTGGATTTGACTGAATGCAAGATTCATGTAGGAGATGTACTGCAGTTGAACTAAATTCATTAATTAATCACTTCATTTTTTATATATAAATGCATGAAATCGCTGCAGGGGTGCGGTGGCTTTGAATCTGTTTGGGGTCAAGTGATGTCGGTCTGGAGGTATTTTTTATTATCGTAAGGTGCAATTGCAGGTTTTTATGGGGAAGTTTTGAGTAGCACCATCCTGCATTGTGTTTGGCTATGGTATGGGGGAAATGCACATCGCCTTGTTATGAGCACCAAATTGACTGTCGGGGGGAAAAAATGAATCCCCCCTTTCCAGCACAATAGACAAAATGTGATCCAACCTTATTTCGGATTGCAACAGGTTATGTCCCACTCGTTCTGCTGAATTACTGTTCTGCTAAAACAAATTTGGAAATTGTAAATTGACCTGACGATGATTGTTAATGTTTTATAGACTTTCCAAGCCAGCACAGTGTAATTTTATACCTTGGTCACTTCTGAAGATTTAATCTAGTTAGCATTTTACAATGTAATTTACAGGGGAAAGTGATTCCCTGCTAGTGTTCAAACCATAGGAACGATTCACTTTCCTTTTGGATTTTGGATTTTTACTAGATATGATTGAAATTTCAGAAGGTTAGTTCTGTAACCCGGTAAACATCTCCGATGCACTCAAGGGAATTATCGGGCAAACGAAATGTTTAACTTTGCAACAAATAAAGATATGCAAGTGATTTCATAGGAAAACAAACCTTAATAGAAATCTCCAGATAGTCCTGTACAGAGAACTGAAAATGCAAATGCAAACGCCATTATTTATTTGTACAATGCGTTTCTGTATATCCCCTAATTATAAATTGAAAGCATGGTAGCTGTAGAAGTGTACCAATTAAAAATGGATGCACTGCTATACAAAGTAGAATTAGGGATGTCTGTTTATTGAAAACATGATTGACTTGCAAGCATAATACGTTTGTCTAATATCTGTCAATGTAATTCGTTTGTATATGTCCATTACAGTATCTGTGAAGCGATTACCTTGGTGTGTCGTTTGGGAGCCCATTGCCTTTGAAAAAAGGGATGCTTTTCTTACTCTTGTCTCTTTTTCTTTTCCTGTTCATTCTGTTCCAAACAGCATTGTGCTAATTACTCCTATGAATCAGTCGCTTGGCAAAGAGCACACACGAGTCCTTAATAGATAATGTGTGTGTTTATTCAAGAACCCATTAGGGACTACAGTGTGAAGGTAACACTGTCTATCACTTTTATTCTCTCAAAACGAACCGGCTCCAATCACCAAGACCTCCTTGTATATCTTAGCTGAAGCATTTGAAGCCCACAAGAAATATCCTGGCTTAAATTAGAAATAAGCATTTTAGATGTGTGTGTTTGTGTCTCCATATACGTAATGTCAGGTTTTAGCCCTAGGCTAGGGCCGGGTCATGATTCAGTCACAGGAATCCTTTTTTAAATGAAGGCGTGCTGTTTGGTATGGAGTTTTTGCAAAGTTGATTGCCCAGCGTGTGTGTTCTCAGCATTCCCCATGTAAAGTTTGGTTTTGATTTAAGAATTTTCCTACTATTTACCAGTCCAGTATTGGCTTAAAAGCGTGAATTATACCTAATCAGACTAATTGCATCCTACACAGGGCAGGCCTTTGTGTGTCACATGATTGACTCGCTTTGCACTGGGAGTGGGGAAAAATGACATCATCCTTTCAAGCGACAAAATGTAGGTTTAGATTAGTTTAAATTAAATTGCGTAATATATATATATATATATATATATATATATATATATATATTTTTTTTTTTTTTTTTTTCTTTTTAAGGTTTTATGTCCGAGACATAAAGCTTTTTGAGTTGGTTAAAACAAACATCTTCAACCTTCAGTCTGTTCAAGTTGGTAATGATTCCACTTTGCTCATTGAGACGTTATTATATTGAAATCTTGTCGGGGTTCCAAACCGACTGTCAGTGTCCTGCTTCTTTTCTGGTTTTTGAATGAAAAGAACATAAACCAGTGAAATAGAACAAATGTAAGCAGCTGCTTTGTCTGCTGGAGGGGCACACATTTGGGATATAGTGCTTGGAATGTATCGTGTGTGTGTGTGTGTGTGTGTGTGTGTGTATATATATGTGTGTGTTAAAGCTCTAGGCTTGTTCGTGAAGAATGATCAGCATTACCCAGCCTCCAGGAGCAGAGAGATTGAAAGTTGTTATAGTTTAAACAATCACTTTTTTTGTGACCTGTTTTCTTTTATTACTCTTTTGGCACCTGCGCTATTTTTCAACATTTTTTGGAAATGTAAACAGTTAAAATGTCTCCAGATGTTGCCAGCTGCGTTCACCACTACCGCAAATCCCACGCAGGGATGGGGATTGGAGGGGGAGGCTGTCCCGAGAGTTCGCCAGTTCTTGTAGCAGAATCTGGGTATTGTGCACCTCTGCAGTGGCAGTTGCCAGTTTTCAACACTTTCATGGTTTGTATAACAAGGTTTATTGCAGAGGTGTTGCGCCTGAAAACGGAAAATGTCTTGAAAAATGAGAGTCCAATGCAGAGTCAAAAGTTTAAACAGGTTTTTTCAGTCCTGGGTGGCTGTGCAGTGCATAAAGGTTGCATAGGCCTGGCTGGTATATGGTGGGGTGAGGTTTGTTAATACAGTGGTCCTTGAAAGGTGAAAAGAGAACAAGTTACAGTGAAATGGTAACTCTCATAAAAATAACTATTATGAGGGACGCAAGGCAAGAGAATTACACAAAATAATTGTTCCATAAATGAGTCCCTACCGCTGTTACAGCTTGCACAGTGTTGTCTATTTTTTATTGTATAGGGCACATCCCAAACCACATCAATATTATTGATGATCAGGACTTTTTTTAGGGTGTAATTTAACATATATACTGTTAATATTTATGTTACTTTATTTTAAGATTTTAACTGAAAACCATTCAGTGCTTCAGAGGTGAAGTGTGTGTGTGTATATAATAATATAATATCTTTTTTTATCTAGTGCCTTTCATAGTGGCCCACCATCACAAAGTGCTTTAGAGAGGTAGGCTGTGAACTGTCACTTGCAACAGGACATTGATTTAACATCTCATCTCTAGGATGGAAGACAAGGAGGTTAAGTGACTTGTTCAGTGGCAGAGATGGGATTTGAACTGGTGACCTACTGGTGACCTTCTGGACTTTAACCATTGGACCACACTGCCTCCTAATTTGACGTCACAGAAACCCTACATGGAATTATATATATATATGTGTGTGTGTATGTAATATAAGGTTCTCAGCAGATCATTTATTAGCTTAATGTTCGTTTAGCAATCTGAAAATGTCTGTCTTTAAGATACTCATTTAAATGTCATGTTTGGTTTTAAATAGTGCTATTTTGTAGAATTTTAAACTGAGATTCTGTAATAAGCTATTAAAATGAATTCATATAAAGCATGGCACTATTATGAAAGATCCGGAGCGAATAATTAGAACAATGAAAGGGATTGAGAGAGCTCCTTGTGGAGTTTCGTCATATTTTCATTAGTTTTAATAGCTCAATATTGGAGAAACTCATACAAAAATTATGAAACTATGTATATAATATATAATATATATATATATATATATATATATATATATATATATATATATATATATATTTTTTTTTTTCTTCTAGCTTTTGGATGATAATGCAAGCTGCAAGTGTATAAAAAACATAAAGAATCGTTTAGTAAATGTCTGTACGCCTCTTTTATATACAGAATATAGGAAAATATTTTGTTACTGTGATTTGACAATGGAAATCCTGACATTCTCTTAAACTAATAGAGGATCCGCTGACGTTTTACTACAGAGGAACAATCTTGGGCCGCAGAACAATGAAAGCTGAGATGTGGGCAGCAAGTTTCTCGTTTTAAGCTCTTCATGTCACCCCAAGAACGGAAGACCTCCTCAAGGCAAATGGTAGCCATGGTGACTAGTCCCAGTTTTGTTGTAGTCCTAGAATCTTGCTGCCCATTGCATGTGGCCTCCATAGGTGCATTATGATGAGAACATGAACTGGATTTTATATTTCAAGCTATGTAATAGCCAATTCGCACCTTGTTGGATCTCTCCCTTCAATGGCAATAATTTCACTCTTTTGCCTGGGCTATTTCCATCATACTTCCATAGAAGGTAATGCTTCAACTTTGGTTTCTGTATCTGCCCCCCCCCCCCCCCCCCCCCGAATCCAGTAAAAAGGCTTTTCTCTGGACCCGAGAACATAAGTTGAGCTCTTAATGTTCGTACCCATTAGCAAAAATCTGGAGACGCGTGAGTTTAACACAGCTCAAAGCAGCAGAAACCGTCCAGTGCGGGTTTGATTTGCCAGCTCTTATGAAGAAGTGACAGTAGTTGCTGGATTTTAAAATGCAGTAATTTCTTGTCACGTCTCAGTCCAAATTAGCCTGAGTTTGGACACCTTTTAGTTGTCCTTTTATAAAAAATGTTGTTTGGATTTCCTGCAAAAAAAAAAAAAAAAAAAACCATCTTTAACCAGCCGTAGACTCGCAAAAAAGAAACCTTTCTTTCTAACAAAAAAAATACGGGGACAAAAGCAGTATTGTATCATTTTAAATGACTTTTGAGTTGAAAGCTTTAAAACTTCTCCAGAGAGCCAAGTCTATAAAGTAGGGAGACAGAATTGGCAGAGTTGCAGCCTGCTCTTCCAGGAAAGGGAGATGTAAAAACCAATTTGCCGTGAAAAAGGTAAATAGTCGGAAATGACAAATATGCAAGTTTTTCCATTCCTTTGCTTGGTTATTAAAGGAGACAGATGAGGGTGAACAGAATTAGGAGCCGGAGGTAGCGGAAAGAGAGAACCATTGTGTGCTTGAATTGTTAGGCCTGTGTCGGACAAGGACAACAGCGGCCAATAAAATGAATACGTTCCCCAGGTGTGCTGGGCCTACTCCTGGAAGTCTTGCTGGCATTTCCCAGCGAAAACATCAAAGGTAAAGAATAGATTTTTGCCCAAACCTTTTTAGCAGGTTCTGCTTGAACCTCCCAAATTCTAAATTGAAATTGAGAGCAAACCTCCGATGAAGTATACAACAGAGGTTAACAATACACTTTGGGGTTAAGGTTCCTTGGAATAACTTGCATAGGTGAATAAAACCTCTCTGTATGAGCAGTCATTACAACGTAAAACACAATAGCAACCTCTTTTTTATAAAGGCACCAAGTATAAGATCATTGCAGTAAGACAGCACAGGGCCCTTCTATGGTGGGGTCTTTTTTTGTGAAGGCTCAACCTGGGGAAATGAGAAATAGCAAAAAGCAAAACCAAAATCACTGTAGCAGGAATACCAAAATAAAAAGGTTCATGATGTGTGTGTGTTTTTTTATTTCTTCACCTAGCTTCCTGTTGCTTTTTTCTGAACAGCACAATGCCACACTTATCCAGTAGGAGAGCTGATGGAATGTCGGTGTGTAAAGCAGAGGTCTCGCATCCTGTCGGTTTTGCTGACGTGATGACAGGTTCTTGGGTCCCCTAGCAGTTGGGGGAGCCCCACGTCTGGATCTGCTTGCCATATCCCTTAATTTGGCTCTGAGCAAGAAGGAGGAAAAAACTTTCTCAGACTAACACTTTACAGACGTGCAGTTATTGCAGTACAGCGTTCGCTGGGATGTGCTGGCGGGCAGCCTCAGCGAATGTAGTGTAGAGAGCACAACGATTAACAATAAATCTGTACCTTAATCAAGTAGTCTTCCTGTTTTTAGATTAGTTTGAATGAACATGTTTTATAATACTACATGCCTACTAGATCCCCCTCTGATTTCTACAGATTTTATTTAAAATGTATGTTTACTTAAATGCAGTGCATGCACCTTTATAACAACCCCCCCCCCCCCGTGATCTTTAAAAATTGATTCGGTTAATAAATATGTTAAAAGACTTCATATTTAATAGGAAACGGTGTTAATGGTTAGTTTTATTACTCGCTCTCTCCTCTTGTGTTCTCCAAGTGATTCAGTTCCCGGGGTCTTTAATTGAAGTTCAAAGTAAGGATCACAAAGAGGGGAGATCAAGTCAAGGACGTCTTTAAGGATTTGTTGTCTTCAGGCATGTTTTCTGCATTGCAGAACTATAAAAGTGACCTCTGTGTGTCTGGAGGGGGGGAAAGGGGGGTTCTTCCCAACTTTATTGTGTTTAATTTTGTGTTTGCCAGCAGACACGACTACTGACAGAAAAAGTACTTGTTTGACTGCAATCGCTCGTGTCAGTCTTGCTGAGTAAACTTACTGATTTTAAATAGGAACTTATTTCTATTTTAATGGCAGTAATTAATTGTCATAGTATCATTCACTCGCATGCCTGGAATTAAGCCTGTGTTTAATGTTGACATCCTCCCCTTTTATGTGCTGAGAGGTGTGTTCCCTGATAGTACTGTTGGTGTCTCTGAATTCTAAACTATGAATATAACAGCTTTATGACAGATGCCAATGTACACAGTAATTATGTTGCTATTTGTTTCCTTTTGTTCAATCTAACATGTTTTTTATTCTGTTGCTTTACGGATTTAAGAGATGAAAAATATTCCCTTCAAATGTAGCTCGAGTTCAGTTGAACGGCAAGATATTTGCAAAGCCATCTTTACCTCCTTTCTGCTAGGAAGCTGGATCTCTTGTAAAAATAAGGACACGAGTTTTGTGCTTCTGAAGTTTGTTTTAACAGGTGCACGTACCGTACAGAAAGAATTCAACTTGTTAGCAGCACCATACCAATCCAATACTATCCCTTCTAAATCTCCATTAACTCGGCCACTCTAGCCTGTCATTAGTTTAATACCAGAGGCCTTGCCAAGTCCTGAAACTTAGTAAGGCTGTAGGATGCTACAGTTCAGGGGTGAATACTGTGCTTTTTATTATTATTATTATTATTATTATTATTATTTATTATTATTATTTTATTATTATTATTATTATTATTTAATATGATTTTGAATAACCTCTGGCTCTGCAGATTAGAATCACAGTGACCTGCATTAGTTGCATTGGGCCCTATTCACAAAAGTTTAAGGACTGTTTTAAGACATTATTTAAAAAAATGTTAGACTTCTGTGAATAGTTCCAGTGATCTTAAAGGAACCCGCGTGGTGCAGGAAAGGGGTGTTGGGAACAGACCATTGTGGAAGGGAAGTGGTTAGAAGCCCTTAGAATGGAGCCCTACTTTAATGTGACATGTGAAACATAGTATGAAACCCCAGTGACGGATACTGAGAAAAATAAAACAAAAAACTTAAGTTCATTTCAGTACAACTGTTTTATATACTATTAGTACTTTAGTAATGTCTCAAGATGCTTTGGGTTTGCAATAGTAACAGAGTACTGGGGGTTCAGTTACTGTGACCCTAATAAATAAATAAATACAAAAAAATGATGATTATATATATATATATATATATATATATATATATATATATATATATACTCTATCGACTATAACCTTAACTAGGATAGCTGCAACTTTAAACAACCCTGGAAGAACTTTAAAAAATAGTCAGATACTTTAACCTTGAAATCTCCCCTTGCAAATGCTGTGCTGTTTTTTTTTTTTTTTTTTTTTTTCTCGTTTTCTTTTAAATGTTTGAGTGTTTGATAGTTTGAGGTCTATAGCAAAAACCGCTCGGGAATTAATGTCATTCATATGCCCTGCGGAAATTACTTTTGAAATGCATATAATCTAAAACATGCAAATGAGCCTGACTTTATGCACCCTGTTTAATATGAATTATCATTTTCTGAATACCTATTATTACTGCGTACATTTCTCCAATTATATTCTTTTTTTTGTCATTCTCTTTCTCTCTCTCTCATGAGCACACACACAAAGTTGTGTGTGTGTGTGTGTGTGTATATATAGTAAATATGGACTGGAGACGAGGGCCATAGTAGAAAATTATTGACCTGAAAGATGACGATTGTTACCGACATGGGGCTATAACACCTGGAGTCGCAGGCAGGGGGCATTGCACCCTGGAGCTAAAAATAGTCTTCCTGAGGGACATTTTAATCCTCCACTATGGCTCGGTAGTCCACATTTAATATATGAATCAGTCAAGAAAATAAGTGGGGCTAGATAGGATAGTAAATATGACTTTAAATATAGCTGATCCAGCATATGCAAATACATATATATATAAATTGTTTTAAATCTGGCTGACACAGCATAAGGAAATAAATAACACTCGCATAAATAACTCGCAGAATCAGTGTTCAGCCGGAAAGGCGTTCCTTTGAAAAGGACTGACAGTGATGTGAACCAATCACGTGACACACGGAGACTATTGACCGGTGGTGTATGGATGATAGAGCAATAGTTCAGTCTGTTCCTCCTACGATGAGGTTTTAACCAATCACAGGCCTGGATTTCCCATCGCTGATATATATTAATAATAATAACGTTCTGTTCTAAACTTAAGTTGTGGCCTGTATAAATCCAAATAGTTGACACATTTTGTTCCCTGAATTTACTTCTGAATTCACAGATTGATTTTGTTAAACTTGGTTGATTTCTATTGGATCTGATTAATATGGGTGTATTTCTAAACTGCAGCGAAATGGGCCTGCCAGTACAGTATATCTCAGTAGGGTTTTCTTTTCATTTCATTGAGTGTTTCATGCTTTGTGGGTACCTGTGTTATGCCTTACTGACTTATCTGGGCATGCTGAACTATAAAATACAAGCTGTATAATTCAACGAGACCCTTTTCAACTCAAACTCTTAAAGACACATGATTTAATTTAATATCATTTTTTGCAGAGTCCAGTACTGGTTAATTAATTAATTGGCATTGACTATCAGAAAAGAGACTATAGAAAAGCTTCCATAATAATAATAATAATAATAATAATATTTATTATTATTATTATTATTATTATTATTATTAAGTGATTTAAGTGGAAAAGCATACAAAATAACCACTTAAAAGAAGCTGATTAAAACATGTTGAAATTCCACTTGCATTCGTCGATATCCAGTAAATAGTTTTTCCCATTCCTGTTTTCTTGTGTTGCAGCATTTGGGCAGAGTGCAAAGTAATTACTCTTGGGGATACATTGACCGAAGTTCAGAAGTACTAAAATTCAATTAATTTGAAAAGTGGACGTGCTATCTTGCTGTTCGTCTTTTTTAAAGTCTGCTTTGTTTTTATTAGAGTTATTACATTTTATTTGATTAAACCCGCGCTGATCCAATCAATTAATTAACTTGCTAATGCAAAGTGCGGCAGACTTGAAAGCAGATGTTGTATAAAATTATGCCATGTCCACTTTGATTTATTTTTTCTTTTTTTTTCTTGGTTTATTAGCTCATTTTTATTAATACTTCAGCACTTTTAGTTAGAATTGGCTGGTAACAGGCATATCTGCTATACAAATATTTGAAGAGGGTGTTTTTTTTTTCTTTAAAGAGCTGTGATCATGCTATGAACACAAGTTGCATTGTAAAAAATGAAGCAACACATTATGCAATGTCTTAGCAGTCAAGGTTGGAATGCATGTGATATGAGATCCTAAACTTTTTTTTTTTTTTAAATACATATGTGCATATTTTTTCAGTAGTAAGAGACCTTCAATTTAACCACCTGCTTTTCTGTGTCGAGCTCTGTCTTTTTCCAAACAGATCGAATTTTCATGTCAATATTTGCGCTTGAAGGTAGCCACTGGACATGGGACTGTGTTTTTAATGAAGTTGAATGCAACATGAGATCCTTCATGGTATCCACACACTACACAAGCACTCTATTCATGAACAAACAGGATTCCATAGCAGAAAACGGATCTGATCACAAAGGCATCGTTAACCCCCCCATCCCCCACCCCCAGTGGTATGAAGATTTATATAAGTGGTCCTCAGAAAAAGAAAAACACATATAAAATGATATATGTATATATGTTTCTCTCTTATCGGAAAGATGTGCATTTGAATTTCAGAAAACTTTTGTTTAGATTCCCCAAAGGCCAGTTTCTTTTTGTTTAAAAAAAAAAAAAAAAAAAAAGTCAGTTTCATAAAAGATTTTGACAGCATTAAAGGTGAGGAACAGCAAAAAGAAAACACTGATATTATGCAAATGTTGAAAATGTGTGAAATCTGCTCCCCACTCGCTTGCTGTTTACCTCTCAGTGGGGATGTAAGGTTAAGATTAGGGAGACGAGAGAGAGATCCCAAGAGAGAGATCCCACCAATATCTCTTTTCAGGTAATGCTTGTAAGTGGAAAGCCCTGATGGTTTGCCTTGGAGTTCCTGTTTGTCAGAGTGGGAAGGTAACAGATGGTCTCTAGTATGTTCTCACAGACATCACTCAGAAATGTGTCTGCTGGTTTGATACTATTAAACATACACAGGGAGTAGAAAGGCGGGGAGGTTTGCTCGGATGGATGTGGAACAAGAAAGGGTGAACTTTGTATGCCCGGATCTTCTGGATTCCAGGATTTTGATACTATAATGTATTTCCACTTGGACTTTTAAACACCTGTGGTAGTTCTTGGGATGCCCTTCCGTAGTCACTCATTGCATAGCAGTCTGAGCCAGTCCAAGTTTTACTCTAAGTGGTCACTCCTATATCTTAAATAGACAAAGCCATTGAAGAGACTTTAATTGAGCTCTTTGTAAAACCTGTACAATCTGCTGTGTAGTTAACTGCACTGCGCTGGGATCTGTTGTACCCTAGAACTGAAGTTTCTTCTTCCTTTCTTGCTCCAGCAGCCCTTATATCCGTTCACCCTTCAAACTTTTCCTTTTGGCGGATGCAAGATTTTGAAGGTCGTATTAATAAAGCCTGGCACAAGAGATGATGGCTAATTGCACTGTGCAACAATCCTTCACTCCTGGTAGCAATAAAGCTCCACCTCTGTTTCACAATGTAGAATGCAATTTAGGTACTGTCTATTTAGCTGGTCATGAGTCTGCCCTTACCCGGTCATTACTCTGTCTTGAACTGTTTTTCACTATGAGGAAAGGGATTACTCCTCTTAATTGCAGGATAACATCAGGGAGCATACATGCAAGATACCCACCAGGAACCTTGCAGGCAAAAGCCAGTGAGTCTCCAATTAACTGCAGGATAACCCAGGAAATTAACAAACCTTTACTGAAGCAGTGCTATCTTACATCTTGTATGGCAAATATGAGTAACTCCTTTTGGACAGTTACGTAAACTGATCTCGAAATCAGGTATCTGTTGTTTGACTACTATTAAAGGCTGTCATTCCAAATGCATTGTAAGAAGCCAGTTTAGGGCTAAGGGAAAAAACCCTAACCCTGCAAGGTTATGTACTTCTGTCTGCATCTCCTTCCTGCCCTCTTCCCTAGATGACTTCTTTTAGATGACTCCTGAAACCCTCTACCCTGCCTCCATCCGCAAATATGCATATGTATTTGCATATTTACAGTGATATATAGAAAGTGACGCCTTCCTTCCTAATAACCTCCCACTCTAAAATCACTGACCATTCAGTCCTCTTCAAGATGCAGCACACTTTTACAAAACCAGGACATATTACACCCTGTCCTTCCTCCTCTAAGCTGCCAAACCGAGTTGAAAAACATTAAACAAGCAAGCCACTTCTTTCTCCAAATCAATATGGCTTCAAAATACATCTTACATATTCTCAGAGTAGTTCTGAGTGGTCGTATCCACATTGCTGATTTGTCTGTTTTTCTGGGTGAACTACATATATAAATATAGAAACTTTTAACACCTTTTTGGGTGGTTTTTGAACCCTGTAAAGTGATGTCATACCTCTCCTCCTAAACCCCTCTATATATAGTTGAGAATCTGAATCTGAAATATTTAAAAGCATCCACTGTGTTTTACGTTCTCCTAGAAGTTGCAAAGACACTGAGCTACGTATTTACCAAAGCATTTTGCTCCGCTGCACAATTAGCACTAAACAGTGAGTCGCATAAAGATTCACCCTAAAGTGAAGCGGTTTTATAAATAGGGGTCTGGATGCATTTTTATGTTGAGTGCTGAAGCCCTTATGCTACGGTAACCCGAGTCATTGTTTTTGCAGCTAGAATGGAATGCACTGTGCTGTCACTGTTTTAAGGGGCATTGCACACAGAGCAGCATTCGAAACATTTTTGGACTTAAAAAAAAAAAAAAAAAAAGCAGGAATTGATTTGCAAGTCGTTTTGCCACGGTTAATTGAAAAGTATAACTGTGGCAGCACATTTGTAAGCACAGGTAGAAGTGGAGACGCCAGGAGTTTGCAGCTGATCCTAATGATTTACACTGGAAGCAAGTGATACAGTACAAGCCTCGGGCAATCGCTGATGTGCGTTGGCACCGTCTCTGCAGTCTCTTTCAATCATGCTATGTCTCTTTCTAGGCTTCTATTATTAATACGAGTGTTCTTTTAAGCTGAAGCAAAGATCTTGAAACAGACTAGAGAGTTGTATAAATATTCCCCCAGAAAGCTGAACATGATAAAGAGCCATTACCACAGTAAATTGCTATAAAAAGTTAACTTGGGAATGAGAGGGTACAGGTAGTAGATTGTAGCCTCCCGAATGAGTATTTTGGGAAAACACATTAAATGTGATGTGTGTTCATCTGCTAGGCATGTCACAGGAATGCTTAGATCAAATTGGAGTACGCCATTAAGGGTCAGTTTGACTAAATATTTGCTTCAGTGCAGAGTTTCTTTAGAAGAAAAATACAGGTTTACAAAACATTCATTTTTGTTGTCACGCTGGCAGCAAAAACCAGATGGACTGTAGAAGGAAAGGCGTTAGTGTTTGTTGTTGTTTTTTTTTTTTTTTTTTTAAATGCATTTATTTATTTATTCAATTTGGCGGAGATTTGTGAAAGAGTGCAGGTTTTAGTGCCCTCAAATTCTTGTGATCAGACTCAGCTTGTGGAATGTGACAGGCTTAAAATGTAGCGCTTAATTTGCGGGTCCGAGAATCAAAAAGGTAATTGGGACATTTTTGATTTTATATGAATGCAACCCCTTTTAGTCCGCGTAACAGCGTTTCTGAAACTCTGCGTTGCACAGGCTCCTTCTGAAAGCACGGGAACAAATGTAAACTCTTGGGAGTTGAGGTTTAAAGCTTGATTTGAGTCTAAAGAGTGACAGGAACACGACTATTATTTTTGGTGCGCAGCTTGTTTTTATTAAGTGGAGAATAAAATGTGGGGAAGGAGAAAAGAAAAGCAAAAAATAAAAAAAAAATAAAAAGGTTGGTGTATTAACGTGTACTTGCCTAGGTGTTGGCATTGTAAAATAAGCCTCCTTTTAAATGAATTGCAAGCCGCTTTTCCCTCTTGGCATGTTAAACAAAACCGGATTTCTGTACGGTTCCAACAAGCTTCTGCTACACCTGCTCCAACCAAACAAGTTAGGGACTTACATAGCTGCTTGACTCCTACGCACACTGGGCATGCAGACTGCAATTCTGACAAGGTGGTGTATTTAGGTGCCCTATTGAAGCATGTTTGTAGATGCACTCGCTGAACTCCTACGAGTCAGACATGGAGCATGTGCCAGTTACAGACTTCCCACTGCACTGCGAGAGACCTGCTCTGTCAGCTTCCTATTAGAAAGCAAATGTGGCTCGTCCCTCCGGCAATGTCAAGTGCCAGGGGCAGGGGGGAACGCCTTCCATCACATTGTTTTGTTTTGTTATTTTATTAAACGCCCAAAACATTTCATTAACTGTTTAAAGGACATCCTTATTCCCTGTTGGAATAGCCTACCTGGCGAAGTGTCTGAAACATTTGTGAGCATTTATAAAAAGATTTCTGTGTTCTGTGCTTTTTAAGTGAGTCTTCCCCAGTAAGGGAGAATGGTGTGCTAACAACGGGAAAGTCTTGATGGGCCTACTGGCATTTTCTTGTTTCCAAACTTTTCTTATGTTCTTATATTAACTTTTTAATTTTCTTGTCTTTTTAAAATTTTTCCACAAACAGTTCTGGTCTGGCGTTGCTGTCTTTTAACAGTCTAAAAAAGTTTTAAAACCACATTCTTCAAAGCACAGCAGACTACAGTGAAGCACATCTTTAAAGCTTAAGGATCAGGGACCTAGGGGCAGGAACTTGGAGGTTCTTGCGTACCACATGAACAAACGCATGGTTTCCAGTAGAATATGAACTAGATGGGATCTATCCATGATGCATGCAGCTCTAGTTTAGTGTAGCTCCTCTGAAGCATTGCTCCTCAGAGAACTTTTTGAATATTACCCCCGGGGTGCCTGGGAGGCACTGCTGCAGTGAGAGTTGGTACACTTTTTATACCACTTGGAGATTTGTGAACAAACGAAATTGAAGTTTTGTGAGGTTTAACCCTTTCCAGGCATCATTAAATCTTGTTTATTTCTGTTCTCTTTCGGCACTAACTGTCCCATGTCTGTCAGTCATTTTAGTCAATCAGGTGTCGCTAGTGGTTTGCACAATGGTTAAACGGCATGCTGCATGCTATGAGCAATGGAGATCCATAGATGACTTGTTCGTTGTCACTCAATGTGATAATCATGAATAAACTCGTCTTTGTCGTCGTTTTCTTCTAGGTTCAGATTGGTTCAGAAACTATACAGACACACACTTTCATTAGTGATCTCCAGGTATAAATGCATCCTCCTAGAACACAAACCCTACGAGTGAATACATCAGATTTTCAGTTTTAAATTTAGTATTATTTCCCAATGGGCAGAGCATTTAACGCTTGGTTATTCATAAGGTTGTCCCTCTCTTTAAATGCTTTTGTCAAGCCCACCCTAGGGTCAGCCAGTGATCAGCCCTGTTTGTAGTATTTGTAATGTCTCCGACAAGCCTTTCACTATCTTATCCAACAGAGAAAGTTTGGGTGTGTGGTTAAAGCAGAAGGAAGTGAAGTGCGATTCATGAAGCATAAGGATTAAGTACACTATTGAAGAATAAAGTCAATAGGATTTTTAAAGATCTATTTTTAAAATATATATAAAGGCACATGTACAAGATCTGCTTTAAGTGAAACATATTTTTATGCGTTTCATTTCTTTGTACACTCTGCTAACTTACTACTGTAGGAACAATTAAAATGCATCTAATGGTATGTCTTGGATTTGCTAAAGAATGCCTTTTTTGGAATACCTTTGTCAAACACTGGTGTGAAACCTTTCATTTCCAATGAGAGAATACAGCCGTGAACGATTGCACACTGTTTTTTTTGGTTCGGTGTTGTTTGTATTACTCCCTGTGAGGCATGCAGGTTGTGCTGTTAAGAAAAGGAATTTTAGTACTAAACTGGAAAAGGCAGAAATACAAAAAGCCAGGCATTAAGAGTATGTATGTTAGAATTTCTGTCTGACAGCAGAAAATACATGACTAGATTTTCTTATAAATTATATATTTTTTTTTTAATGAAATGTGTATTAATTGAACCCTTCCTCTTTTAGGTGACACGTGATGATGGTAGAATCGGCAACTGAGACGATTCGAACAACCCCCTCCAATCAGAATGGAGTCAGCAGCCTGAGCAGCCAACCAGACAGTGGCGGTCGAGAAGGCGGGTCCAACGGGGACGCCTCTGGTGAAGTGAATCCTGTAGACTTGCTGCACCTCCAGCAACAGCAGGTAAGCCTTTTGCTTGTCAGTCGCAAACAAACCCAAACTGTGGCCAATCTCTTCGTCAGATTTCCGACGTTACGTTTGATGAAGGCATGAACTGACTCGTGTATCGGCACTAACTCTATGGATCCACCACCAGAATCCATCCCTGCACGAACTTGCTTGAGTGAGGGTTTGTAACCCCCTGCTGATTGCACACAACCTCTGTGGTCTGTAGAAAAGATTTTCACCTTTTGATCTAAAACTGCAGTGCTAAAACTGCATTTTTCTCCCATTTTGAAATAGCCAATCCTATTATTTTACGAAGACGAGCACACGCTGTCCTCCGAAACGTGTGCCGTCAGCCAGCCGCTTTTTTTCACTCTGCAGGCTCGCCATGCAGCCACCTCAGAGCGACAGCGCCGGAGGACAACGCAGCTCTGGGCAGCTTACAGGCAAGCCCGCAGGCACCCAGCCAGTCTACAGGGATCGCTGGTGCGCGGTGAGCCGATGCTCCCTGGCTGACCTAAGATCTCCCCACCCGGGCGACGCTTGGCCAATTGTGCGCCGCCCCCTGGGAGCTCTCTTCCACGCTCGGCATTGGAATAGCCTGGACTCCAACCAGCGATCTCCAGGCTATAGGGCGTTTCCTGCGCTCCACGCAGAGCATCTTTATGGGGTGCGCAGCCCGGGAGCCCCTCAGTTTAAATGCTTTTTGCACATGTCCGTCGTTTACTCCTTGTTATTATTATCACTCTCTATTATTCTCTAGTCCCTAACTATAACCATTACCCTTATCATGGAAGATTCCCCGACGTATGGCTGTAACAAAACCTTTGTCCCACATGTATATCTACGGCAACGTCATTGAGGGAAGCGCCCTGATCTATATACAGCAATACACAGCCATATATCAAATACACTTGCTCACCAACATGCATGATAGATAATAAACCCCTGCTGTATCGCCAGTAGAGCAACAGTACAATAGCAGGCATGTAAATGTATTCCATTATTAGCAGTAATAAGGATAAAAAAATGTAACTGACACATTTAGTTGATGAAATAGTATATGCTTATATGCACCTGTTTCTTGACATGAGACAGAATAAACGTTCTAATATATAATTAAGTCAAACACATCAGGTTTAAAGTGTTTCCCCTTTTATTTATTCGCTCTAAACAAGTTCCTGTGATGTTTTGTTTCTGCTTTGGTCTCTGCCGGGCTGCTGAACTGTATCTGCCCTTTAGACACTAAATGACCCTCTCAGTGATGTCACCTACCAGGAAGTGAACATCGGCCCCTCCCCTATCCATTGGTCTTTCAAGCCTGTACTGCAACGTATGGTGGCCCTATAAGTCATCAAAACAAAGTGCTTTTTCATCGTGTTAACACGATCCTGGTTCTTTTTAAAGGGTTAAACTTTGGAATATGATGAACTAAATGTCATTTTAAAGATTTAATTCCAGTGAAATTAGGTCAGTACTGTTGAATGTCATTAGACATTGTAATGGAAATACAATTACATTTGATTTGCACGTATATTCAGAATCAAGAGCTTTAAGTCACTGCTTTTATCCGCCCTGTCATTTGAAATGAATACAAGTCATTCAACAGTGGAGCTCGTGTTGAATAAACCCTGATATACCTCCAGTAGGGGTATCCACTAACTCTGTCATGATGCATCTCGATCGCTAAGCAGCAGAACCTGTTAAAACCATGATTATATTAGCCAAACGGTTTGTCTGCTTGAATTAGTTTCTACCTAGTTACCTCCTGTCCAGTTAAGGCAAACCAATGGTGTGTGTGTGTGTGGCGTTGAACAACCAGTTCCTAAACCATTGAAGGCTTTGTACTGCAAAGCTGGAGAATCTATTGCCTGCATATGGTTGGGTTGTTTCTTATTTATTTCATCTCATATATATATATATATTATATATATATATATATATATATATATAGATATATTAATATATATATATATATATATATGATTAGGGTCCTGCCTCCTGATCCAAAGAGTAATCACCCGTGTAATACTCCTAAATGTTTCTTCTCTTGAGTAGATTTCGCCCCGGCTGTGCGTATCGCACTGTGACACATTGTATCCCCCGAGGGACCAAACAATGTAGGGGAAAAAAAATCAGTTAGAGAGAGAGAGAGAGAGGCTGTGTGTCTGTGTATTAGATTTGTGGAGGTAAATAGGAGGACACTTGTTCATTCGCAGCAAACATGAGCAAAATTGAATACAGTTTTGCGTGCTCGGGAAGCATAAGAAAGCCTGGTACTGAAGGAGGTGTAGTTTCTGTGTCAGTGTGGTAAGTAGGACTGTGAAGGTAGATTTGATAGCTCATTGAGGACTGTGCCGTGCCAGTTAGATACATGTAATGGTCTGATCGATATGTGACTGAATAGATCTTTACACACGCAGTCTTTCAGTGGAGCCCGGTACTGTGTTTGAAATATATCCCGCTATTGATTAAATAGTAGCCTGCGCTTGTAGGGGTTTAATCAAACACAAAGTAAATATTTATATAGAAAGAGGTCCTGCAATGCTGTGTCTTTTCTGCTGTTGAAACATGTGCCTTTATGTTTATTGATTTTGGCCTGAATGAAAGAGCTGGGTTTATTTGGTGCTGATTTAATTAATACTAATACAATTTAAACTTGTGTAACACATTTTTATTCACAATAAAACCAACACATTTCTTTACAATCTAAACACATTTTACAAAACAGAAAAATAACAAACCCCAACCCATCGTTGTACCAGCCTTTCAGTGAAATTATTGGAAGCCTGTGTTTTTTTTTTTTGTTTTTTTTTTAATTTCTTTCTTTTTACGCAGCACTCTTGTTTTTACTCATGTTTAGTTGTGGTAATGTTTCACTACGATTTTGGAAGACAAATAAGCAATTATAGCAATTCCTAGTACAGTAATATTTAGGGCTGTGTTCAAAGGTTCGTTCGCTAGCTAGGAATTTGAATGCAGTTCGTCAGGCGGCATTCACGCACTGCATGCTGTCTTTTATTTATTTTCTCTGTTAACAGAAACCATTTGACAATGTGTGAATACTGTAAATCATTAAATATCACTCGCATGCAAAATGTGAACTTTTGATTCATATAATGCATATTACTAAAACAAAAGTGGTTCTTTTAAAATCCATTGCAAATCGTTATCCATAGAAACCCTATATGGCATTGCTGCTGCGCATTAGACCCGGGTATATTATGCCAAAGCACTGGGGGTGAGGGGTGCCTATAACGGTTGTAGTGCTTCAGTAAAATATGTAGTGACTACCTAGTGTACAAGACATTGCAAGCGAAGTGCTGTGGTAGCAGAAGTATGGAACACTAATGATTGTTTTAATTTTGAAAACTGAGCAGCACCAGTAAATTATGCAAATTAGTACCATTGAAGGTTCGAAACTTCAAAGGTCAAAATGTACCCTTCTTTACAGCCCTAGTACTATCAGAAGGTATTCACAAGCACAAGGTACTGGTCTGCCACGCTATAGGATCCAGCTATTGGCAGGTAGGCTTTAGTGAGGTTTTTTTATTCATGCATTTCTGCATTGGGGCAGGGTTTCTGAAGAGGCTTGACCTAAGATAAAGCTGGATTGCTAAATGTAGCCCCAGGTCTTAATCTAACCACCAATGTCCAGGAGCAATGGAGTGAGTGAAATGCCTATGGACTATACCTGAAGCAATGGGATGTCCAGGCAAAAACTAAGATCAGTTGCAGAGTAGCCTTGTAACCATTGTGAAACGTGCAGGTTGAGCCATCTTTGATAAGCCATAGCAATGTCGTTCCACTGACTGTACGGGAGTCATCGCTTGCTAGCCTTGGTTAACATGGCTTTTAAGATTCAACATGGGGCGTCTTCGGCAGAGCTAGATGTTTTGGGTTGCATAAATGGCCAAGGTTTATTGTTCCTTACTAGTTCATGTATAACACTTCAGAAAATATTTTTGACTTACTGTATTCTTTGCATGGATAACCGATTTTAAATATAAATTTTCTAGCAACAGTTAGACCATTTTCAATGCAGATACCTTTAAACTATCAAAAAGTATTTCCTCTCCCTTCTCGTCTAGTCCAACAATTCTCAAACTAGAAATGTGTTTTTTTTTTTTTTTTTTGTTTTTGTTTCCCTTGTTTATTGTTGCTCATTCGTCTTGTGGGATCCAGGATCTTTCACCTGGAAGCAGTTGTATACCGATAGTGGTTAAACACCCTGCCAAGAACCGCTCAAGCTTAAAAAGCATTCAGCTCCTCTTCACAAACTCGAGTTGTCAGAACACAAAGCAGTTTCTCCCTGAGCCCCTTGGGAGCCTCGGAGAAATCAGACATCTCAAGACGTCAAAGCCGGTCTTTACCAAACAAACAGAAGCTGTGCAGAAATCTGCAGCAGGGAGGGAGAGAGAGAAAGTGTAGCGCCGAGACGTGTCGAGAAAGGGCGCCGGGGCCCCCTGAGGAATGTTTCTCGTCTGCTTCACACCCCCAAGTCCAGCAAACCCTTTTAGTTACAGAAAAAAAAAAAAAAAAACTGAAAGAAAGAGAAAATATCTACTAATAGTGCACACCCACAGAACAGCAATGGAATCCCATTCTGTGGCATAAAGGTCTTCTTTGGAGTGATTTTTATGCACTCAATTTGAATTCCCTTGCATCTGCTGACCAGCTAACCTGCTGTCTGTCTGCGATTCCTTTGCTTCAAGAAAGTAGCACAGTTTGCGTTTCTCCTCTCCTCTTATAAAAGCACACCTCGGGAGCAGATGTGCACAGGTGGAGTGGAAATCAGTTGTAGTGGATTCCAATTTAATTTCTCGTCTCTCTTGGAACAGTCATGTTGAGGTTATGAGTGTACAGTATATTTATGTATAGCTGTGCGCTTCTGCTACTTGAAAGAAAAAAAAGAGAAAGAAAACCATGTGGTTTTACCTGTTCCAGCAGAAGTAAATACAGGCAGGCTTTTCCCAATGTGAGCCAACTTCACTGTTGACACTTTCCACCAGTAGTTAGCCAGTTCTTCATAGGCCTGGACAGTTTAGGTTGAGCTGAACCAACCAGGGTTAATTTCAGTAAGCTTTGCTTTGTATTGGTAATGGGTGGTGATGTCTTGGTTCCAATTGGCAGCCAATTGGCAAACGGCTCCTTGGTTTTACTCCAGTACCAATGGATAATCAGTTGAGTGTGGAAAGAAAAGAAGGGAGGGGAAGTAATCTTGATGCCACAAGCATATAGACTGCAACATGGGGCTTAACTGTAAAGTGCTGTCATTACAGCTGTTGTATGGTGCAATCCATCTTTATCAGTAACTGATACAGTGTGATACCCCTAAGGATATTTTTTGGAAGTAAGTGATGCAATTGATCCTTATCCCTGAAGGACCTGTTGTGCACAGCTGTGCTTCATTCCGTGGTATTTTAATTGCACTCAGTTCCAGCTACCTGTTTACACACAAACACTAAGTTCTTTCTTGGATACTTTAGCACTAGGGGAAGAGACCCTGGAGGAAGGAATTACAGGCACTAATGGGTTTTAAATGAGTACAGTTTTTATTTAATGCTACATTTTGTTATTGCTCACAGCTCTGTTCTCAGTTTCAAAGAATCTTCTTACTCCCTGTGCTTGTGGAGTTTGCAACACATGTTCAACACAAGGAACTCATTGTTTAGTAGTCTTGCATTGCAGTAGCAGTGTCAATCAATCAAGACAGAATGTCATTTTCATGCCAGTATGATTCAGATTTTTGTTTTCTTTGTGATTTTTAAATTCTTTTGAGGTCAGTTGCTGGTTTTGCACTGACCGGATAGGTTAATAATGTGCAATATTTGCATCACAACAGAATTAATCAAACAAGGGATAGATGATGCTGCCGCTGCGGCTGTTCCTTTTGATAGGTCAAGACATATTGATGAGCTGTACTGTACAGTGCCCCACTCTTCAGATAACTTGATCCGAGCTCAGCTCAAGTCTTTGGTGTGATGCAAGACAAAGAGCAGTGGTATGTGTAAACAGTGTCTGAGTCGAGGGGAGTGCGTGAGAAAGCAAACCCCCTTGTTGACAGGGAAAACAGCTGGGGCGTTTTTTGCTTTAACCCAATGTTGCGCGGTCCAAAACGGTACCAGCCAAAATCGGTCATTGCCATTGTCAAACATCTGGTTGGCGTCTGGCAGTGCTGTACAGCATGATGGATTTGCAAAGGGTCAAGAGCAGTGCTGAAGTGGAGAGCCGCTCCGCAGTCAACGACCGTGTGCTCTTGCCCTCCGTTTTAGCCTCATTAAGTGTGTGAAATTGTCCTGTACTCTTCAGTTGTTGAGTAGTAATAGGTATATGATGTCCTGGTTTGAGATGACGCGCATTTGGCCAAGTGCTTGGGATCTCTGAGCGGGCCTGCACAGAGAGGTACGCTCCCTTTTTAATGGTAACTTTGATTGCATATTAAAAGGGATTACTGCAACTTTACTGTGAAGGCTTCATGCTAACGAACAAAAGAGAGGGGCTCAGGTTTTGCTCAGGGTATGATATCCTTTTAAGACATGGAAGGTGATGAGCCAAGAGCGTGGAAAGCACTATAACATCCAGTAAATCTGACACAGTCGGCCTATTGAAAGGTGTCATTGCTTAAAAGCATTCCAAGATTTAATTGTGCACAGTTACATTGTAACTGGGTCGCAGGAGGGGAGAGGTCAAGCAGGGTCACGGGGGTTGCCTAGCATCTAGGAACTCCCACAGCTGTTACCGTGGCGATACAAAGAGACCTCCAGTGTACGAACTTCCTGCAGTGGTATTGAAAAGGCTTGGTTCTCTCTGCCTAGATCTTCTGGGCTCAACAATATGTGCTTTTGGAGACACCGTTCTTCCTAACCGTTTTTAAACACTCTTCATTTCATGTGTTATTTTTCTTCGTAGAGCAGATGTAGGCTTAATACCCCCTTGATACACATTTTGGAGAACTCTGGAGAGTTTCATTATGGGTTGGTGGGAATTAAAATAACTTCCAAGAACTTTTCTTTCAAGAATTAAACCGATCCAATGTAAAAAGCAAAGCAAAACGATGACCTAAGCGAGTAATACTGTAGCAGGAATTCTACAAAAAAAAGTTATTTACCTAAATGCCTTCCAGAATCATAGCTAAATATTAATCAAAATCAGACTTGCAGCAAAATTTGTTTAAAGGCTGGTGATGTATGATTTAAAAAAAAAAAAAAAACTATTCAAACTGGTAATTTTTTCAAGCATTTAAAGGAAGGATTTCTGCCGCCAGTAGGACAAAGCCATTAAAGAGATGCATTGAAGTGTGCAGCTGGGTCGAGGAGCAGACGGCCAGGGTCGATGTCTGAGTAGGGTTCTCAATCTGGTTCAGTTCCAAAGACGGGCTGCAGCATGCTTCCTCAAATACTTTATGTAGTTCAGATTAAAGGCACGCCAAAGGCCTGTATTTTTAACTTGCTTTTTTTATGAATTGCTGCATTTGATTCAGAGATGCATGACACAGTGTGTAGGGCACAGTATACTGGCGTGCTACCTAAAGCCGTTTACCCACAAAATATAGCATGTTCTCTTTATGCAAGGAGCATATTTTCCTCTGTTTTATGTTATTGCACACAGTTTAAAAGATCAGTTGCCGCTATTAAACCTTTCCTTTTAAAATAAACCCTGTTAATTAGTGGTAATAGCAGTAGCAGATGCAATAAAATTATCTTTGAATGAAACTGAAATATGGTACTATAATGTCAATTTTTGCATTGGTATGAAACCTGTTTATACAAAAAAACCCAAACATGTACTATACTTGAATATGAACTATATAAATGCATAGTTATTATAAAAAGCTGGATATTCTATCATATTGCTCCAATGCCCAGTAATGAATATATTTCAGATGTGGCCTACTATATATATATTCCAAATTTTAATGATTTTTTTCACACATTGAGTCCAAACTCTGGAATGTCGGAATGCCGTATTTATGAGGGGAGTTATAAAAGTAATTTATAGCTTTTTCCAGAAAGAACTTTGCAAAGACTAAAGCATGCTGTGGTGGTGTCCTAGATGTGTGGTTATCAGTGTCGGCAGCTCTTTTGTACATAGCGATTTCAGATACAAAGAGGATATTAATTGAAATCTTATTTCCCTGCAGGACTGTCACAAGCTCTTCTGCTACTTTTTTTTCTTTTCATGTTCTCCTGGTTTTCTTGCTGGAAGCCTCTCGCCAGCAGTGATTCGCAATGGGAGTAGCATACAGTGTACAGTACCGTACCAGAACCGTACGACCCAGAAACGTTTATGACCCAGGTCAAGCCAAATGATTTTGAATCTTTTTCTATAATTGTTTTTAGCTGACCGATTTTTATCTAAAAAGGGCGTGCAAGAAGCTTGGGAGTAATGTCTTTGAACCCTTCTGACGTCTGGATCATGTAGCTAATATCACAACGCCAGACTATTTTGTAAAAGTTTGTCTCCATTACTGGGTTCTCAGTTTCCCAAGCATCCCAATATTGATCACAGTTGATGAAAATAGAGAGGCAACACCGTAACACCGCAGTTTCATTCTTTAATTATTTATTATTTAAAAAGAACAAAGTTAAAAAAATAAGTCAAAGTGTTTTGTTTTTAACTTTGTTCTTTTCCATCCAGTGTTCTTTTTCTCCGATCCAGTGTTATGGTGTCGCACCCCTATGTTATTGGATTGTAAACCCGTCCTGAGGTCGCCTCTACTTTGCCTTTCAGTCTCTGGGTGTGGGTTGGAGGTAATTTTGTTAACCTGTTCAGTGCTGGAGCGGTAACTTGCTGCTTTTTATAGGTTCCTCTTCAAAGTGTGCATGTATGCATGCTGGTTTATATACACCCTATTGTTTCTGCATTCTTACTGCAGTCTTTCTTTATCACTGGTCTGTGCTGAGAACTTGTCAGAGTTGTGACATTGCAAGGTTAGAGTTGAGGTCTTCAGATGGAACAATAGACCTTAAGAGTCCTCCTTTTGATGTGTTCTTGCAGAGTCTGTGCCTTTAAATCCTGTGTGATGCTGCAGCTCTGGGGTCAGAGAGTACAAATCTGTGTTTGTCTTGTTCCCTGCTTGATTTCTGTATATTTGGCTTAGTTTGTATGATGGGGGTATGTGTATTTTTGTATTGATTTTATTTTCTGGGGAATATATAATGTTATAATTTAAATATAATTTAAAACACTTATTGTAATATAAAATTAGCAGTAGATAATCCAAAAATGGCAAATGGCTCTGTATCCATGAAGAATCAGGATCCAGCAGAACACTCATCAGTCACTACAAATACTTAATGAAGCAGAGACGTAACTGATAATTATTATTGAAAGAAGTTTTCAGTTTATAAATTACTTTTCTCCTTCATAAATGTAGTAATAAGTTTATATATTCTTATAGTATTGATTGCTTATCAGAAAATGTTAACCAGATTATTTGGCAAGCCTCTGAGAAGAGCATGCAATTCCTGCTTCAGGCTCTGAGTGACCTTCTTAGGCTGTTCCTTTGCAATAAAGTTTATTGCCCAGGACCTGTGTGTGTATTAATCAGTCCCTTCAACACTCCTTGAAAATCATTTAAGCATGATGGCTTTTCTGGGCCGAAGAGAGAAAGAGAGAGAGAGAGACATTCTGGTGGCGGTAACGTTGGATCATTTCCTATTGGATCATTTCAGGAAATTTCAGGAAATCGCCGCCATAATGGAAACTAATTGGCATGTGTTTTAGCTGTCTCAGCCCTTGTCGAGCAGGAGCAGGAAGAAAACCAGCACAAAGCCAGAGCTCGCTCGCTCTGACAAAAGGTGCATCTGAACCAAAGGTGCTTTTGGCCGAACATGAAAGGGGTGAGCCGTGCATTTGTCACAGTGGCCCATGCACAGTGCTTGTGCTGGAGAGCGCTCCAGAGATCTCCTCAGCATTGTTTATCTTCAGCACTTCATTCAGCGCCACCAAAAATATTCAAATATGTGCCGCGCCACTCCAGTTTGTTGCCCTGGAAACGGGAGAGAGAGATTCTTTTTAAAGTGTTTCTAATTAGCTTGCCTGCGCATAGTCTTTGTATTCCTAAGTCTTAAAAGAAGATTAAAGTCAACCGAGAAAAACGTTGGGGACAGGAGAATGAAGGCGGTGATGTTTTAAGTTCTGTATGCACTACATTAAGTGGGGGGAGAAAAGAGAAGACTGTCCCTTTTTTCTTTTTTTTTTTTTTTTTTTTTTTTTTTTATTTCAGTTAAGGTGTCCAAAGTGTAGAAGAACAAGGTGTTGGTGGCATGAAGCAGTGCCCACCTTAAATCTGACAAGACAGAAAACACCCTGTGTGGTGCTGCATAAATTATTCGTTACTGAGGTGGTAGTGTGAATGTTTCAGGTCTGTGATGTATACTGGAGTTGGAGGGGAGAGGGAGGTATTGTTCAGACCAAAAGGAATACTGTACTTTCTAAGCATTGTGCATTTAGCACAGTCTGGAATTGCACATTAGGTTTATGTTTTTTAGAATCCCTTTAGACCTGGCACCTTTCAGAGCGGCCATAATCATAATAAAGCTTGCATCCTTTTTGGTTTTCTCAATGTCTTTATTTCAAACTTTATTTTGGCTGCGACCAGGTGGAAAGTCTTTTGAATGGCAAGTATTTAAGTGGGGAAAAAAAAAAGAAAATCCACAAAGGGAAATGTCTTTAAGTAGCTCCTGTTAAGAAATAATAATTATAAAAAAAAAAATCTCTGCTTTAACAATAAATACCCCTTTTTTCTTATTATTTTTGTTAAATTAATACATTTTTGGCAGTACTTTGAAAATGTTTAAAATATGTTTATTCATCATTAAAAATAAAGCCCTTTTTAGCTGTCCATTGCGAGTGGCAAAGAGACGCTAATGATTCAGTTGAATATAAGATAATATGAATGATCTTGTCTGTAGCTTGGCATTGCTTTTGATGTATTACGCAGTTGTCATTGAGCACTGGGAAATCGGTAAAGTGTGAGAAAGCACTTCTGGAGAATATCCAATGCCCCTAAAACTTTATTGAAGCTTTAATATCCAGACTAAACTTTATTTAACCCCCTAAAATACGTGGACCCCTTTTAGAAATCCTAATCAAAATCCAAATGCGCTGCTTTCAGGGCACCGTCTAGTGGCAAGGTGAAAGAAATGCTGGCACTTGACATACTTAAATTGTTTAACGTGTGTGTTCTTTAAATTGTGGCGGCTTGGAACAAAATGGTCGAGCTGCAAACGCAAAGCAAGAAATTGGCCTTTTGAGGCTGGCCCATAGTAAACCAACACGTCGGGTACTCCCAGCTTGAAAGCACATAACCTTTAATGCAACGTTGCTATAATTTGAGACAAAATCGGCTGAGGTTATTGGAGGTGTCGCTGACTCCAGCTAAAAAACATGAGAAGCCAGTGAAACAGATGCCCAGAAAGCCTCTAAAATCAACAGCTCTCTAACTAGAGCTTGCTGCAGAGCTGCTCGTGTTTTATACAGAGCTCCAGCAGGTACCGGCAGAGGAGCTGACCGCTGGTTAAACAGGGTGACCAAGGCCGTCACTCCAGCGCTGCCTGGGTTGGAAACTTGGCTCGGTGTAGCCGGGAGGGCCTGATTTTGTTTAATCCTTGTTGGCTGTGTATAGTTTGGCCCACATTTCTTATTGTTCGTTACAGCCAAGTGCAATAATGCGTTTATTTATTCTTTTTCCTTGTGTATGTGAAAAGAAATACAAAATAATACAATAAATAGTAACCAGCTACTTGAATACAGTTTTACGAAAGTACATTTTCTGAATGATGCGCCCGTATCTTTTAAATGCCTCAAAACTGTCTTATCCCCCGCTATGGTTTGTCTCTTCCCAACATCTTCTGAATTCTGACTATCGCAGCATTAGAAATTAAAGAAACACAGCTGTCATAAAGTGTTTGTTAATGATAATTACGTATGTAAATACAGGTTCCATTAACTAAATCGAGTAACAGCACTGTAGAAATCTAACCGGATAGAAAATAAAAGTAGATACTCTCAGTGTTAAACAGTGCGACCGTTTCAAAGTATTTTATAACATTGGCTTTGATTCAGATCTGAAAATAAGTACAGTATGAATGGCACTGCCTGACAAGTAGCATTTCCTGCTTCAGAACGAAACTGTACGTTTGTATGTACTGGAAACATATTTATTAACAGGGGAATAATCATGAGATGGAAAACAGTTGCAGAGTGTGTTTATTTATTTATTTTAAAGGTTGGTCGTCCCAGTGAGAGCTCTGCGAGTGTGTGTGTGTGTATAATATATATATATATATATATATATATATATATATATATATATATATATATATATATATTTTTTTTTTTTTCTTTAAATGTGACTGGGCAGAAATCTCAGAAAGGAAAATGCTGAATTGGGACCAGCTCTCTTGCAGCCGTCCTGACAACAGCCACCCCACCGCCACCCCTTACTGGGCAGGGTATTGGGTACACATATTGTTTTACCTTGTCTTGGCCTGGTCTATTAGGAACCATATTGATAGCAAGATGCATTTCTTTTAAAAGGTCCTGAAAATTAGAGTGTTGTCACCAGAACCATTCTCTTTCCAAAGTAATTGGATCGCATATCCTGTGTTTATCACATCCATACTGAAACACTCATGCCCTCAGCTAGCCTGATCTGTCCAAGTTTCCTGTGCCTAGGGCTTCTCTTGTTGTGAAGAGGTGCTGTATTTCCATAAACCCCTAATTGAATGACTGCCTTGGTGTAGTCCTTTTGTTTTCAGCTGTCAGCGATTTGTCAGGTTTTTGTACCTTACGCAAGAACACCGGAAACCGTCATCTTCTTTACAAACTCGCATTAAGAAGTATTACAGAGTTCCAAATCCCTCTCGCCCGAGGGGCTGCAGACAGCCCAGCCTTGGACTGGAGGCTGATCTGCCAGTGTGTGCAGTCTCTCGTTTCTCTTTCTCTAGGTTATTGAGTTGCAACTGCATGTGTGCTGTAAAAACACAATTCAAAACAAAGCTGTCAAATGCATTAAATGCTACTAAAATGTAAAAATGCAATTGTGGCTAAAATTGCTTCCCCATTTTAGGGCTGTCCCGTTTAGATTCTGGCTCCAGTTTTCACGAGCATGCTGGGGTTTCTGTTTTTAAATAGTTTGGTTAATTTGTGTCTCTACTTCCGTGACCGCGAAACAAGTTTTACTGATTTGTTTATTTTGCTGTGTGTTAGATATCGGAGACTACCGTTTCAACATACAAACCTCACAGGGTAAATGTTAAATACTCACATTTATTGAATAACAACAAGAGATGCCCTTTTTTAAGTTTTTTTTTTTTTTTTTTAATTTATTGTCTGAGGTGAATCGTTCCAAAATGCTGAGCCCTTACAGACATCTACCCTCCCTCCCCCAGGTATACGAAACAGCTCCACTTCTGGCAAAGCAGTAAACTGCAGGTTTTGACGTATTTCCATTAACCCTAGATTCGGTGAGCCATGTGTTTTTAATACAGATGGAAATATGTTTCATAATAATAATAAAAAAAAAAATACAGAGGGAAGTTCTAAATAATCCTGAACGATAATGCCCCTTGCAGATGGCTGTTTCTCAGTGTGATTTTTACGCCTTGCGACAGTGTGTTAGGGTATGTGACCCCGTTGAGGAGGTCCCATGAGACGCTGTGGAGCGTTGGGGTCAGAATCCACAAAGCCTGCAGGAAGCTCTGGGTGTGCCTCCACAGGGCTGGAGCTCCAGTTACCAGACATGTGAAGTTCAGGTTGACAGGCAGTCGAGTACAGGGACTGCAAAAGGGTTTATACATAAATTTTGAAAGTAAAAAGAAAATACGCATATTGGATATTTTAAAACTTACATTGTGTATGGAATTCCTGCAATTATAGTCAAACCCAGAAAAAACACAGTAGCTGATTTCTGAGAAGCAGGAGCAGTTTCAGCATGTGGTGGCCACCTGTTCACCATTATAAATGTTCAGGACTCGCTTTCCAACACCAGCCGTCCGGTGACTACTGATCCACGCCGGATTGAAACCCGCAACCTGGAGGAGAATGTTCCAGTGCCGACCCTTTCGTCCATGTGTTCAGATAGCAATATTGTTCTTGCCAGTATACTGTGCGGAGGCTGGCCGAGGATAAGGTCAAAGCCTTTGAGGGCATGCGATGAATGAAGCTCTGACCTCTGAGTTTATTTTAAACCAGCCAGGTTGAAATATTATATTTATTTAAATGTGTGTTTTTTACCTAATACCTAATTTGCTTTAACGGCCCTTCTGGCTTATAAACTCTACTCTTGGATCAAATTATAACCATTTTAGATTCCTAAGTTTTTTATAAAAAATAAATAAATAAAAAAAAATAGAAAATAAACAGTGTAAAGCCCCTGACCCGCGATGAATTAAAAAAATGCACTGTTATTAAAGTCGACGTCGGGAGTGTTGATTTACAGCTGAACCGATGACAAGTCAGAAGAACTCCCACACTGTGCACAGGCTTCCAAGCTGGGCTTTGACCTCCTCACCCCCCCTTCCCCTTTCTCTCTGCCTGAGCGCCACTGTAATAAAACCTGACTAACACATACAAGCACAATAGCCCTGTTGTTCGGCATTAGCTCTGACTTTAATGGCATTTTCTTTAAAGGTTCAGCTCCCTCGAATAAACGTTACTGCTGAAAGAGACGGTACAGTAAGGGCTGGTTCACCAGGGTGAAGGTAAAGCGATGCACTGTGTTTGTGTGTGTATATATATATATATATATAAAAAAAAAAAAACTTTGTCAATTAAAAATATAACTTTTTAAGAATGAACAGTTAACAACAAAGCAATATTCAATACGTAGGAAGTTCCATGGAGAAGATTAACAAAATCCTTTATTACATGGTAATGTTAGCATTTATTAAACCCATAAATAGCATTTCATAAATTTGGTAATCAGTGTGGTAATTTATACAAACTAGCCCCTTATTGCTAACAGACATCGAAAGCGTGCTCTGCAGCGTGTGCTGCAATAATTTGCACCATATGACTATGTTGGGCAGAACTTGACTTTAAGCACTTGTGGTCACTTTAAGTTATGTGTACCACAACTGGATAGGGTCTGTAATGTATGCCAGAGAGAGAGAGAGAGAGAGAGAGAGGGAAAACAGTGGATGTGCAGGTTGGTGGTATTTTTTTAATTCACTCAGCAAAAACAGCAAGTGTTTTTAATACAGCTGGTTTAAATCTTTTTGTAATGCATTTGATTGTGAGTGGGACAGTTATTTCCTCTTAAAGGGAGAGGGTTCCTTTTTTTTCCCTATGAGTAAACCAGTCCACAGATAAAGACCATGTCCTTCTAGAGTTGTCTCGCTCCACGACTTGGTGGCTCCTCTCCACTTGTCTACAAATATACAGAACATATTACCAAAGTTACTGGGTTTACTTTGCAGTGGCTCCAGCGCAGACCCGGCTTGTTTCTGGTTGACATAATTACTCGGTTGGTTCTGGTTTTGCATGGTTTATGTGAGGATCTAACTCTCGTAGGGGCTGTCTTTTCATAAATCCGTGTTTGTTTTGTTATCTGGTAACCTGCTGCTTCTTGCAAGTTCAGGAAACAAATGTGCATCCTGATTGTGCTTTATAAACACTGCAGTTTGCTTGTTTTTGATAGCGGGTCATTTGTATTTAATTTGAAAAAGGATATGGTCAGTTGGGTTAGAGCCTAAAATGACACATGTTGTGGATTCAAATTTCTAATGAGACACGGAAGATAGTTTAAATAGCTGAGAAATCTCCATTGCATTCAAATGTAAGCTCTCCTTTTATAATGGAGTATTTGCTTACTGTGCCTAAGTCTAGGTCTAGTTAAAAATAACACAGTAACAGTGATATCCTTAATAAATCAATCACAACTTAAAGTAAACGATTAAAAACTTGTATGTATGTGTGCATGCATGTATGTATGTAGATCGATAGACTTGGTATTATTGTCATGTTTTAACATTGTACCTTCAAAGTAACGCATACATTTCATAATGCATTCCACAAAGAACATATCTTTACAATCTTCTGTTGTTTAAGAAGTTATGCAAGGCTGTACAACTTGTTTTCCTTTTGTTTGTTTAAAAAAAAAAAAAAAAAAAAATCAACAAATGTGACAGTTGTTTCATGCAGCACAAGTTAAGCGACTGTGTGTGTATTTATTTAACCCTCCGTCCTCTATAACATCTCTCCCCTGTCTCTCTTGCAGGCTCTTCAGGCAGCGCGGCAGTTCCTCCTTCAGCAGGCGACTGGCTTGAACAGTAACGAGAATAAGCAGGCGGCCGTGCAGGTTTGAGAAGCTTGTCCTCTGTCTTGTTCCATCCTCCCATACTTACACAGGAACACATACACAGACAAACACACTAAAACAGCCAGTGCTTACCTTTGAATGGGAGACTGAATATTTATCTACTCCTTAATTACACACATTGAAATTAAATGTAAAGTTGGAGACGGTATCGACTTAATTTGACATATTAAGCCACGTTCCACCTAGATCAGATTTTTTTTTTTTTTAAAGTATCTTGTAGTTTTAGATGAAATATGTGATTTTTATTACAGCAATTTTATGAAAGTTGATGCGGCATTTCAAAGTGGGCAACCTGTAGTGTTGTATTGAGAAATGTGATTGACCCAAGCCTGGTTCACATGCTGATTTATACTAGAATGTAGAGACTGATTTTATTATATTAAATCATAGAACCCTTTTTAAGTACTAAATCGTGTGATGTGGTCAGTCGATCTACATGTGTAAGCTAGTCCCATTACTGCACCTAACTGTTTTATTGGCCGCCTTCAATTAGAGCCTGTAATGTTTTTCACAGCATTCTTTGGAATTAAAGCTGTAGGGACTCCATTTCAAACCAGAACGGAAACAATAACAGCAGCAAAATAAAGCTTATCTTCAGCTACTGGTGGCAGAACTCTGCAGAGAAAGGAGTGGACTGTTATTTTTCCATGGCGCTGGTCACAAAGGAAGTTTACAGTATTTTCCACTATTAAAAAGCATGTGCACTTTGAAGCTATGCAAAGGAGTTTGCTCTCTCCCATTCTTCTTAAAGTTCCTAACCAAGCCTGAGGTTAGTTGGAGTACCCCCATTCCTAGCTGGATTTGCCTCTTATCAGGAGAGTCCTCAGATTCCTATAAGGAGTCTAACTGGGAAATCCATGCAAATGACACTTAAGCACAAGCGATCCGTCAGCTTCCAAGCTAGCAGCATCCTGCCCACACGCCACTCTACCAGCGCTTTAGCCAGATAGTGTAAAACTTTGCAAGCACAAATTACACTGACTATTTCGACCCCTGTAGCTGTGCTGGAGGACTGTGTTAAACACATTTCGGTTCTGGATCAATGCAAGTGTAGCTTAGCAGTTGTTTTCTATTGCATGTTAAATTTGGCAGTGGTTCCATGCCTAATTTGAAGCAGTGTACTGGATTTGGTAGCATTTTTACTCAAGAACCAGTTACATTTAGGACTTTATAGCTTGCCCCTTTCCACATTCTGTGGCCAAATATATTCTGCCCCAGATCTATATACTCCAGTAACCTTTTGTGCCAGTATGAATATTACCCCAAATTTATAAATACAGCTATTTACAAAATTAGTAAAGCATTGCTTTGTTGCAAAGCCCTAACATGAATTAACTTCTGTTAACAAGCGTTTCTAGTGTGGACAATCTGCTGGGAAGTAAGTGATGCAACAGATGAGCGCTAAAGGTTTTGTTATCCTTGCGTGACACATACCAATCCTTTTAGGGTTCACTCGTCATCATGTTCTTAATACTGTGTGAACAAATGTGCAGAAAAGTTCATTTTAGCAGGACCTGTAATGCTGCCTTCTTAGGTTTCAGCCCAGTGACTGTGTGCCAGGTGGATAGAAAATAAAGCGGGAGAAGACCATTTTGAAATCATCAGTAATAAAGGGGAGAATGTAGGCTGACAGTTTTTAAAAGCTTACGCTGAGAGGTGTTCCCTTTAGGGTAATTAACATTATCAAGGAACATCAGGTTACCTCGTTAGCGCCACGTTCATTTAATTAACAACCCACACTAATTAGATTGAACTTAGGGCGGCAGCTTTCTAAGACAGGCTTGTAAGACTTGGTGGGCAAAGCTGGCCTTTCCAGTCCAGCACCCTGCTCTGAATTGTTTAATTGAGCCACCTCTATCCAGTCTCAGAGTTTAAGATGTACTGCTTTTTATTTTATTTTCTGACTGTGGTTGCTCATAGAAAAATGAGGATTAACCAAAGGCTTGTATTGCGCTTCCAGACACAAAATATACCATTTACTAGAATAATTGGACCGTCTTGAATTGAGGCATGGGCAGGAGTTATTGCCCAGTCTGCAGTTGTGGACAGCTGAATCTTATTGCAGGTCAGTCTTTCTCAGCTACGTCTAAGTCATCTACAACTTTATTTTATTTTATTCAACTGTAAATTCAAACAGTCTGTTTTGTGTTGGGGGGGGGGGGGCTGCAGGACCTGAAAAAACACCCAATCTTAGAACTTCTTTAACTTGTTTAGATTCAAGGTTTTTAAGCCCCCTGAAATTTCAAAGCCGAGCGCGAATGCCCCCGTGAACAATTGGAACCCTTGTCTTTTTAGAAAGTGCAGAGCTCCCAGGGTTGAAAACCTGAGGTATTTACAAGAAAAAACAGTGTGCAGGTCCAGGCTTCACACCCAGGATGCGTGCAGCTCGGCTCGGCATATTAATGAGTTAATGGCGAGGGCCTCCGCCTTTGAACTGTCAGTGGGGCTCTTCCATAGCCCAGGGGTAGCGGTCCCTGCTGGCTCCAACCTGGCTTTTCAACCCTCTGTTCTTAATCTCAGGGATTGGGAAGCTCAGGCTGCTGAATCAATGTGGGTTTGAGGGAGATTTTGATTTGGAACGTCCTACTTGTGTTGTACATTAGATATGCCCTACTGAAAAAATAAAAGCGAAATGTTTAAAAACTGCGTTCAATGGACACGTCATTGCCGGCATCATTTGTATTAGTGTTTTGTGTAGTTTTTCAAACAGCCGTCCTTGCTATTGTTGAGAGCTTATTGGGTTCAACTTGATTCTCCTGGTACTAGTGAAAAGAAGAAAAAAGCACACCGAATAAATCATCTTTTAACTGTCAGCACAAGGTTTCTCACTGTAGAGAAAGTGGACATTACACACAAAGTGGGCTTCAGTTGAATGGCAGCTAGTTTGGAGTGGCCCTTGTTTTTGAATAGCATTTTTCATAAGGGCATGCGAGTCTGCTATTATTTGAGCGTCTACAGTAGTTATAATACAAAAGAAGGGTTAATTCGGCTGCTGAATGTATTTGTCAACATTGAGTGCTGGAGCTGTTTTGAATCTCTTCAGGCTTTCAATCTCTCAATCCCTTAGGCATGGAATAGTTTTTGGGGTGTTTCGGGACGTGACCCCTTTATCATTTAGAAGGCTAGGCAAACATGCAGTAGCTCATCCCTAACCACAGTCACGCTCTGATTTGGTGAAATCGTGAGATTTCCTGACCTAAACTATAGTGCAGTAACACCCGCTGACTAAAGCGCATTGTTTAGTGCAGCAGTGTTTTTAATTAAATTCCATTTCATATGTAATGTTATTGTGGTTTTTTATTTACTGCTATAATACACGAAGACCTGCGCCACAAACAAGTGCTGTTCTAAAGCTAAATTACAATTTAAATCAAAGTAGTAAGTGCTTTATTGGGATTTAACACCACTGAGATGAAACAAGTACTATACTAAAACAAAATCCATTTTTAAATGATGATAAGCAAGTTTTTTTTAATTTTTTTTTTTACCAACAACATGTAACCTTTACGCCCCAAATACCGTATAAAGTTGCCGTTTAGTGAAATGTTCTGCTTGTATTCCCTGCACTTCTCTGCCTTTTCAGTGCTGTTGGAATATCCCAATCAATCCGTTCTGTTTGTAGCGCAATCCTAGCAAACCAGAGGGAAGCCCCCCACCTTGCAGATTGAGAGCTGCCAATACCCTTGTGGGCACATTTAACCGAGACATGACACTCACACTGTGCCCAGGGACGCCCCTGCCACTATCTCTCTCTCTCTCTCTCTTTCTCTCTCTCTCTGATTTCTCTGATGAGGGGTTTAGTATGTCAGAAGCTGGTATTTTAGCTGCCACAAGTGGATGGCAAATGTGGAATTATCCCACCTTCTAAATAACCACATTCAGCTTGAATGGAGAGACCACAGATCTCTTTAATTCAAATTCTCTCTACAATTGTAGTACCATGCTTGCTTGTGCGTGATGGATTCCTTTTTTTGGGGGGGGGTGGGGATTGGGATAGAGGTTCCCACAAACACATGCCAATACCTCTGAACTTGTACACGCTTGCAAGATTCAGTGTAGGCACTGTACAGAACAACAAACCTCTTTTTGGTAATTGAAAAAAGCAGCTTCCTTTTCATGTGTTATTGAGGTGCCTCGTTTTTAATTTAAAAAAAAATGAAAGGGCTCATTTGAGACACGCTAATTAGGTTCCTTATTTTTTTTTCTTTAGACACTAGGCATCTTAATAGATAAACCTGATAACACTGTTACAGTGTGGTCATGCAGTTCACCCTTTTAAATGAGCTGAAAGGGTTTACCTTGGCTGTCTCTTTCTCAGACTGCTTTCCCAAGTGCAGTAAGTGGCTCATATTTTGCAGATACAGTACAATGGCTCCACATAGCTTGACCTCTTTGTTTCAAGTAATACAAAGCAGGCGAAGTTATGGACTGTTGCTGTCATGCATCATAGGGAAGATTGGAGTCGGTCCATTTGACTTCATTCTAACAGGGACATATTTTCTTGCCAGCTACTAAAGTAACTTCTTTTTTTAAAATTTATTGATCTGAACCTGGGAAATATCTGATTGGAAAGTAAATGGGCATCTGTGCTAGAAACACATCTTTGGAGATGCTGAGTTAAAAGTATATATAATGCAAGTATAATGCAAATAAATGGAAGCCATTAGTTGCATACATACATTGTTGGTGCCAGTGCAAGTAATAGTGCATTATGTAGTTTTGAGTATGTTGCATATCCTCAGGGTTCATTGCAGTGTGGGAAGAGGGTTTTCTGCTGACCTTTGTTAGAGATGTCAGTCCCGGGACAATGGTGTCCTGTTGTCTGGAAGGTGGTTCAATCAGATTGCCGTGCAAATGTGGGAATCGCACTGCTATCAAGCCCTGAAATCAGAAGTCATTGCAGAAGAAACTCTCAGGTTCAGTTGTGGGGTAGGATTTCTTTCTTTGCTTGCCGTCGTCTCGCCTCCACTTAATCGCACGTTACTTTTGTGCAGTAGATGCATCAAACAGGAAACAATAAAGCAGGACTTGTCAGTATGGAGTGTCTTAAATATCCTGTCCTTTTGAAATGTAATAATCGCATGTGAAGAGCACAAACATTTCTACCAGTGGTATACTGCTCTCTGCAATCTTTTTTTTCTTCTAAAGTGTACTTTCTAAAACCGCTTGGTTTGCACTTCGTTTGGGGGGTAGAAACAAGAAAAGAAATTGGTGGTAGCCGTTGCAGAGTTTAGCTTCAAGCAGCGAAGTGTGAAACTCTATTTTTTTTTTTTTTTAAAACATGAGTGAAATGTGTAATGAAGGCCGGTCGATAATAGGCTTTTATATTTCCCCGGTAAAGTAATCTCTGTTGTGTTCCAGTGGAAATTTGTTGTCATTTTTATTCTGGCGCAGTGGGGTGTTCGATGGAAGGGGGGGGGGGGGAGGGGGGTTCCACTTGAACTTGCACTTCCTAGTCCACTCTCTCGGCACGAGGTTTTCATTTGTCTGGACGCTGTCAAGAAGCAGTCCCACTGGCAGTGTACTGGACAAGGCCCAGTACTCTCTGAAAATAACCAAGTGACAGCACAAAGCCTCTTTGCTTTACAGCAAGCAGTGTTTTATTACTGTGCTGGAACTTCCATTACCTTTCTGGAAAGTAAAAGAAAACAGAAGACTTTAAGAGTTCTTGTGGGTGCTGCTTCTGTTGTGACCAATTCCCCCAAAGTATTTTAGGATCTAGGGGTTAACGCAGGGGGCGGGAGCAGGTAATCAGGTACCAAATTCATTTATTTGATAAAATCAGAATACAAGCTGTATTTATGTAATTTTGAAACATGACATTTAAACTGTTTGCGGTTAACAAAATTAGAGCAAGTTATCTTAACAATATAGTTAAAGAGAACATTAGAGGTAGTTGCCAGTTTTCACAAATCAAATAATTTGTTTGTCTTGAACAGCGATGGACTTGGTGTTTATCCATATTACAAACATGCATTGATATTGGGCACCTTTTGAACACTCAAATTCATATACAGTGGTGTAAGAAAAACATTGTATAATAGTTCTACAAAATATGGTGCTTTTTAATTCAGTGTTTTAACAACTTTCAGTACAGTATGTTTCTTGTGGCATCCCCTATCCCTGCATGCTTTGCAGTGTTCAGTTTTGTTTTAACCATACCTGGATTTCCAAGTGTCTTCGCTCTGATTTTAATAATTTAACATATTAATCACACCAAGCTAAACATATCTGATTAAGGCAGTTTAAATGAGAGGTGATGTTGCTGTAAGGCACCCCCTTCCCCTTGGCCAGGAGGGAGAAAAAAATCAAACTACTGTTTGGAAATCTCTAAAACGACCAATGGACTCTACAGGCTGCAAACCGGGTGTGATGTAGTGTCGAGTGTGTGTTTTTATATTTCCACGCCAAAGTGAGTAATAGATTTCGACAAGGATAAACAGCTCTGTGGTGTTGTTCCCAACCTGTTGCAGTGAGGGGATGCATCTTGAGTGCTCCCTGTCATTTTTTCAATTATCTCTGTGGTTCTCCAGTGCACTCCAGCACAAGTGACAGATTCCAAAGTAGGCCAAGCATTAGATAAACGGGCCATTTATATTTCTGTTTTTGTCTTTCTTTTTCGCGCATTAATTATAGGTTTTAGGCATAATCTTGGTTTATCTAGGGATGCCCCTTAAATATTAGTTTTTTTTTTCAATGAGAATTAAAAACAAACCTTTATTGCCCATTGTATTAAAAAAAATAAAAAAAAATAAAAAATTAAAAAAATTAAAGGTAATCTTTCCTGACCAATACAAAAAAAAAATTGGTTTCTGTGTCTGTTTTTTTTTTTTTTTTTAAGTGCCTTAGCTTGAGGGTGTGTGTGTGCGCGTGCGCGCGCGCAGAAGCACAGAGTGTGATAATTACCCTGAAATATGGAAAGGGAGAGAGAACTCCAGAGAATGACGATGTATTAATCATCCATTTATTTAAATATCATAATTTAGTGCATTGCTCATTACTGAGACTCTGACCTTCTCAAGTGAAAGGACCTCTTAGTGCTTCAGTATTCTCTTCATGATTACGTTTAGTATCAAAGACGATTTATTATGCTAAAAAATATAACAGCATTCTCTACCCTGTACGTCATACTTTCAAAGACCTACATTCTTTATGCTGAAACCTGATCTGCAACAGAACAAATACAATCAAATATAAATCAGCCAGAAACAAATATACACAAACCAGCGTAAAGCAGCAGTACAGTTTAATTATCGGTTACTTCAGTGGATATTGAGGTTTTATTGGGGTTTAACTAGTGTATACACAACAAAGTTTGTGTCAAGTAATACAAGAAGTATATCCGCTGAAGCACTGTGCTGAACTAAACAAGCAATGCACATTTTATACCAAAACAATGAAGGTCATGAAGCAAGGACGTGCTGTTAGATGAAAAGGATTTCAATGTTTTTAATATCTGCAGAAGCTGACGCTTTCTCCAACATGCCTTAAAGAAGTGGCACCATACCAAAACGTCTGGAACATTATCTCACATGTGTCATTCTGAAATGCATAGGGCCAGGGATGCTGCGCCCTGGTTTTAAATTTAAATGAATCGTGAAGATGAATGAGCTCCAAACAAGATTAAAACTCATTAAAATGCACAATGCTGGGTTTCCTATTCAACCCAGTGGGACCGTGTGCACGCCTCTCTCTTTTCTCTCTCTCTCTCTCTCTCTCTCTCCTTTTCTTCCCTTTTGTTAATCAGTTAAACTTGCTCTTCAAACAGTTCTTCTAATTACTGCCCGTCTCTCCGCAAACGCCTGGCTGTGCCTCGGCAAATCTGTTTCCCTTCGCGCTCTTCCTTTTTCCTCCATGTTGCAGTTGACCTCTGTCAATTAAAGAGCCTTTGTTCACGCTCCTGGACGCTGCTGCAGCATCTTAATGATGCCGGGAAGTTCCAGAGGTGCCACAGCCTCCCCTCATTACAATCCAATTTGAGATGCTTATGGAGACGCCTTGTCCCCCCCCCACCTTTGTAAAAGCTGCGCCAGGCAGGGAGACAGTGTATTAGTTTCTACTGTAGAGAAACTGAAACTTCTTTCTTTCTTTTTCCCCAGAGTTCGGTCAAGTGCAGTTCATACAACCCTGTCAGAGTGACAATCTATCGTCTCTTGCGGTCGGTTTGTTTTGATGTGTGTGGTGTTTTTTTTTTTTTTTTTTTTTTTACCTGAAACAATTATTTGAGGAAATTATTTCATTTATGTATTTATTTTCATTGGATGTTTGGCAGTGTAATGCACTTCCTCCTATTCTCACAGCTTGTTGTCCTTCTAAATCATTTTATTTTATTGTTCTCGGTCATAACTTGCAAACACAGAAACCTACACCATGATAGGGGGAGTGAAAACAACTTTGCGCTAAAGCTAATAATAGTCACAGCAATGTATTTTTTGCAATATATATATATATATATATATATATATATATATATATATATATATATATATATATATATATATAAAATTTCAACAGCAGTTGCCAGTCAATATTGGCCACATTTTTAAAGACATTTTATGTAATATTAACAATACAAAATAACCAGCAATAAGTTTGAATCAGGCAAGAGTAAAAGCGATATGGACAAAGAAACAAGACACACAGGTATTTGTCTTTTTAAACAAGGTCTCTTACCCAAAACAGTCATCTTTGGCTACCTGGAACAAGTTAATTTGCCTTGCCTTTTGCTGAGTGCCAGGCACCACTTGACATAAACACCGTGTCAACACAAGGCCTGAGGCCTACTGCCTGCTCCGGGGATATCCGCTCCAACCTCTGTGCCTGCCTGTACCTTGTCTCTCAGACCCTGCCTGGCCTCTACAGGCTAACCGCTAATGGTTTGTGTGTGTGTGTAACCCCAAACAGGAGTGAGCAGACTCCGAAAAAGAGAGCCTTAAACCGTATAAACACATTCAAGAGAGGAGCTTTTTTATGATTCGCATCGGTGGCTGCTGTAAATCCTAGTTATGAATCCTAATACAACACGCATGGCTCTGCTGGCTGTCAAAGGCCTTTTTATAATGACTTTTAGTCCCTCCCGAGAAGCTACAGTAGGTTTGCTAAGAAGTTGCGTGGAGACGGCAGGAAGACGATCTCACACTTCTGCTTGCTAAAGCAGTTCCCTCTTCAAAACCGGGACCTCGAAGAGCAACTCGGTCTTTCGAATTAACAGCGGTGCCAAAAAATTTCAATGCACTTAATGTATTCCTGACTTCTTCAAATTGTTAGCTTTTTTAGCCTCCTTTTATTACCCATTCAATTCACATCTTAATGGGCGAAAAAAAAAAAAAAATCATGCATGCACCGAGACAAAGCGGAATGAATTGTGAAATGCTTTTGTTAGTAGCCGTCAAGCTGCTAATGGTAGTGCTTTTGTTTTCGTGTGCCGCGCTCAAACCCTAGTGTCGAATTGCATGCTCCTCGCAGGGTATGTAATCGCCTGCCTTTGTGATATTAGATTATAGGGGCAATTAATGCCATCAAACCTTAACAACTCAGTATTCACAGGGCTCGTCATTCGAGCAGCGTTGCAATGGAAGGTGTTATAACTCCGGTAATTATTATGCCTCCAACTTGAAAATGTCAATGAAAGTGTGTATAAAATAAAATGTATGGGTTGTCATTGGGAGAATGGGATGCACAAGAGCCATTAATTACAGGTTTTCATTTCTATGCTGGGACTGACAAGCGACGGCGTAGGCAAATTAGCATGACGCCAGCCCTTTCAAGTGCTGCGCTTTGTTCCTGTTGCTGCCTGAATTTCATAGTTTTGTGTGTGTGCGCGCGCGTGTGTGTTTTCAAACCCCCCCCCCCCCCCCCCCCCCATTCAGGAGTGGACGATGGCTCTGGCCTGTTGAAATGTTCAACAAAGCATTTGGAAAACCTGTATTTATGCTGTGCTTTTGTTTTTGAAAAATGAAAAATAATCTTTGTATAAATGCGCTGCTGTAGATGGCGACCAAATGGTTCTTGCATAACGAATAGATGCGATATTATAGTTTTAATTTTTGCTTTGAATAAAATACTCCATTATTTTATCATTAAGTAGCCCATTAGGACTATAGTAACTGTATTGCTCAGGTCAAAAATAATCTCTGTTTATCACAGTCATATTTTTAACTTTATCTCCTGAGATTCCCAGACGGTTAAATTGACGATTTTTTGTACTTAATGACCTCTTCATTGACTGACCTTCACTTGCCATTCGGGGGAGCATGCACAGGGTTTTAAAAGGCAACAGCAGTAAAAAAAAAAAAAAAAAAAAAAAGTAATTGGACGACAGATGATTATATTTGAGAATGCAAGGTTATTTATAATTCATAAATGAGTTACCTTGAAGAGCCAATTACAAAGTGATCCAAGCTTCAGAAAATAATGTTTTATACTCTGGGCATTAACAGGAGAAAAACCATTTATGAATTGTTATAAATGATTTACTTTTAATACCCTGCATGCATTCAAACTTGAATTCACTATGTTCATGGTGTATTTTCTAATAATAATAATAATAATAATAAATACATATCTAGCTGTTATCCACTGCAGAGTAAATCTCACCTGAGAACTGGATTTGAACCCGGGCCTACTGAGATATGTAAGCTGTTAATCGAACCCGCTTCACTGCCAAGACCTCATCCATGGGGGTGTATCGCTGTTCTAGTGGACATTTGATGTTGCATGTTGAGTACATGGGCACCTGACTCTTTAGTTCAGGGAAGGAAATATTCAAATGTTACACAGTGTAGTGGGATACAATTGCCGCTGGTGTGAAGGGTAATGAGACCAAAGGATGATTCCCCTTTAAACAAGAGGTGTTCATATTCATGGCAAATCTTGTTTACAAAGTTAAAATAATTTTTTTTACAAATTGAATTTGTAACTGGCTGCTCGTTCTCCCTCAGGCTTTACATAGATAGGCTTTTCAAAATATGAGCAGTCATGCGTTGACGGAAAACAAATGAATGCAAATATCTGGTGTGAACACGTTGTGGCTTTGTATGGGTGAAAAGTCACGGTTTTGTTTTCAGCTGGAGTCTTCATCACTTCCTGTGGTGCCTGTGCCCTCTTTTACAGAAAAGATAAAGACTATTTAAGTGGGAATGGTATTAAATGTCGCAGAGTGATTGCCTGTACGTGTCATTACATCTTGAGGCAGGAGTGCATCATTTATATTTTTACACACTACTATTAGAACCAAGCTGCATTACATCTAACACAGTAACCAGTTTGCTTGGGGAGTTAAAAACAATGTAGGTTGCGCTTCTCTAGTGCTTGTTTGTGTGGCTATTTCTAGAAAACATGCTGGTCCAAATATTGCAGGTTATATATTCCAGAGTACTGTATTGACTGGGTGTCTGATGTAGTCTCTCTCTTTCTCTCCACTCCTCTCTCTCTCTCTCCCCCCCCCTCCCCTCCTGCTCTGTTCAGGTCCCAGTGTCTGTGGCCATGATGACACCCCAGATGATCACCCCTCAACAGATGCAGCAAATCCTGTCTCCTCCGCAGCTCCAGGCTTTGGTTCAGCAACAGCAGGCTCTGATGTTACAACAGGTAACAAGCTTCGAACAAATCGTCAGCATTAGCAGAAACAGTGTTGCCTAATAAATTAGACCACCTCTCCTGCTTTAACTCTCTTCACAGGACTGTGTGTTCTGCACAGAAGTTTCACGAAACTGATTACAAAATAATGCAGCCTTTGTGCATGTATTGACTCTAAAGCAGTTCCTGTTATGCTTAAGCAAACATAAACACAATGATACCTATACTTTACTGTGCATAATGCAAACAGGAACTTGGAGGACTTTGTGCAGCAGATCTGCAAGAGGCTTTACTGATTGACTTTAATTGCACCTGGTACTGTACATTTCCTTACGCTTTATCATTTGGATTGGAGCTGCCTCTGCACTCTCATACTGTAGGCCTTTCAAGACGCTCACATTCGTTTCTGTGCACACACTTCACAGACCAAAGCAGTGTGTCCCAGAACTGTTATAGCCGCCAATTTCTCTTTTCACAATGTTAGCTGGCCTCCGCAAAGCCGGCAAATTACCTTCAAGACAAAAGGACGGGTAAATGGATTAAGAGATCAGGAGAGCTGGAGAAACGAGATCTTTATGTATTGATAAGGCTGCGCAGGACCATTTAGGGCCAAGCTGCTGTGCCTGTGGTGCACACAGTATTGTATACCGATGGGGCTGGTTTTGAATTTGAAGGTCAGAAACGTAAGTGACCAATAGCCTATTATTCCAACATCACGTTTTTAAGATAAGATTGTTGGGGTTTTTTTTGTTTTTTTTTTCTGGCTCAGTATTTTAACTGGCCAGTGCAAATCCTGGTTCCACACGGTTTGTCAATATGTGTTTTTTTTTTTTTTTTTTTGCGTTCGCTAGTGACAGCTTCTAGTGCTGCACCTCAGAAGAAGCAGAAAGCCAAGTGCTCGATTTTGCTAGACTTGTCGGTAAAGGCGTTCGTTATCTTGGTGTTTTGTGACTTTAGGGCAAGAGGAGTGGCCTGCTCACCTTGAGTGAACAAACACCAGATCTGTAGCGAGTCTGTCAGATATGTTACATAGCGCTGCGCACACAAACAATGCCCTCCAACCTTTTAACCCAATGTACCTAGAGGAATTAGGTCACATTTTCTCTGAAAGCTGGGCGTGGAAGTTTAAAAAAAAAAGTTCTGGCACAACTTGTGAAATATGTTTTTCTTTTTAATAAAACAAAAGGCTGAAGGTGTAAGAAATCTGATAATATATCTATGATTTTTATTTGAGTATATGTGTGTGTGTCTATATATATATATATATATATAATTCCTGGATGAATTGAAGCCAGAATACCCTATCTTTCACTAGAAGTGTACATACATGAAGACATGCTTACAGATTTAGATAGTCTTGATTTTAATTGTTTCATGGATGATCTCCGCAGTTTTTTTTTTTCCTTCCTCTAGGAAAACCAAGGTCACAATAATGGGAATCTAAGGTGAATGCATTTCAGTCTGTGCCACTAATGTTAAGGGGCACTGAATCAGATCATTAAAAAAAAAGAAAAAAAAAAAACTAATTATCCCCTTAATTATTCCGCTAACAGTTAAATTCCATATTCGCATGAATTAAGAGGCTAATGATTGGGTGAGCGCTAGCAGACCTGTTTACTGGTGCACATCTGCAAGTGCAGCCCATTGGGCTGGTAGATTGGACGATGCAATGCCTAGGACAGACCTTCAGTTTCCAGCCAGAGCCATTGAAAGAATGCCGATCCTGCCTTGTCCTCGTTGGGATCATTGCATGTAGCTTTCCATTTCTCAGAATGCTAAACGTGTGATTGCTCTGCCTACTCCCAGGCTCAATTGCGTCTGTGGCTACGAAAGTAGCTTTAGAATTAGACCCAAAAAAATCTAAAAAATAAATACAATTTTCTGGGATTTCACCCTGGCTATTATCTGACTTACTGTATTGAGCTGCACTGTACCAGTCTTGTACAGAGTCTTTGTTCCGCCTGAAGTCAGAAGCTTTTAATGTGCTTTAGCGATCACTTCTTCCAGGTGTGGCAAGTTAAATAGTTTTTCCCTGATATCACGCACACACACACACTGAACAATATTTACCTGTACACTAAGAGATGGAATTTCTTATTCAGCACCGTGCTGAATGAATAACCACTGGGTAAATAAACACGGTGCTTGTTATTAACCAAGCCTCTGGGTAAACAGACAGTTGTTTTCTCAGGAACAGCAGTGCCTGGACAGGTTCCCTTAAAGGGGTAACAACAAGCTTGTTGTTCGCCAATCCCTATTTCTTCTTCTTTTCTAGTCCTTCTCTATGCTTTGTTGTTACTTTTGGAGGTGAAGCTGCTTTTGTTTTCTGACAATTCCGTAAGTTCACTTCCTGTGTTAGTCAACTTTGGCGTTAGCTGATTTTTAAAGTTCTCTGCGACAATAAAATGCACAGAAATGGGGCCAAAGTAATATATAGAAAATACAGTGACTCTTATTTTAGCACAGAAAAATATAAGGATGCCAACATAAAGACCATAGGGAATAACTACTTTAAGGTAATGGGGGCAGCATTAGCTGACTTTTAATAGCACCAGTGTATGAACAGATATGAAATAAATCAGACAACCAAAATGTGAGGTTCAAGTCCTCAAGGATGAGGGAAGCATTAGCTTTACTGTCAATGCGAGACAGGTAAAGGGATTGTAAACCCGCCTAGCCTCGTTGAGTTTCAATCGAAAGCTGTGCAAGCCGGCAGTACCGCTGTGACTCCCTCGTGATTGCTTATCCTGCTCGCTGTCCGTGCAGGACATGGTATTTCAGCGTCCAGCACCATTCCAACAGCAATCCATAAATAAAAGCGCCAGTCAGGCATGACTGCAGCAACACCTTCAGAAAGCTGCAGAATTCAGCAGGTCGCAGCGGCTCTACAGCCAGGTGTTTAAGCTGGATTTTTATTAGAAGCGTTTCCCCCAAGAAAGCGCCTTATTCCTTTTAAAAAAAAAAAAAAAAAAAAAAAAAAAGAAAAAGAAAAATACCAAAAAATATATACGATTTAACAACTTAAAACAAAAAACAAAACCATTTTTTCCAGACAAAAGTGTGTGTGTGTGTGTGTGTGTATGTGTATGTATATATATATATATATATATATATATATATATATATATATATATATATATATATATATATATATATATGTGTGTGTGTGTGTGTGTGTGTGTGTGTGTGTGTGTGTGTGTGTGTGTGTGTGTGTGTGTGTGTATATACACACACTATTAACCTAGAAATGGAGCGCTTGATTTGAAAATCTGACCTAGACAATTTTCCCTCTTAGGCTTGTAATCCACAGTAATTAACCCTAGACATTTCTTTTTGCATTCCAGCTGCAAGAATACTACAAGAAGCAACAGGAACAGCTGCATCTCCAGCTCCTTACACACCAGCAGCAGCAGCAGCAGCAACAAGCAGGCAAACAGGCCAAAGAGGTGAGACTCTGTCACACTCTGAGGGTCCTCAAGACCTGGGGGGTCCTTCTTGTGCTTCCAGGTACCTGCTCAGAGGAATCACTCCAGTGGTCTCTCTGCAATCAGATCATGCGATCTACAACACCTGCAGTTACTTCCCAGGTTTGTGTCTGAGTGTCAAAGAACCTGAATTAACATAAAAAAAACACAATCAAGTCTCTCTCCCAAACTCCTGGACAGTCGGCAGAACCATCAGGGACTGTGGAATAAACGGTGGCAAAGGCAGAATATTTGTTTCTAAACGCACACTAAATCAGCACAGGTTTTTATTAATTTTTATTGATGTCTATTTAGTATTTCCAATTCACAAGTCTCCTAAGTGTTAAGCCCTCTTGAAAACTCTATTCCTGTCTGTGTGGGTATTTTAATCATCAATCAAAATGCAACGTCAGGCTTTTTTTTTTTTTTTTAGATCGCACCAAGTCGGATTTGCCTAACAGGATGGCAAAGAAAGCACCAAATTATGATATTTAGTGCATTTAGAACCTGTGTGGTTTTTTTTTTTTTTTGCAGTAGGCCCCTCCCATGGACAAAGGAAACAAACACCCACAACTGACATTTTGTGTTTTTAAAGATCCAAAAATGAAAGCCTTGTTTGACAAAAGAAGATTTTGAACAAAAGGTTTATGTTGACAGAAATATGTACCTCCCAAAATTTCGGAATGCTTCAAGTGTCTTTTAAAATGATTCAGAGTAACTTGTTTTTCTAGCAGCCTCATATTTAGTTTTATTAGTTTCAGGTCGGACAGCATACTTGTGATTTTAACATGGGGAACAAATGTGTTAAGTGAACTTGAGGGAGGGGTGAAATAACCAATTAATGTTCAAAGTTGTTTGCATACAGAAGTTCAAAAGGGGCAGAGAAAAAAAAAAAAACTGCCATCCACACCTAAACAAACCAAATTTAAGTCGCAAAATTTAAATACCTGTGCCGCAATTTTAAAATCTGAATATAGAAATTGTACTTTTAATTAAAATTCACAAGCTAATATTTTCTACCTTGTAATATTAAACTGAATATATACGGCTGTCTGCTTGGGACAATGCTGAATTTGGAAGGCCTACGAGGATCATCTGCCTGCAAAAAAAAAAAAAAAAAAAAAAAAAAAAAAACATGGAAAGTTTCTGCCTTATCCAGAGGAGCTGCAGTTTGGGAATGCGTGTTTGTTTCCGCAGTGAATGAAGAGTTTGAAAGGAATTCATCTCGTAGCGAGTGCCGGGCAGCTATGAGAGATCTCGTTCTTGTCAAAGCAGCAGGTCCACCGACATGTTGTGAGTCAGTTTTTGAAGCAAAAGCATGAAGAGTATTATCTTGTAAGGGGAGGAAAAAAGTTTTTAATAGTAGAATAGGCTAAACCACTGCAGATAAACTGTTGCAATTGAGGTTGTAAATCAGTTCCAGTTCGTTTTGACCTAGACAGGTTTTAGCAGTCTAATGCGACGTGCAGTCTCAGCAAACTCTTATATCCTTATAACCCTGACATTTTCATGGAGAGAAAAAAAAAAAAAAAAACATTGCTAACCTTACCTCTTGGCCCCTGGAGCTTTTGAGACATTTTCTCTTAAATATTTGTGCAGGTGAAGAGCACGATTTTAAAGAGCAAGGAATCAAGAACAATTAATAGAAGAGGTTATTGCTGTAGTGCTGGAATATATCAGCAGTCCCTAGTGGAAACACCATGCACAGACTGCTAGAATCTTTCGGGAAAGTGGTCTGTGGTTTAATTGATGATCTCACAGTCTAGAGATAGAAAGCCGTACTGCATATAATGAATGTCTGGCTGCACTTTTTAGTTTGTTAAAATGTTTTACCAATGAAGCTGTACTTTCAGATGAGTTTTTAACAGTGTTTCAGTAAGTTATTCATGCAAATAATGATTGGAATTGTGCAGAGTACTTCCCTGGAATTGGACATATTTAAGAAAAAAAAGCTTTATCTCCAGTCTTTTTTTTATCAACTTCTATTTTATGGAAAGTGGAAGATTGCATATTTTAGTTATATATACAAAAAAAAAGGTTAGAGTGCCTAAGAGAGTTGTTTTTTTACTCATTTAAAAAAAAAAAAAAAGCCTAATAGGGAACTGCATTGACACCTACGTGACATCAATTAAACAATCATTATTAAGAACATTGAAAAACTAAGTGAACAGATAATACAAAACGGTAAACCACATCAACTAAAGGCTGGGTGCACGATTTCCAGAGTTTGCGAATTAAACTCCAGCATGACTTCTTGAAGCACCCAGAATGGAGTGTGAGGTTACATTATGTTCCAGCACTTCTGTAGGCTTTCCTAAGCCCTGGGGGGTGAAGGCTGTGACAGTGGTTGGCTAAATGAAAGCTATTCAAGCAGAGCATGTGCTATGATTCCTGAGCATGTAAAATGTTCAGCGGTCACTTGCTGCTGGAAGAGGCTGGCTCAGGCCCGGGTTTCAAATGCTGACTAGCACCTGCTCGGGGAAACCCTGAGAAAGGTACATGTTAAGCTGCAGACTTACAACACATCTATGAACTACAAGGGGGTTCCTGTGTTAATAAAGCGACACAGCTGGCCCATGTTGTTTAGAATGCTTGTGTTTCTGGCTACACTAACAGCACAGGTTTCCGCGCTTTTAGGATAGAGCAAATAACCAAAACATTTTCAAGCAAGTAAGTGGTGGACGTTTTTAATGCAATGATACATTTTTTTTTTTTTTTTTTGTTAGTTTCTTTAAGAAACTGTTGGAGAAGTGTTTTCTTATATAGAATAAATGAAATTAAATGGAGGGCCCTTTTCGCTAGGCATCTATCTGTTAGTCAACAAAATAAAAGACAAACCCCCCCCCCCCCCCCCCCCCCCAAAAAAAAAACGGCCGCATGCATTGTTAATGTGCAGTTTTGCGCTTTTTCCAACGTGATGTTTAAAATGCCAGCTTGATGCTTCAACTCTCGAGTCGCCCAGGAGTCAGATTAATGAAGTGCTTCTGTCAGTCCGCAGTGGCATGCTGAAACTCTGTTTGATGTGCTCATAAATCAATCTGACAGGCCTGTTACTTCGCTAGCTTTAGCCACTCAACTGCATCTAATGTAAACAGAACGCAGACACAATGTGTTAAAGAACTTGAACCGTGTCACAGGGGGGAAGAGAGAGAGAGAGAGAGTGTGTGAGAGAGAGTGCCTCGGATACTGCAGTGCATTCTCCTGGGGGGGTAAAAGAAGAGCCATTGTTATCCTAATAATATTACATTTCTTGTTAAATATCGAATTGTATTTGCCGTGATTTATCTGTTGCTGCTTCTGCTTAGATGATTTCTAAATAGTCCAGGAAAAAACATGCTTCTGAAAAGACTCCTCGCTTTTTTGTACACAGTGCAACACTTGTGTGCTCCCTAACCTCACTTCACTTTTAATGTGGTTTAAGATGTCCTAGGAATTCAATATGCCTTCCCTAGACACTAAAAAGTCAATTTTTTTTTCTTCTTTTTTTTAAATCTTATCTAGGTTTTTAATTTTATGCTTCCACATCTATGTAGCTTATACAGGAGCACTGCAATGCCAGCACAGTAAATTCAGCACAAGTGGAACACATCAAGATAATATTACTGCAGTAGACGCACAAAATAAATCGACTGTCAATTCTATAATACAATTATCAATGCTACCTACTGGATCATTGTAGGATTTCTAGAGAGTTTAAACTCAGCCCTGCTTTTTTTGTACAAAACCAAAAAAATAGACTTCAATCTCTAAAAGCATAAACTGCTATCACACCATCGTCTGTTACCCTGCAACCAACTTTGGTAAATGTAGCCCCAGTTTTCTCAATAGCAGCCCGGGGGGGGAGGGGGGGTGTGCTACTGCAATTCTATGATCACGGTCATGATTAGCATGCTGTTGTATTTCACTGTTAATGGTGGTGTTGTGATCATGATGAGGAGGGTTATTCGTAAAGGAGATGACGATAATTATATTATTTAGCCCCGTTTGGTAGAAAGCCGGGCTCGTCTCGTCAACAACCGACTTGTTTCCCACCAGCCCATAACAAGAGATTAATGTAAGAGATGCACTTTCTCCGAGACGCACGGGATGTACTGACAGACGGACGCCGCTCTGCGTAGCTGGGCTGTCTCATAGGAAGTGACCTCTAACCTATCCTCCCTGTCTTTTGAAGAGGCTGCTGATGAGATTGAGAAGCCAAAATCTTTTCTCTCTTTTGTTGTGTGTGTGTGTGTTTTTTTTTCTTATCTCCTTGAAGATAAGGCCCATATTTCGTTGTGGAACATCAAAGAAAAATGCCAGGAAGCCTCTTTTTTTTTTAAGTGAAAGTATACCCAGGAAAAGGAACATTTATCAAACTAACATTTTTGGATGTTATCACCAAATGCCATATAAAACCAGTACCAGTCACCTCCTGTGTATATTCCCCATATTGGTTACCTCTGAAGGAGGATTGATTTTTCAGCCTCTCTGGTCTTACCCTGTAAATGGGTAGCTGGCTTCCGTTCTCATGCAAAACTGCAAGTCTCCAAACATGTCGAACGTTTGTGATCAGAAGAGCATCAATTTGTAAACAACAATTAGACAAAAAAGTGTAACAGGTGACACTTGTGTAATGTGCGGTTGCAGATTGGACTGCAGACTGCAGATGGATGTGTTTACTTCCCAGTTTGACATGGGAACGTGATGAGAATGAGTTTTAGGCTGATTTAATGGTACAGGTGGAAGCGTGTGAGAGAGAATTTACACAAAAGCGTTCTTTTTGGTACTTACGCAATGGCGCAAATCTCTACTTTTATATTGGTACCTTTTTTATTTAAGTTTTATCTTTCTGAAATTTCCGTGGGGACCGTTAATTTTTATTTTACAGCGATGGATGTAATGAATGGATAAAAACCCTGGCATGGATTTCATAAACTGTAGAGAAACGGAGGGGGGCTGGGGGTCTCTCAGCTGCCTGCAGATCTGTACCGGTAATGTAATAATGCATCAAACAATGTAATCAGCAGTCCTGGAACGCTGTTTATACAGAGCCAGCAGGAGTCGAGTAAATTCATTATGTGACTGTGTTTAGTGGCTTTGGGATCCACTTCTGAAATCAAAAGATCACAGTGGTTGCGACATGCTACCTTTTTGTATAGTGTGATCTCAGATATACTAAATGCAGTATATACAGTTCCTTGGATATTGGCTAATAAGAACCGAAGACAAAATAAAGCTATAAGTTAAACTGTGATCAAAGTCTGAATTGTACTGAGGTTGTGATTGGGTGGCAACACTAGAAGGTTAGCTGAAGTTGGGCTTTCTAAATAAGTATGCACTAGTTTGTTCAACTATAATACAGATACAAGCAGGCAGTGCCACAAGGTGCAAACAAACACAATAGGTACTGGAGGGAAAAAGGTCAGTTGTGACCAAGACGGACTAACATTTAGTGTTGAAATCGAGATAAGGGGCTCATTGAGCAAGGCTGAGGCTGGGTAAAGGTCAGTGCAAGCTTGTTTGAATGTAAAGGGTTGCACCACGTGTATGTTACTGCGTGGTATTCCACCCTTTTTAGATGAGTCTATTTTAGAGTTTGACTGTGAATATATGTAGAATGTTTAATAGTAATTATTATGGTGCATCAGTTGGTTCAAGTGCCACATGGATACAGTCACTGTAGGCGGCACCACAGATAAGGCTCAGTTGGCAGGCACATTTTGCTATTGCAATGCCTCAGAAGGAAGAGGCTTTCCTGAAGGAATTCAAGGCTGTGCTGTGCGCAGAGTGTCTCCTTGAGTGTTCTCCAGTATCACAGTGTTGTGTCTCTTTCTGTCCACAGCAGCAGCTGGGGAATAAACAGTTGGCGTTCCAGCAGCAGCTGATCCAGATGCAGCAGCTGCAGCAGCAGCACCTCCTGAACCTGCAGAGGCAAGGCCTGGTGAGCCTGCAGCCCAGCCAGGGTGCCGTGCCTATGCAGAGCCTGCAGCAAGGTAACCCCAGGGTCCAAGTGACAAGTGTGCTCTCTGTGAAGGGAAAGATATATCATTTGGGTGCAAGAAAGAGCGAGCGTATACTCCTAACCCTCACTATTGAGAAGGGTTTCGCAAATTGATTTCATTAATCAAAATGAGCTTTAAAAAAAGGAAACAGTCCTTAACTAAACATTCCTTAAAACTGTCCCTAAGGTTTGCTGAATGGGACCTGTTTTTAAGATCCCAAATTGGAATGCTTTTCGTGACACCAACATGAGAACACAATTGTCACTGTAATTTTGTTCTACCATTGGTATCACACCTTTACTACAGCACAGTTTAGAAAAGAGCATCTGTACAGGGTGTCTTGAGAATTTAAAGCTGCTGCTGAAGGCTGTAAAAACCCATCGTCAATAAACTGTACTGCAATGATATCACCACAGGCACAGATGTAAGTCTTGGTCCCTTCTGTTCGCACTTTATCAAGTCTTTTCCTCATTCAGGGCCCGTGTTTCACTACCAGGTTCCCTGATTGGCCAGGGCTCTTGGGGTGAGAACATTAGCTTTTACGTGTTCAGGTGATGACACTGCCCCAAAACCAACAGTCTGCTATCATCCTAATCTGGTGGGATCTGCTTGTTTCCCCTCTCGCGAAAACCACAGCCATGTTCACCCAGCCACATGTGAAGCTTGTAAACTTAATCGGGTCGTAAAAAGATAAAAGGGACCGTTGATTGTTGGTTTTGTGGAAGGCAGTCATTTGGATAATAGGTAAAGTATGCAGTGAAATTCTCTGAGACAGGGGTGAATGGATGGGAATAAACCGGTCTGAAAATGCAGAAGTGCTTTCTAAACTTTTGGAATGTGCTTTTAGGTATTTTCTTGCATCCATTTGTTTTGCTTTGTCTTCTCACATAATTTCTAAGCAATAAAGAATTAATGAAGCTTTACATTAAACACATTGCAAAACAGTATATTGACTGTGTGACAATTCTAGTTAATTTCCCTGTCTGACTTTATTGAAGGACAGTGAATTATTAATTGGTCACTGTGCAAGATTGACATTGGTTTTAATGTATTGTGATGATGACAAAAGAGAATAACTTCAAAAATGGACAGCTGTTAAAACAATGCAGTTTTCTTCCCTCTTCTTATTATGTTGCAAGGTTTCGGGGGAAAGCAAATATGGAAAGATAATGTAATGTGGAGTCACAGATTTAGGAATGTAGTTTTGTAAGCCAGCTGTAAACTTTTTTTTTTTCCTTTGGCATCCTTACTGTGTGATTATGTCATAGTTTCAGAGGTCTGAAGAACAATAAACTTGGGTCTCTTACAATCCTGAGTAAATCCTGGGATAAGCAGTCTCTATAAAAGAAGTGTTCCATTATGACAAACCAGCCAACCAGTGCGTTTTTTCTGTCTAGTCATACTTGCTGGGCCTTGCTTCATCCCAATGGTGGGGTGGGGTGGGGTCATTCGTTTTAATACACAAATCTGTACTGGTCAGCGTCAAGCTGTGCTTGTTTATCTGTAAAAATATGCAGAGTAAGTCAGAGGGTTTATGACATGTTGCGTTTGTCTTGTTTGCAAAATATTTAAAGGACCTCCGTTCAAAATGAAAAGGCCAGTATCTCTAGTGAAAGGCCACGTGCCAGTAGATAAAGTGCAGCCCTACACTCGCAAGATATTTAAGACTCTTCCTCTCCCATGATGACAAGTGCAGTAAAGTGCGAAATCGTGAGTAACAAACTTGGGGTCCTTGCTAACCAGCAAAAGGGGCCCCTGAGGTTTAGAAAGTTCCTTGAATTAAACTGCAGGCAAAATGAATTGTGGAGAATGCTCAGTTATAACACTTCCTTAATTCTCTTTTTCTGTATTATTCTCAGAGGGTTTAAATACAAGTGGAGATACAGACATTGATTTTACCCACCCAGTTTTTTTTTTTTTTTTTTTTTTTGGGGGGGGGTTACACGAGAATGCAGAGAGACGGTCCACACACAATACTTGGGTTGCTGTTTGGGGTTGCTGCCATTCTCGAAGGGCAGAATCAGTGACATTACAATCTATGAGTTTGCCTCCGCATAGGCAGATAGCAAGACTGGGGGATTTCCAGCAGTCCTCAGAATGATTAAGAAAAGTTTGGATTACAAAAGAAGTTTTGGGAAATGCTGCTTTTTGTGTTGTATTTTTTTTTTTTTAATCCATTGACCACCCACCCACCCATTCAGCGATTCTATCCCACAAGTTAAGTGAGAAGGACCTCAAGCATTTTAGTTTTGAGATATCATACCAATGTTAACGTTATTTTCATGGTTTATTATCTCATGATTTTTTTATGCCAACTGGCATTTGTTCAAGCAAAGGGATGATCGGGAGATAAGATTGATTTCCTCTAACAGATGTTAATCAGATATCTGATACCTCTGTCAAAGAGTTATAGTAAACAACTTATCTTGCTTTCTGTTTCTTTCAATCCCATTCTTTCTTTAAGTACTGTTGGGTTGTCACTAAAAAGGTGTTTACAGTTATTGTTATAGTCAAGCTGTAGACCAAACAAAGCATAACAATACAGATCATTTAGTGACAGCTACCTTTTCTGCTGTGTACACTGCTAACCATTTCTGCACGTATGTATGTCATTTGATTATAAAGTGTGAGATTGCAGAAAGGTCAGGAATGTGATTGCATGTTCATTTTGCATGCAGGGTATTTCAACAAGGGTATTTTTCCCCTAGTGTTTCTCTCTTGATCACCTCTTGCTATGCTTGGTTTTTGCAGCAATGTGCCCTGCAGACCTCCAGCAGCTCTGGAAAGATGTAGCCGGCATGCAGAACCAAGAAGACAACATGAAGCATGAAGGTCTAGACCTGACAACCAACAGTTCAAACTCTACCTCTTACTCGGCCTCCAAGGTCTCACCTCAAATAACCCATCACTCTTTGCCAAATGGACAGAACTCTGTTCACACTCCAAAGAGAGAGAGGTAATGAAGGGTATTATTTTTATTATTATATCTACAATTTATACAGTCAAATCTGTAAAAAAAAAAAAAAAAAAAAAAAAAAAAAAATTGTGGAAACAGGCAGCGTGTTTTTACCAGAGGTCTTGAACTTGCCTTTACATTTTTTGGGTGTCAAATCAGATTAAACATTAATAATTGTATTAACAACCAGCCAAGGAGAGCGTGATGAGCACATTTATTGGACTAAGTGTTCAGGAGCTTATTTCAGTCTTAAAACATGTTGTAGTGAAGCCTGGGGGGAAAGAGTTGTTCTGTCAGTAAGGGCTGCCAGGCAGTTTGGAACTTGAGATCCGCATAAGATCCACTGAGCACTTATGGGTGGGGGGGTAAATCGCTGATCTTACATGAAAAGTCCCAGCATGCACCTGCTTTTTCTGCATGTGTAGTCTTTTTCCTAGCAGTAAACAAAGGGGTCTGTGTTTATTACTCTAGCTGTTTTGTCAAAGCTGACACTGTGCATGTAGGCCTGCGTTCCGCTGGAGCAGGTGTTGCAATGCATTGTAAAGGGGTGGGGGTGCTGCCAGAGGCTGCTGTGAAGTCGGGAAGAGTCAGGATCGTTAGCCGCAATGTAGTCATGGATTCTTTCCATTTCCAAGAGCAAGAGTCTTTGACTGGATCTCCTCCTTCATGAAGGCTGAACCTGCAGACGAGTACCGAACACCACACTTGAAAAGCGGTTACCAACAAAACACTCAGTGAGTAAATAATAATAATAATAAAATGTAAAAAATGTTGCACCTCATTTCTTTTGGCTATGTATTTATTTATTATACAAATAAATACTGTATAAAAAAGGGGAGGAATACAAATGGCATGATACGAAATGGTTCTTAAAGCCAAACGGCTGTTGTCTGTTTAACATGTGCCAAGTCAAGAAGATGTCTGGATTTGAACTTCGCTCAAGCTTTTGGTGCGTCCTTGTTTGTGTGGATTGTCTGCGGCTAGCCATCATTTGCAGCACTTGGGGAGAAGAATACTTGCTCCTAACCTGAAGTACGGTCTTGAAGTTGATACCTACCGCTGTGATGAAGCTGACATACGTTTTGACTTTCGATGAGCAGAAATAAATCGCATTGGAGAAGGAGGGTTAACTTTGGGAATGTTCCTCGTTGTGGGTCTGGATGTCAACATGTATCTGATGTTCAGGATAGGAAGATCCAAGTCCTCCCTTTGCCTTTTTTTGATGTAGCTCCTTGTGTTTAGTGTTAAGAACTAACAGAATGAACACACTTGTTGAAGTGTTCCATAGGTTATTTAATTCAACGATGAGACAACGCCTGGGTGAGCGTTTGCAGTAAAAGTAAACTCCTAACAAAAGAAATACAGAGAAACAGTGATTTGACTTGAATCCATGTTGCCAGACGACAACAAAAGCTTGGCACACACTGTACTCGCCTCTGAAAGAATGGAGTGTCACATGAATCATCTCCACTCAGTTCTACCTTTCCAAAGCCAATTTTCACTTGTCCTTTTGTGCAAAAATAGGAGAGTTCACTTTCCAAAGAAGGGCACAAAGTGTCTCTACTCCACAAGAAAAGCCTGGGTTAATGTTATTGTTCTCTTTTAATATACAGTTGAAAACCCAGGTTCTGCTTCACCAGACAGTAACTACAGATTTTTCTATTTATGCCTAATTATTGATGCTCTGATATAGTTTGATATCACCTTTACTAATATGATGTTATCGTAAATATTCTGTAACCTACAGTAGCACTTCAGTATCACTAGATGTTGGCAAGACAGACTTTGCACAGTGCTGTACCTTGCAACCCAACACACTGTTAATCCTCTGATTGCACATGCTGGCAATAAAGGTTTGTGCTGGACATTTACTGTGTGTTGTGGAATGTGATGCCAACAAGGTGGTGATTCAAGCTAGTATTACCAGGTAATGCCATTCATGTTTGACACTTGCTTCCTCATTAAATTAAACCTCCTTGTTAATTAAAACATCAGTGAAACACACCTACCTTTTAAGCTTGCAATAGCACCTGCAGTCATTCACTGCACGATGCTACTCTGTTTCTGAGGTATTCTGACTCTTATTTAGCCTTGTTGACCCACATTGCCTATCCCGATTTGCCAATCCTATCGAGTACACACTGCAAGAAATCACCTGGACTCCATAGCAGTTACTTGATTCATTGACGCTCAGCTGTGTCTAATGAACAGTAAAACCAGGAATGGATCAAGAGGCTGCTAAGCAATGGGGGGGGAATGCCCCCCCCCCCCCTCCCCCGGTGCCTCCAGCAAGCCTGCTTGTTAACGCTGTGTTTCCCGTCTCTCCTAGCTCTTCCCATGAGGAGCACACAGGCTCTCACCCTCTCTATGGACATGGAGAGTGCAAGTGGCCAGGCTGTGAAGCTCTATGTGAGGACATGGGACAGTTCATAAAGTAAGTTTCCTACTCCTACTCCTCCTTCTAGTAGCGTGGTATTAAGAGGAAAGTTTGACAAATTAATAGTAAGGTGTTCAAATGCACAATTATTCAGCCGGGACTGGCTTTGAAGTACGCTCTTTAATAATAACAGGCTGAGACTCCCATTCCGTAGCTGTTAAAGCCTTGAGCTTAATTACAGATTTCAAAGGTGCTGCAGGCATCGGGCTGGCTTTGCATTGGAGGTGTTCTCACTTACCCTGTTTATATTTCTTCCTGCTGACTTGTGGTTCGCTTTATACTCGCGTGTTGCAGCTCGGCTCCCCTGCACAGTGTCCATGTAAATGCAAATGCATTTAAGAGAGATGTGAAGCCGGCATTCAAAAGTAGAAAGAAAAAAAAAAAAAAACACCTACTTACTGGTGTGTGATTTCTAGTCTGCAGTTTTAAATGGGTTCCCCAGTTCTGCAAACTGCATTGAGTAACACTAGTGCACTCCTGGTAAGACCCTGGCTGTACTGTATATCTCTGTTCTGGAAGAGAACAAGCTGCATGGCAAATACCTGATGCTTTTGTTGCAGGTGTCTGGTATTAATTCTATATGTCTGTCAGTGACTGATTAGCTCTTCAGTCTGACAAACCCTCCCCCCCCCCCCCCCCCCCTGTCTCGCAGCGCAGTAGCAAAGGGTCAAGCAAATTGTTTTTACGCTTCATCAGTGGTTTACTTAATTAGCTCATTTACAATTAGATCTCTTTGTTTCTGGGATGCTAGCAAAGACATCAAAAGGAGCACTGCTATTTTTTTTTTTTTATGTCTGTTTGCCAGTTTGAGTCTTTAGGGACTTTGGGGTGGGGGGAGGGGAAGGAGCTAGCTTGCAGTGATAAAGGACAAAAAAACAGATCTGGGAACACAAGAGATGTAAACACACCATTGTCTTTGTGTGTTAAAATAATTAGACTTCAAAATAGACGGCTGACATGGTGGGTTGTCACATGCTGTTGACTCATGACTCATGTCTCACAGGCCAGGGCTCAAATCCTGGGGAGGGTTGCTGAATTCAAAAGCCTTTCTCTGTCTGTTCTCTCTTTTTTTTCCATGCCCTGCGTGTATTGATTTTAATCAAGATTTTGAGTTCCGTTGTCAAATCGGGGGTGTGTGTGTGGCTTTGTCCTGAGCTACCCACTGTGAGGAACCAGATAAAGTACCACTCTCTGGAAAATCCCTTCTGCTTAAAGTTACAATTGCAACAATCGAACCACCAAAAATGTGGTTCTAGCTGCTGCTTTTGAAATCGCTGTGTCATCTTCAGTTCTTCCAACAAAGGTCAAGATCAGGGGTGGCCAATCACAGCCCGGGAGGGCCATTCCACTCCACGTTTAACAGGTAAAAGGATATGGTTAACTACTTCAGGGTCTGGGTGGAGGTTTAATTGGTTCAGTGTAACAATTTAGAACAGGGTTGGAACAAAGACCAGGACTGGAGGTGCAAACTTTGGTCACCCCTGATCAGGTCTGATTAGGTCACCCCTAACCAAGCCTAGTGTGACCTATGGTTCTGATCTCCAACGAAGCTGAAATGCCTTTAACTTCCGGTGTAGCGCAAGAGATGGAAAGAAGACTCACACAGCAGTTAGGCACCCCAGCCGAGACAAACAGATGGAGAGGTCTGGACTGCTAGTGGTTAAGCTCCAGTTAAACACTGGAATAGCCGTAGTTCTCTGCTAGAGTTCCGTTTTCGTAACGAGAGATCAGGAGGAAGGGAGCGAGAAGGCAGCTTCAAGTGTTTTGTGGCCACCAGCCAGATGTCTGAGAAGAGAATGTCTTTTTAGACCATTTGAAAATGATAAAACTCTCATTCACATCCCCGTTTCTCTTTTTCTTCGCTCAAATGTTTTAATGATGTTCCATTTTCTCTGGCATGCTCCAGTACATGTGTTTGAATACTCAGGGTTATTGTTCATCTGCTGTGGTTTTGACTGTTTTTTAAATGCAATTAATCCCCACTGGGGTGAAATAAACAGAGCCTCATTGTTGGGATATGGTGGAAAAAAGTGTTGCTACTGTTTATTATAAGCTATAAAGCGTTGTGGTTTGCAGTTCTGTTGACAAAAACTATTGGGTGAGATCATTTTTTTATCATGTACTTCTGGAGAAAAAAAAGCTATCTGTTCTCCTAATTCGGCTGGGATGAGGTCATTGTTATTGTTTAAAGTTTTTGATAGTGAGTACGTCTCGACATTTTAAAGCTGCAGTTTCTTTTTGAGGGAATAAAAGGTGCGTTTGGCTAATATTTTGTCTTTTGGATTCGATCAAAAACAATTTAGTAGCATATGGTGACGGCCGTAGAGGTTAACCCTTTCAATAGTCTGGAATTCAGTGACACAGTGGTAGAAGCCACTAGTCTAGCGAAGGCTTCAGTCCTTGCAGTGGATCACTTACACACTTCTATTTCAATTGAATTTTGATAGTCTTTCGTCATGTTACTAGGGAGTCGGTGATCTGTCCCAGGGGAGCACCGGCAGGATTGATGTACAGTTAAGGTATTTAGATCGGCAGCTGTTTAGGTTATTATAGTAGATCTTACTGTGTTTAAATAACTCTATATATAGATTATAATACCTATATTTACACGCACTCTTGTTGTTTTCAGTCATCAACATAGCTTTGTGGCATTGTAGCAATCATAAGGTTAGTCTAGGAATTCGAAGTTCAAAATAAAATCATTTTTTATTGTTGTTGTAGTTATATTAGCTAGAGAACCTGTAATTTTCTCCCTAACCTTGGTTCACAACATTGCAGGGGTCTGATTTTTAAGTTGAATGCCCAATCAAGTATGTCTGATTTCTACCAAACTAAGTCTTTTATTTTCTTTAAAAAAAGAAATACAATTAAAAGGTCGTTTTATGAAGGGCAAAGCAATCACATTCTAAAAGCAAAGCTCTTTATTCTAACTACCTCACAGAGAGATTTATTTAGAAAGTATTTCTGTATCTACTTAATGTTTATGTAGTCGGATAGATTCAATTACATACAATCTTATTCGCATTAAGAGGAAAAACTGTTTATTGTTTTTCAAACAACTTAGGCTCAGACTGGTGCACTGTTGGTTTAAAAATAACAAAATAAAAAAATTAAGTCAAATGCCTTTGTGGCAGCTGCAACTTTACAGATTGCGTGTTTGACCAGGATTAACTTTCCACTGGTATTAAACTGCTGTCTGGTTGAAGTGTGTGGGTCCGGTTGGTGAGATCATTGTGATGATGTCACTATGTCAGCAGATGGGGACTGCTGTGAAGGAACGCCGCACTTTCTCAGGAAAACCACAGTGTTGCTTTCACAGCCAAGCAGCCAGAGTGGGCGACAGCGACAACAAGCAACTAACTACTGGTGATTAGTGCAAGTGGGGTTGAGTCAGTGGGAAAGAGCAGAAGGTCTTTGATAAAGGATGTGCCCTCCCACTCTGGCAAGTCTCCCTATCTGATTTAAAGCAGCCAGCTCATTGGCTTGTTCATATTAGGCTACGTCCCAACATGCATTTAAAGAAAGGGAAAGGTAGCTGAACGACAGGCGTGGCTCTGTTTATATAATTACAGAAATACCCACTTTCCGTTTTTAGACGGCATCCTGTTTTCTTTCTTTTTTTTTTGGTTTATTTGGTTAAGCTGTGTGTGTGTTGTTGTTTTTTTTTTTTTTTTTTTTTTTTGTTTAAGGTTTTCATGGACCCGATTCACAATGTTCTAACTTTTTACATTCCCCTTTTAAGCATGCTAATGGATCACTTTCTAATGTCACTGATAGCAGTGTCAGATGTAGGGCAAACACAGCTTTTCAGGTCCAACAGTTGTCTGAAAGGAGGAACTTCAAGGTCAAAGTAGAACAGGTTGCATTGCTTGCTACTGTAAGAGGCCTCCACTGTCAGATTTTGAGTGGCATTTAATGAGTTCATGAAAGTCCAATGTAGGCCAATCTAATGTATTTTTAAAGTAATATGAATGGTTTCGTTTTCCAGCATTGTGTTAATTTGAATCATTCCTAAAAGTCCTGTGTTTTCACATGGCACAAGTTGACATAATTACATGGTGACACTGGTTTATTTGCTGTTTTACAAGGCAGCTTATATACCATTTCTTTCATGTCCAAGTGTTTGGGGAGAAAATAAACTTTATAAGCCTCTTTCCTCGGAGGGGGAAAAATAGAACTTTCCTGTTGTTTTATGCAACACATCATGAATTTTAATAATCTCTGCATTTGGAATTGTATGATTTCATAGTTTTTTGGGTTTTTTTTTTTATTGGGAAAAACAAACCAAAGAAACAAGACTGGCATGAAAAAGCTCAACTCGACTCTTTCTGGGGCCAAAATAAAGCATTAAATAAAAGAAATAACAAGTATTGTGTCGGGTTGTCCAGTAAATTACCTTTTTTTTTTTTTACTCAAGAACGGAACTCAAGGAACGGAAGTTTGCTGAGACAGGATCTCTTCAGTCGCCTTGTCTGTGTTGTCCTGTTGAAATGCGGGTATTCTAATTATTCAGCTTCACATTGGCTCGTTAGACATTCAGATAATGACGAAAGAGACCCCGGGCAACAGCTGTGGTTGGCTGGCGTGCAAGGCTCTAAATACTTGGAATTGTAAATGACCAATAGCATGAAGCTAAGGGTTTTTTTTTTTTTGTTTGTTTTTTTTGCTATTGTGTCTAACTGCTGTTTAGGTCAGTAAAGGTGGTGGAATGAATTGTAGAAGCGAACGCAAGTCTTCAAAACTCACTGCTGGCTTTCACTGTCTTTCTGTTTTTAAATGTCGTGCTCTTTCTTCCTCCAGGCACCTCAACAGTGAACATGCACTAGATGACCGGAGTACTGCACAGTGCCGGGTTCAAATGCAAGTGGTTCAACAGCTAGAGATACAGGTGTGTACTGGCATCGGAAATCACTCTGTGTGGCAAAGAGGGAGATTGAGTGAATACTGGCATGCTAGACTCTGCTGTCCCCGGATATGACTGTAATACAAAGCTCATAAGATGATCGGAAAACAAAAGTGTCTACTTTAAATTTGGGGGCTGTGTTCATATTGTTTTTTTTTATCAATGTCATTGATTAGCTGTCTATAGTCGGATTAAGCTTTAAAAGCTTTAATTTTTTTAATAATGTTCTGCACCAGTTAAGCGCGCACACACACACACACACACACACACACACACACACACACGACCTAAAGCTACTGTATCAGGGATGGAAATGAGACTCCTATTGCACAGCAGTTTCACCCATTCCAGGTTTTAATACATGCTTGATTAGCCACAGTGTATAGGTAATAGGCTCAGGTGTGTCTTATTAACACCAGAAGCCCCGCGGCTGTCATTTTGGCGGTTTTTGGTTTTAAAATGTCATTTTCTCCAGTCGTGTAACACATATGGGGCTGTGCGTTCATGTACCTTTCTGTCCGTATGTATTCAATATTCTCACAAAGCATGAAACGTGGAAGTGCAGAAATAAAGGAGATGTATTACATTATACCTAAAAGCCCCGGGAGCAGTCATATTGACGGCCACACAGAAAACAGTTGTATTGTGATTATACAGAACGGTATTCTACTTTATTATTTGTATTTACCAGTCCGCAGTGTGTTTAGCTGTAATCTGATTAGTCTCTACTTTCTGCCTGAGTGAATGACTGACAGTCTATTGTTTTCAATCAGCCTTTTGAAGGCTGGCGCCTGCTTCCCAGCTACGCTTCGATTAGCATCAGGACTAGTGAAAATAAATACCAGAGACCGTGGAGTTTTACTACATGACAAAATATGGAGTTGATGTTTTGGCACGGAAGTATTCTGTGAAAGCTGGCTCCCGACGGTGGTCTGTTCAGGTGTTTTACAATGTATTGGACCTAGCAGCCATCAACTGCTGGGTACTTTACAAAGAATGCACAGAGAAGAATTTACCAAGGAGAGAATATATTTGACAGTTAGCACAGGAACTTTGCAAGAAGCATTTGGAGAGGGAGACTGCCAAGCGTGTAGCCACAGCTGAAGCTGGCAATGCCAAGTTGGCAAGTGCAATAAAAATAAAACTTCGGACAGCTGTGCCCTGTGCAGAAAGGCGCCGTAGAGAAGCGCGTTATCTGTGTTGATTTTGTGAACAGCCTTAGACTCAAGGTAAAGGAATACCCATTTGTCAAAAAAAAGAAATACATTAGACTTTTTGTATAACTTCTTGTGCTGTGCGCCTCTGTAAAATGTTTTTTTTATCTGCGTTGTTCAGTTGCTTTTGCTCATCTGATAATAAACCGATTGCTGTTGAAAAGTAAAACAAAGTGAATTACATCTGTCTGTTTCTCCTTTTGTTATACTATTTCCAGTGTTTTGAATACAGCCGTCAGACTGCTGTGGAGCTTCTAGGTATGAGTATATCTTCGGTCCTTCTAGTGTTAAACTCACAGTAAAAACTGGAGTGGATCAAACTGCTATGCAGTGGGAGTCTTATTTCCATCCCTGTGTGTAATGGCACTAGTCTTCCAGCTGGTTTCACAGACAAATTCTGGACTACTGTACATGATGTCCACGGTGTGAAACCAGCCGATGTAGTCGGCCTCACTTTTTTTTTTTTTTTTTTTTTTTTTATATAAATGTTCATAAGCCAAAACTAACAGATCCCCCTGCCAGACCGTTTGTTTTAGAGTTGTAGTTCACGGAGTAGCTCTTTGTTTTCTAGTGTTTCTGCGGCAGAGAAAGCTGTTTGAGAAAGCGCTATGTCACCAGTGTACATATCGGACAAAGCTTCTTCGCGAGTGTGCTTGAACAATTTGTTACCACGAAATTGGATGTTCTATAGAAATTACTGGAGCTTGTAATACAAATTTAAAAATGAAAAAAAGGTGCCGTCGCTGCCACCAGTTGTAATGTTTTTAGGGCCGAAAACCTGCTGTTTAGGCAAGGAAAGCCTGCATCACAGTGCAAACCCTGTCGGCATTAATGAGACTCACGGAAGGGAGAGTGCAGTGCCTTCCCAAATGCTACACCAGAGCCAGGGATATTTATAGTAACCCCCTTCACTCCAGAATCTCCTCTGTGTCCCACAGAGCACCTGGGATAGGCTGGGTCTGGTCCCTGCAGCAAACCAGTGCTTATTATCATTGACCTGTGCAAAGTTGCGTGGGTTGTGCCAACGCCTGGTTAACCCCCAATGCAACACAGTCCAGGACTTTGAGAGTTTGCCCGCTACAGTATAAGGTTTTCAATATGCTGCAACAGAACCCCGACAGTGTTTAGTTAACAGTGTGTAATAAACTGTTTAAACCAACAACAAAAATGCAAGTGACCGCTGAAAAAGCATCATAGTGCTAAACATCTCGATAGTCTGCCGCAGCACACAGGAATATCCCCTAGAAATTGTCAGGAGGGCATCAGGTGATTCTTAATGGTTTTAGGTCAGGGGTTGCTTAAGGTTAGGGTTGGGGTTGGGTCAGGGACAGGGTGGCTTGATTTCGTAGAGTTGCCGAGCTCTGGTAGTGAAAGGTGGGAGTAAATGGCAAATGCCCTCGAATCATCTGATGCCCTCAGGACACTTTCCAGAGGATATTCCTTAACGCTGCATAGTCTGCCTGTCATACCAGTGCAATACCAGCCATTAGTACAATGTTACAATGTCTCTAAACACTTGAGTTTACATTCACATATCTTGGTCTCTCTGTTTATTTTTGTACTTAATTTCAAAATGAAGCCTATGATAGATACACACTGTTTTCAGCCCATTTTGACCCCTGTCTAAAATTCTGAGGTTCAGCAAGTATTGTAATGTGTAGTCTTGCCCTCTAGGTGGCAGTAATGTCTAGAGAAGAGTGCTACTTAAGGGTGGAGCAACAAGACCAGTAAACTTTTTTGGGGTGATTTTTTTTTTTATTTTTATGCAGAATCTGAATAAAGAAACTTGTAGATAAGGCTATCACACTGAAAATGTGGAAAGTAATAATTCTTAGCAGCAAAAGTATGCTCTGTATAGAATATGTGAAATGTGTGTAAGAAATCATAGCTTGTATGTGTACGTATATTTATATGTTTACGTTTTGGTAAGCAGATCTTGTAGGTTTTTAGATGATGCCAGCGATGGTATTCCATTGATTTTATAGTCATGAATATGAACCTTTACATTACTGTTGTCTTTCTCTATCTGCAGTTATCCAAGGAGAGCGAGCGTCTGCAAGCAATGATGACGCATCTGCATATGAGGCCATCGGAGCCAAAGCCTTTCAACCAGCCCGTAAGTATAGCAGAGATCTAGATAGGGGAGCTTCATGACAGGGGTGGCCAACGGGCTTTCACAGAGAGCTCCAATAGCTGCGAGCTTCTGTTGACTGCTTGGAAGACATCTATAGAACATTGTTCCATAGATCCATTTGATGGAGAGACCAAGGGGTGAAGTTCAGAAACACTTCATACAGCACATTTTAATCAGCTGTCATATTCCTATCCGCATATACATCTAGTGCGTTATAATTACCAAGCCCAAGAAGAAATGGAACCAATTAATATTTCATCACGAGATTGATGAGTAATCTTGTATTAAAGTAGGAAGACATTGTAAATGAATTGTCAATTACATCTGGAGCATCTTAATTTGGGGGGCAGGGGGGGATATCAATTGTGTTGTACTGTTAAAATAGGGGGCCGGCGTCCCTGTTTTGGCTGTTTCTAGCAGCCGTTAGCACCTGATGGGAAATGGAGATCGTGCATGTGGCATCTGCTAAAAGGTTCAGAGCAGCGCTGCAGCCCCAGGAGGCACCAGCAAAACAAAGACTGCCCTCAATTAAGATCGCCTGAGTCTCACTGTTGCTGGCTCTGTTCCAGCATTAATTAAGAACCTGTTAAACAATTTCACCCCCTAATTACTCAAGATGGGAAATTTCATTTATTTATTTATTTATTTACTTACAATGAATTACAATACAGACGGTGGTAGTCAAGTTAATTTATAGTATTAGTTCAGCGCACCCCCGGTGTGCTCTCCTCGCTCAACATAGGCACGTGAGGCTTAATTAGAACAAACAAGAAGCTTCCATCGAGACGCGCCACTATGAACTGGGATCCAGGGGTTTCAGCTCCACTTAATTGGGCATCTGCAGAACGAAAGAGGGGGGAAAAAAAAAAAAGTCCAGTAATAAGCTTTCTTCTTAACCAGGCTGCCTTTTTATTCTTCCTTTTGCACACGGCTTTTCTAGCGACCTGTTCATTGTAAATAGTAACATTGTGTATACGAGCATCTCCATCTGGATAAGTGACGCAGGATTAGAAAAGAACAAGACTGGGCATGGCAACAGTGAGGGCCAGGTGGTGAGACATGTAGTTCCATAGCTTCCATACCTGCCTTCTAAACAATGGAAACACTTAAAGATGTAAACGGATCACACCCAGTGTTTCTTGCCCTAGTACAGAAATGCGGCTCTTACTGTAATGCTACCATTAAAAGAGTCTTTTAAGTGTCTTTTCTCGGATCATGGTTTGCATGTGTTATGAATTCTCATTGCAGCTCAATCTGGCAGCCAGTGCCTCTCTTTTGAAGAGAGAGGGGGACACTTTTCCGGAAGGTTTACCTCACCCCCCCACCTCAGCCACAGCCCCCATCACCCCCCTGCGCCAGGGGCCCTCTGTCATCAGCTCCTCCAGCCTGCACAGTGTAGGGGGGGCCATCCGCCGGAGGAACTCTGATAAGTTCTGCACCCCCATCGCCTCGGGTAAGGGCCATGGAGGCTACTGCAGTTTACAGCTCCAGTTAGCAATGGGTCAGTAATAACTAAGAGATTTTGTATTTTTTAATCTGTGATTTGTACCATAGTAGCTTTTGTGTTTTTTTACAATCTGCTCACAAGCAAAGATTCTAACTCTTCTGTGCTTTTTTTTTTAAAAAAATGTTATATGTATACAGAGCTTGCACAGAATCAGGAATTCTACAAAAATGCCGATGTCAGACCTCCCTTTACCTACGCCTCGCTCATACGACATGTAAGGAGACTTGTTGATTCAAATGACGCTCTTTAGCAGAGCAGGAAGGATGATGGAGAGTTTGGACCAATGATGTAAACCTAGTTAGGCAATCAATTGTTATTGAGCTATGAAAGGGTGTAAAGGGTCTTGCTTCTATGTGTTGTTGATGTTGTCAGAAAATGGAACAGATGTATCCATGCATGTTTTAATGCTGGGAGTGTTTCTTTCTTGCAGGCTATATTGGAAGCCCCCGATAGGCAGTTAACCCTGAATGAAATTTACAACTGGTTTACACGAATGTTCGCCTATTTCAGGAGAAACACAGCAACATGGAAGGTAAGAGTTTTTGGTTTTCTTTTCCTCTTCAGTGTAGTCACAACTGCTGATAGAAGTAAAAACAATCATAGTTCTGTGGCAGGAGACACACACACACACACACACATATATATGTGTGTGTGTTTCACTAGACATCTGCAGAAGATTCAGCTGTGTGAGTAGTTGTGATTCACCAGTCATTAGAGTTGCGGTCCTTTTTATTTTTCTTATAAAACCCTGCTCTCCAGCTGTAACATCGGCAACAGAAAATATAAGTATAGAATGGAACGTACAAATAATGAGTCAGGAAAAGAATAGATGAATAAATGCACGGCTTGTTTCAGCTGGTTCGTTTCAGGCCCTCCTACTTCACAGAAATGAGAAATAGCGACGTGTTGAGACAGACTTGCAGCTCCCTCGCCCTTTTTTATTTGTTTTATTTGTTGTTGTTTGGTGATAAAAAAACAGATCATCGTGTCATCCCCTGCCAGGAGTCCTTTTGTCACACAGGCTTGTGTTTGTTGTGTGGGGAAAAAACTAGTTTAGAGTCAAGTGTGTGAAGTTTGCTTTGGAGGTGTGCATAGCTGGGGCGTGGAAGATTTTTAATTCTGCCAGACCGGTTTAGCTGAAAAATGTATGAATCTTTAACTATTGCCAAACGATAGACGTGGTGAGGATCATTCCCTGCTATAGGGGTCTAAAATAAATCTGTCTGATGACATACAAACCTATATTACCTATATTTTCATGCAATGTAACACAAATGTATATAGCGCCTTTCACACCATGGCATCCCAGAGCACTGTACACTCCAGCTACAATCAGTTCTGTAAAAGCACATCAATAAGTAAATATTTTAAATTTAGACTTTAAAGAATCCAACGTTTCAACCTGCCTGATCGACCAGAGTAGAGTTCCACAAACGAGGAGCACGACAATGCAAAATGCGCTTACTGATTTAAATATAATAATCAGCTGTCTCCGTGTTACTTTAGATACACATTTAATCTGTCTGAATCAGAGAAGGACCCATAAATAAGTGGAACCAATCCTTTTTATAACTATCCAGTCTCTGCTCTGTCCAGTGGCAGTCTGTGCAGAGGTGGGGATTTACAGTGGGGCGTCCTTCAAGTTAGTGTAAGAGCCACAGCCATAGTATACCTAGCTGTAGCCTTTCCCTTAGTTTTATGAGCACTGTATTCAAATCCAATTACAACAAAGGACTCTGCTATTTATTTGTTTTGATGTAAAGAGCTGCCTCACTCAGGAGAATTCATTGTCTTGGGGTAACAGCAATTGTAGACAGACGGTGGCGATGCCTGTTTGTTCAGTTTTCCTCTATCTGACTGCAGGCACATTACATAAAGTTCACCGCAATAAAGCTCTTCCTTATCTCCCTATTTAATTTGCGGTGCATGGTTAATGTGGGGCTCTCGGCTCTGGAGATCGCTCTATCTGTGCGCGAGATCTGCTGTGAGCAGAGAGGATTGTTCCATCCCTAGACCTGCTGCTGTGTGCGCACTGAGCGAATTGCACTGCAGGACAGCACCGGTGGGCAGCCACAGCCTACTGCATTTAACCTACTGGATTGTTGTAAAAGTTTACTTTGCCAGAGCGTAGTTTTAGAACATATCAAGCATGCTGGCTTTCGCTCAGCAGTGTATTGTACATGCTTCACTTGCCATAACAGTGTAGGAATCTGTACTGTATTGCAGTGCTATTGAAAGGTGCTGGCGTACTGGCACTGGTATGTAAAGCCGCCCTATTTATCCAGCATGGGACGTAGCAACGTGAACTGCCCCAATTACACACACGCTACCCTGTCTCTTAAAGGGTGTCGTTCCTTATCCTTCACTCCATTGCAATGTGGTTATCCTACACAACCTGGGCTTCATACTGAACCTGTCCAACTCATCAGGGAAATCTTAATCGAATAATTCCACTTGCAGGCATCAAACCTGCCTCCTCTGTCAGCTAAACCAACCGCGCTAATAAAGCAGCTTGGCAGTGATGCTGGTAAATGAACGCATTCTTAACTTCTCTTGCAAGTGGAATAATACCAAAACCCGAATCCATTAACATGTCTTGGTAATCTCATCAGACATGGTGCAGACACATTATAAATGCTTCTCTACAGTAGTGTTACATCTCATTTCAGCAGTTCATACCCCCCCCCCCATACACCAGCCTGCAGGACACTCTTTGCAGCAGCAACATCCACCGCCACATTTCAACCCATCTCCTAATGTCTTTGCTGCGAAGCCGAAGAGAAAGCGGGTTACTTTCTTTTGAAATGTCATTTCTGCACAGTCCCCTCGTTTGACTTGAACATGCCTGCCGGCGACACCTTCAACACCAGAGGTTGCGTGGAAGGCTCCGGTTAGATCATTACCGGTAGTCGTGCTGCTGGGCTGCTGATCGGGGCCGTGTGGAATATCTTTTACCACTCATTTCATATTTTATGAAAGATAACAATTAATGGCTTTAGCTTGATACCAGGAAGATGAAACCTTTCTCGAGCGAGCTTTTCAGTGTTCAGACCTTGTGAATTATTTAAAAGGCCTAACAGTCTTTTATGACTTCTGGTGCTTTTCATGTACATACTGTAGATAATCGATGGGTCATAAGACAGGGTTTTTAATAGTGTGAATCACAAAAAAAAAGAAGTTTGATAGAGACCCCTATTATCCCCCATCCATCTGTATGTCTCAATTACTTTTTCATATATCTGGAGAGCCGCTTTTCCAACTGTCATGAAATTTGGTGTTAACGTTATTTAGTTATAGAGTGTCAGGTCCTGGGGATGTAAGGAGGCGTCTGTCTGTCCGTTCATCCCTCCGTCTGTATTTAGATGATGGCCCCACTTAATTTATTATTTATTTATTTATTTATTTATTTACTAATTAATTTGCACATGCTCAGTGCAAATGAGCTTGCTGCTGGAGTTGTAATTTCGATTTGGAAAGACAACTAAAACAAAAAAGCTTTTTCATACAAGTGCTAGGTTTGAATCACGAGTAACACCATCTTCCTCTATGTATCTGAGCTCGGTATCCTTTGTGTGTGTTATAACATGCCAAGCCTCGTCTGTGCCCATAATAACACCTGGGTTTACACACACAGAGGCGCAATATCAATACAGGGTTACTGGCATCGCAGTAGGGGTTACTTTACAGGAATAGCTGACAAGTCTTTAATACGCAGGTACCTTGTACAGTACGTTACAGGATTCTCAGGCACTTTTAGATGCTGTTTTTGTTGCTAGCTGCACATTTTTAATAACTCTTGAAAGCTATTTTTTTCCACCCTCTTTTGACAGCTGAGGCGTTTTTGTTTGTGTCTGCAGTGGCTGACCCCTTTCAATTGCTGCTAATGTTTTAACTGGGAGAATTAGTCTTTCATCACGAATGGGAATGCAAATAAAATTCGCGAGGTGGCCGTCTGAAATTGGGGTCATACTAATTTGCAAAACTAAGCATCGCCGCTCCAGCGTGAGGAAATTTATTCAAAGACGGGAGGGCTAGCGTGATTATGGCACTTGTAATTATGGTTAGGAGTGATTCCACCCTCAGCATCCTTCCCTTATGGATTAAAAAAGCGTGTCAGAAAAAATACACTGGATTTAATTATACACGAATTAAAATTGGTAATGAAATTGGGCATGAACATACTACAAATAGCAGATGAAAAGGAATTCGACTCCCCTGGGGGTGTTTTTCTAGATAGTGGCTGATTAGTGAAATTTAAAGCGGGACCATCTTTTTATTTTATCATCAGAAATGCAGATGTTAATATTGTGATGTCTTACAGAGCTAGTTAGTCCAATGGCCCTTTGGCACAGAACTGTATGCATTAGTCCAGTATGTGTAGAATATATCTATTGTTTTATATATATTATATATGTCACGGTAAAGAATGAAATTCAGACTTTGAAAACCTGAGTTAATTATTTAACTGGTTTTAAAATGAAATCTGGACCGTTGAAGGAAGTGGCATATAAAGGGTAAAAGAAACGGAATAGTTCACATCCTTGCCTTCTCCTCTTCAAGCATATCCTTTTTAATTAGGGACAGTCTTCTCTGTCATGCTCTCAATGTCTGTGTGTCTCTCTCTCTCTGTCCCTCTCTCCTTCTGAACCCATGTCTCAACATACCGTACCTTCTATTACTGCATCTTCTAGCTTTGTAAAACCACACCCCCTGCTTACAAACAGTCCTTTCGTCATCCTACAGAATGCAGTACGCCATAACCTGAGCCTGCACAAGTGCTTCGTCCGAGTGGAGAATGTGAAGGGGGCTGTGTGGACAGTGGATGAAGTTGAATACCAAAAGAGGAGACCACCAAAGATGACTGGGTAGGTACCAGTACCCAGCTGGACATATATAGGGATTGGCTGCGTCTCCAATGACAGGCAAAAATAGCCTCGTTCTTCAAGTGTCTAGTAGTTTAAAAAATTAAACAAAAACAAAAAAAAAACTTTTGATCTTGTGCTAATTTTGTTTAATATAATTAGACAAGACCAGACTTTCACTCCTTGTATAATCGTAGACATTCATATTTTTTTTTTTTCCAGAAGCCCAACTTTAGTAAAGAATATGATTTCAGGACTTGGCTATGGATCTCTTAACGCAAGCTATCAGGTGAGTCGGCCTGCTGTATTGTATTAATGTAGAAGTCCGACGGTACTTCAAATGCAAGTCCAGCTGACCGGCCTTCATCCTGTACATGCATCCTGATTTGAATTAGCAACTTCCAGACCATTGCCGCACCGATAGCAAAGCAATCCAGGATGATTTATTGCATCAACTGTTTGCCAATTAGGGTCATGGCATGATATCAGTCTTGGGCTGTCCTCGGAAATGAAAGGAATATCAATAAGGGAGCGAGGCATTTGGGTTCACTTCAGACGGGAACATGCATTTCAAGCTTATGTAAACAATAGTAACACAGCTTGCTCCAGTGCTTTGACTGCTACAATCTACACATCAGCATATATAAGAGAGTTTGTTTCCTCTTACAAGCCCGGCAGAGCAATGCGTCCCTGGTTGTAAAATAAAACACCTGTGTGTGTTTGTTCTTGAACCAAACAGTCAAGGACCAGAGCGGCAGCAAAACACTGAGCTGAGATCTGTAACAATGACTCACAATCCTTCATTGTGTATTGTGATAGATATGAGAGACAACAGCATATAGGAGGGCTGTGTGATACAAGCTGATATCCACTCCACAAATGTGAGGGTGCACTGAAAGACAGTGGGGTGAAACTCTGTGTGTATCCTTAACAGCATATATAATGTGACGTCATTTCCATCTGACACAGACATTTCAGATAGCTGCATCACATCAGTATCAGGGTCTCAATATCGGTCTATCTACAGAGGCTACATATGTATACAGTATAAATATTGAGCATGACCGCTACAAGAACTGTTTCTGTCGAAAGATGCCTTGCCCTTTATTTTTCTCTAACCTCTGTAAAATGCTGTCATGAAAAAATGCAGGCCTTAAGCAACCTATTAATAAGGCATCATTCGAGCTCAGGCTTGGCCTATCTGAGGTGCTTAATGTGTGAAGCTTGTGTCCTCCAGGTCATAACATGGCTGCCACAGCTAATTAAAAATAAAAGGGAACAACAACAATAATAATAATGCGGCTAATGGAACTGGCAGGCCGATATGAGTTTCGAAGTACGGGCTGAAGAAATGGAAGGTTTGGCGATTTGATGCCAGTGTTTCTGGTTGTTTTGTCGTTTTTCTTGTTTTTTTTATTTTATTTATTTCAGCGCAGAGTTTATCTTGGCACTAGTGGTGTTTACACAGCTTCAGAAACAATAATTCGTTTTGAAATGGTTCTCGATTTTCAGTTAGGGTGGAAGGTTTGGCAATTAATGCAAGTGTTTCTGGTTGTTTTATAGTTTTCTTGTTTTTTATTTATTTCAGCGCAGAGTTTATCTTGGCACTAGTGGTGTTTACACAGCTTCAGAAAGGATCATTTGTTTTGAAATGGCTCTCGGTTTTCAGTTAGGATTTAATGATAAAACTTTGGGGAGAGGTAGTTATTTGGGAGACTGTAACCTCTGCCCTGTTATTGAAAAGCATCACAAACTCTTACGCTGTGCATGAAGTGAGCCAGAAATAGTACGGTTGTGTTAAATCTCCCAATCCAATATCCATGTTGGGTCAGTCTTTATTACATTTGTCAGAGCCAATTTATTCAAAACGGGCTTATAGAGGAAGAACCTTCTAAAAATATTACCCATTTAAACATGTGTTAACCTTTCCAAGGCTGTGCTACCTCCCTGCAGAGTTTCATCATTGACTCATTACTGAGCTAATGCTGTTAGTATTCAAAAGTGGAATGTCGACTCCAAATTGCCCTGTGCTGTGCATAGCTGTTTCATGCATTTCAAAGTGTAAGGTAAGCAGCCCCATGAAATTGCACACATCTCTTAATAGATGAGTTAAACCCAGGGAATCTGGAGCATCGGAAATGAGATCATGCATACTTTATGAACAAGTACATTGGTTCTGACCCACCTTTTTAAGTAAATGCCACTACTCTACAGCAATAGAGGCAGGCAGTTCAGATTGTTGTGAACAGGAGACCCCTAGTGGCCAAACTGAAGTGCTGGCGTTAGACACACACAAATACTAATGGGACAGCCTGATAGATGCTGCACACTGTATTATGTATTTGGAAAGTTATGTTCGCTATGGTCATTAGTTAATAGAAAACCTACAGCTGCTAATTGCAGCATCTTTGTTTAGTAATTCAATCAACCTTTATTTCCTTGTACTGACTATTCTGTATCCCATGTATTTTATTTATATAGCACCTTTTGTACCACAGTATCTCAGAATGCTTTACATGTCGGTTGAAAAGAGAACAAAAGAATGCAGTATCAAGAATAAGTAATAATTACATAATAATACTAATAATAATAATCAATTTTATATATATAGATACAGAAGAAAAGCAATGGAGGAGAATGCTAGATAAAAGCGCTAGCATATCCTCATTCCACTGAGATTGAAGCACTTTCTGGGTGCAGTGCCCCTTGTATAATGCATTGCTGTGTGTGTGTTCCAGGCGGCCCTGGCAGAGAGCAGCCTACCCCTGCTCAACAGCCCCACCCTGTTGAACACGTCGACTGGCAGCAGCATGAACATGCTCCACGTGGGCCACGATGACGTCAGCAGCACCGTGGAGCAGATCCACAGCAATGGCAGCAGCAGCCCGGGGCTTTCCCCCAGGCAGTACGGGTAAGGACCCTTTTGTAACGTGCTTTGAGAACTGGAATCAGACCCTTTTGTGATGCGCTACAACAATGGGTATGGAACTCCTGTGCAGCCCTGGGCACTCCTGTCCTGTTAGACAAACTGGTTTAACATTGGCTGGTTTCACAGACCCTGATTTAGCACTGTTCTTGGGTTACCTTGTTAAACATTAGTCCAATATTTAGTATTGATTAAGGTCTATGAAACCAGTCATACAAGCACAACTGTGACTTATGCCACTGCAAAATGGTGACACGATATAAACATGCCAACTTAAAATGGCTGGGGTGGTGTTGTTGTTAATAATAATACTTTTGTCCTCAGGCATCAAATTCACGTCAAGGAAGAGCCCGCCGAGTTGCTAGAGGAAGACAACAGGCCTGTGACGCTCATGACAACAATGAACCAGAACCTGACGTTGCCTGGCGACGAGAGAGATATGGAGGAGGAGCTGCCAGCGGTGGAGGAGCTGGAGTAGGAGCGTGTGTTCTCCAGCACTGCTTTCTCTACGACTTGTAAAGTAAAAACAAAACAAACAGGGTCAGGCCTCACATCTGCTCAAAAACTTTTTAGCCACAGCACTGGGGCTCTTCAGATCACCACTCAAGGCCCATAGGCTCTCCAGAAAGTCTTTCTATATAGATACATATATATTTCTTTTGGTTAGTTTTATCTTCTCCTCTTCTGCTCAAATTTCGTTGTTGAAGACCGGTGACCAAAATCTGGATTGGATGCTTCCTTGACCACAAAGGAAGGCAGTGTCCCTCTTCACTGCTTCTTCGGATCAACTGCTATACAATGTGAAGTGACATGTATTGGTGCTTTGGGCATCTTGAGAAGAAGGGGGGTGGGGATCCACTTGGAGGTACATCTCTTACTATACCTTATCAGTATGGATACCAGTGTTTTCTGATTTAATCACATTGCTTTTTCTGAAATATACATTTGTTGGAGGGATGGGGAGGGGGGTGTTGAAAATTACCTCAAAAAATGCATCCATTGAATGGACCCACAATGACTAACGGACCGCTGACTGACTCCTGAAGACCAGTCCCCTTGGTGTGTTCCCCGTGTCTTGAAAAACACCTAGAAAGGTACCTAACCCCTTCTCAAACACATTGGTCAACATCGTCGGCCAACAGACTGCATTAAGGAGAACTGAAGATAAAGATCTGTTTGGCCTCTTTTTCAGGTGTGGGTGGTAGTGGTGGTGGTGGTGCTGGTAGTTATTTCCAATGTTTTTAGATCAAGGCGCTAAGTGATATGCTTCTAATTACAGGCAACAACATCATAGCACTATCAACAAAATTAATTATGAACAGACAAAATTGGGCCCTCCTGAATTTGTTTGGGTGCTCTGCTCAGCTGTATCGGACAACTCCCAAATATTTTTAAATTTGGTTTGCGTTATTTTTAATTGGGGATTCCTCAGGAAAATCAAGGGACCAGGCCCTCCAATCTGAGACGAGTTTTATGGCCTCTGAAAATCTAATGAAGTCTTGCTTTAATGGTCTTCAGTGTCCTGTCCTCCAACTAGCAGCTCCCAGTGACACCGCGTACTTTTAAATACTGTCATTTCCACGGGAGTGACTGTAAAGGGGAATGTACAGCAGCAGTTATTGCTAAAGATCACAAACCTAAGGATGACATTTTACAGTTGCTACACTAGATGTCTCAAGTTAACAAGTATTGTTTTCAGCCCATAAGTATATCTGTCTCCCTCTAACTTTATTATTTATTTAATTTTTTTTTTTTACAAAATAGCACTTCCCAAAGGGAACGGAAATATATTTTCAAAATATGGTGTTTTATGGTTCTTTTTTTTTTTTTTTTTTTTTTTAAATATATGGCTTCACAATACAGCCTATATTTAATATATGAACACATAAATATGTTTGACATATACCATATGTTGTGATTTTTTTTACTTTCAAATATCTGTATATATTGAAAATATATTTTCTTTCCGTAAGGGTTAACACGTAGAGATATGTAAGATAAACCCTGTATAGCGAGACTTGGTTTTACATCAGGGCGGTGTAGTGTAACTGGGTACTAAAGGACCTCTGTACAGTCATTAAACGATCCATCCCAAGTTCCAGCAGTAGTCAATGTATGTTGTGTCTTTACTAACGTCTGCTGTCATATTGAAACAGAAAGAAAATGCTTTAAACAACCACGGCCACTGAAAACCTCATTCCACTAAGAATCTACCTTGATGAGTAGCCAAATGTTTTAAAAAACAAGAAGTAGTGGATTCTTGATGTGGGCAAACAGTTCAGTGACAGTATCAGTTAAGTTATAAGTTATATATATATATATATATATATATATATATATATATATATATACACATATATACATACAATTCACTATGTGAATTGAATTGTTTGGAACAGCTTAAGAGATTTTAACTTTTGTCAGAGAGCACAAAAGCATGCCATTGATGTAGTGCCATACCAAATTTAATAACCTTTTATTACTATTATAATATGTTTTTCCTTAATAGTTTTGTTTTTTATTTTTATTTCGTTACAGGTTACCAAAGAAACTTGTAGGAAACCAAAAACTTTTTTTTTTTTTTTTTCTTTCAAAAAAAATACTGGCCAAAATAATACTTTCTTTCTTTCTTTCTTTCTTTCTTTCTTTCTTTCTTTCTTTCTTTCTTTCTTTCTTTCTTTCTTTCTTTTTTCAAATGTGATTGCTTACAAATGTGATTGCTTACGCACAGAGCATTCCAAACCAAAGTTAACAAAAAAAAAAGAAAGAAATTTGTTTGGTTTCTTAAAAACACTTTCAAGCGTTGGCAGTCCGAGAAGCAAAAAGTTAAAAGGTAGGCCGAAAACTCAAACAGTATTAATAAACCTCGTGTAGTTCCTTTTATAAAGAAAGCACTTAAAGAAAAAAAAAAAAGCTGTATCCTTTTTCACACTCAGGCTAAAATAGTGTTGTGAACACGGATCTTGTGAAGCCTCGTGGTAGAGGATGAATTAAAATCTTAGGACCCCTTTTTTTTTATATAGCTCTTGTAAGGCACTTGAAATAATAAGTGGGCAAAGCTTGGACCCATGAGGACAGTCTTTCATTGTAAATGAGATGTACCGCTCACCAAGTTTAGCTTTGTAGATTCATCACTATGACTCAAGAAAATACATCTTTTAAGGTTTTTGTCTTAGACTGTGTCATGCTGCAGATTCTGAGACGCACCCTTATTCAATGTGTTTTTAATAAGTATTTAAAAAAATAAATAAGTAAATTGGAAACCTCTGCTCACCTATCTTATATCTTTCTAATCTAAACATGATAGTAAATAAAATAAAAAGTGTGTAGATTTTGTGTAAAACTAATTGGTAAGTTTTGTTATGTTTTTTGAAAAGCATATCAGTTCTTGTGAAAGATGGGGCCCCGAATCAGTCATTCATTAAACAGGATTTAAAGCAGTAGTCGCTAATCTATGTAGTCAAAAATGCATCTGACAGAATATTCACAGTAATGTTTTAAAAAAAATAAAATAATAATAATAACCAAAATAATAATAATTCAGATTTATTATAAAAAAAAAAAAAAAAAACACTACCTCTTCAGAAATGGTTTTCTAAGAGCAAAATATTAATAAGGTTGAGATCGTGTATCCACAAAAATACCAAAACAATATTTATTTCTGCGATACAATGCGCCCACAATAGTAACCTTGGGTTATTACAAAAAGTACAAACAACATGACACACACTACGCCTGACAAAAATATTCATAGAAATAAACATTGAATTAATAATGTGAAGTACTACCTCTCAAAAAAGGGTTATTAATATTAGGAGGAAAATATTAAAGGTCGGCAGCCTTGAAAATGTCTGCATTGAATCCATAGGCACCACTTTGAAGTGATCTATTAGCATATCTTATGTAGACACACATCCTTTATGCTGAAGCTTAATTGTGTTCTTCAATTACTGTACTATAATGAAGACTGGCTGTTGACGAGCCAGGAAGGGCAATTGAGATCTTCAGTTATTAAGCATGCTTAATAGCACAATCATTCTGTTGTTCTCGTTGCAAAGAAAAGTGGACAGGCTGTGGAAATACTCCCCTGTGAATTCACGCAGTAGCAATATGTATTGTGTATTTCTGTTTCCTGCAAGAGGAATGTCTGAACGAATACACAGAAGCTGTCTCCAATGAATGTAATGGACGGTTTTTAAGATACAAATTTATTTATGTTTTTTTTTTTTTTTTTTAACTGGCTTAAACAAGACTCAAGTGTTTGTGTATTCACCAGTCTAAGTAATTAAAGTAGAAACCTCACTTGGAAGATTTGAGTATATCGCATGGTAAGTTTGAGCTGTGGACACCCTCCGACAAGTATTAAAGATGGGAATGCTAAGAGACTCAAGTTAAGCATTGCATTAACAATGGTGACAAATTTGAAGGTGGTTCTGCTGGAACATGGTTGAAATCATTTGACATTTACTAAGCTAATTGTGAAATACCATCTTAAATCGGCCAGCCGCCGTATTTCCAGGTGATTGCTGTGTAAGTCCTGGCAGCATTTTATTTCAGAAATAGATTTTTTTCATGAATATTGCAGGTTGCGAGGTACAAAAGATTTTTCCTTTTCTACTCCCAGGTGGTGTGCCCAGATATTCCAACCAGATCATTGAAAGATAGGATTTGTGGGATTGCCTTTTGTTTTGTTTCAATGTGTTTATGATTTTTTGTATAACAGACGATCTGGCATTATGAAAGGGACGACGTAGCTATAAATAAATGTTCATCATAAATATCCAAAGAGTAAACTACAGCTTGGAACCGTGCTCCAGATGAAATACTATTAATGATAATTATGAGCTGTGCATCTAAGGATTGTTTAAAAGAAAAGGAACTGCAGCATTTTTAAAAAGGATGCTTCAAAGGTACATTTGTAAACCTGTTTTATAATGTGTAGGTTCACAGAGATCATTGATGAAAAAGCAAACATTCATGACACTAGATAAGTTACTTTACAATCTTAATGTGTTCATGTATATTACGGCTTGGCTTTTGAGAAGTGCTTTCATATTTTTTTTATATTACTTTTTTTTTTTCTGCACCTGTTTAGCAATTGTAAAGCTTTGAGCTCAGTTTTTTTTTTTTCCTATACTGTATTGCTTCTGCTAAATGTATGTATTTGTCATATTAAGTGCAGCAGGTATAATGGTTAAATAGTTTTTCATGAAACGTCTGGGACGGTTTTTTTGTTTGGTTAGCTTTTTTTTTTTTTTTTTTTTTTTAATTGTATTATCTTAAAAAAAAAAAAAAAAAAAAACAGTTAGATGAGTGGTTTAGGTAACACACCTGTTTGTATATTTATCTTAGCTAGGTCTATTTTGATACTTTTTTGTCTCCGTATTGCATTTATGCATTTTTAAGGAAAAAAACAAAAAACAAACAAAACCAAGCTGAATTCATTGTGTACTGATACCTCAGAAGAACTTTCCTCAAAGACAGGACCAAACATCAAGAATTTGAAGAAATATGTAGCCCCCTCTTGCTTTTAAGAAGGAGCAATTTTAAAGTATTCTGTTGGTCCTTTCAGCTGCCAATATGTGTAAAAACTCCCTTTAAAAATGAACCATTCCTGTAGCTACCATTCTGTTCAATACCGTGTTTCACCAAGCAGTGGTAGTTTCGATCTGCTGAAAATATTACCTGGGTCAGAAAGTCATTTTACACCGCTGTGTGCGTCACTGGTGTACAGCACCATCACATTACACTGTTTGAGTTTTATTCCCCGTTGCTATCGGGACAGTGTCTGGATCAATACAGTATTGCAATGTACTGCACCATACTAGAATTGCAAAAAAAGTATTTTGCTAGGTCACACTTTGAAATAAGCACCCGGCCATCATGTTACTTTCATTCTGATTTGAGGGTGTAGTAGGACAGCGTGTGGAATGCATTGCAAAGGAAAGCCATGTGTTAATTTGCATGCCATTGAATTACCTGCATGCTGTATAAAAGACTTATTCTAAAGTGTTTCCTGACTCCCACATGTCATACACTTTCTTTAGTCAAATGACAGCCTATCCTAAAAGTCACTAATAATACTAATGTTATATATTGGTTCCGGTTATATTCCTGCAAGCCTATTGTAATGTGACCATTTGGCTATGCATTGATGTTGCTGGAACAAAGACATCCCCACGCAGTACATAGCTCTTCTGCACTGTGGTAATCACACTTAGAACAGAAGGAACTACCACTCGCAATTATTCTCCCATTGTATCTTAAGACTGTGTACACATTTTCCTGCAGTGACTTCCTGTACCTGTTTCAGTTGTTTTATGTGAGACCTGGGAGGTGATGGATGGCTGGTTGGAGGTATGAGTGAGCGAATCCACCAGCCCCCACTGAATATCATTGCTGGGTTAACCCTCTTACACAAGTCACTGCCATTTTTCTTCATGCTGTATAAAAAAAAAATAATTAAAACACACATATATCTGTGTATTTGTAACCTGATTCTCATTGTGTCTGTTCTTGCAGACAATAAAAAAAAAACTGTACAGTAGTTCTAGTTGCATGTAATCTGTACTAATTATTGACAATGGCATTATAAAATGCAATAAAATACTTATTACACTGTCTGGCAAGTGGTGCTTTTGTGTTCCTCTGAAGGTTTGTTTGGTTTGCATTTCATAACATGGGAGCTGGTGATAGTTGCAAGGCTTTTAATGTATGTTTATTACCCACATATAAATCAATTCCACACAGGACCCAGCTGATTACACTTTTCAATTGAGAAATAAAAAAGAAAAACAGGCAGGCTAATTGTTAACATGACAAAATGTGGAATAAGCTAGATTTCATGACATGCTACCCGCTAGTCAAAGGGTTTTTTGGTGACATTGTAGTGTCAGCGTAGTAGGCCTGTGCCTTAAGCACCATGGCAAAGCGCTAGCCGCATGTGCGGTTATAATGCGTCAATTTCCTAGGCGACAGGCGTCGGAATCCATATCAGCAGTGATTTTAAAACATTAATACACAGTATTTTAACAATTTAACATGTTAACATTTGCAGCATGTCTGAATTTTATTTTTACAATCTAAAAATATATAACTTGCTATAAAAAAAAAAAAAAAGTGTGTTCGTATTTTATTGCATCTTGTAACATTTTATAATACCATATTTTACTGCAGACTTTCAATAAACTATGACCGTTTATTATTTTAACTGTTGAGAACACAGGACTGCAGTCGCATACCTAGCTGAAGAAGTTCCATTCACAATTAAAGCAGTTGGGGGTTTAAGTGATAAAGACAACAGCAACAGTTTGAAGAAAAGGAGACTTCCCCGTTCAGTCACAACATTAACCATTTCTTTCACTGGCCCTACAACAGCACACTGTTTTTTTTTTTTTTTGGCCAATTCAGTATAGTGGCAACCCTGGAAGATAAATAATCCAGATGACCTGTTTATATAGAGCTGTTCTTTCAGTCTGTACTTTATTTGGATCATCAATCCATTAGGCAAAATGTTTGTCTGTTTTGTTGCTTATAGTTTTCGGAATATAGGATTGAGCACTAGAAGTTATGGATACATTACCTATGGAATTGCAGGACACTATGCTACAATAATTCTTCCATAACAGTAACACATGCATTGGCCACGGAGTTTGTCAGAATGCTTGAGCAAGTGTGCCGTTTGCTTTATTTGGCATGTTTCAGCATGGGTTAGCGAGGCCAAGGATCATCTGTAAAGACTTGGGCATTTTTTCCTGTCTTATGGTAGGATCGAGGCATTCTTCAATAAGGAAAACAGTAAATTCAAGATATTCAACGTGTTTGCATTGCCTTTAACTTCAGGATCTGTGGGTTTTCTTGTTTTTGAAAAAAAAAAAAAAACACAAGACTATTGTACTGTACAATCTGGTAGAATTAAAAAGACAGCATGTCAAAACTGTAAAATGACAATTCTGTCGCGTTTAACATCAGCGTCAGATTTGTTCTGGAATGGTAATGCTATCTACGGTAGTCGTCATTCTGGCGCCAAGGTTCAGTACTTCTGTGTAAACTGACTGAAAATATCACACTCTCAACCTCAAATGTGGAACAGAGAGCAGAGAATCACAGCTCAAAACATCAGTGAAAAGTATTGGATATTCAACACCAGCAGAGCAATAATGTGCGGGCCAATCAAATAGTAAAGTAAATGATAACTATTGCAAACACCTTATAGCTGGGGGGGGGGTGGGGGGGGTGTTAAAAAAAAAAAAAAAAAAAAAAAAAAAAACACGAAGGCAATTAAAATGATATTTGAAGATATGCTCTCAGTTTTGAAGTGTCTTAAATACTGTCTTAGCCTTGAGCTGTTTCATAGTATCTCCTCATACAACTGTGGTCAAACAGTATAAAATAAAATAAAAGCATTAGCAGTGTAACTAGGGCTTTATATTACTGACAGGACTCCTGAATCGATATTTTAATAATGTGATTAACAAGGGCTGTTTAAGAAATTAATTAATTAATCTGCTTGATACTTGGAAAAATGAAAAGCCCTTTTTGACAATGATATTTGACCTTCAAGACGTGCAAATGGCATGTACTTTTTAAACTACACAAAGAATAATGGGACAGGTGTATCAAAGAATAATACAGTCATGACCATAACTGAAGACACCGTAACTGTAAGGTTGCAAAATGTGTTTTGCCTTTTAATTGGTAGCTACCGTATGAGCCATCCTGCAATCTACAGTGTAACTCATAAAACAGTTTTACCTGGGATGCAATTGCCCCTTTTAGCAGCCTTTCCTATCATTAACCAACCAGCTGCATCTCCAATATGCTTTGCAGCCAATAACATGTTAGTGTTTTACCTGTTTTATCCACCAGGAGGTGTAAACAAACCAGTTAATGCACCAAACAAAAAATAACTAACATGGAGCTTCATTTTTATGCACCTAGAGAACCTGCACTGCTATGGTAATTAGTGAAGCAAGAATATAAACCAGGTTATTCAATAACAGGACATTCGAACCTCCCAAAACTATTCCCAGGTTTAACACTGACTTATACTGAGAGAGTCAGAATTCGAAGGAGCAGCAGAACAGACCCGAAGGTCTGCCGAGAGAACTAAAGGAACAGCTCCTGTATGTTTATTAAAAGCATATTTTATTTCCACTGAGGTGTCAGAGTTCTTCTACACTGTACCTCTCTTAACCCGGTTTGATGCTTAAACTTACTTTAATCACAATATTTATGATTTTAATCGACAAATTCAAGAAAATGGAAAAACATTCCAGGCGGAGTACTGCTAGTCTATACATGTGCATCCCACAGAGTGATGGGATAGAGGCAACTAGCTGAAACGCTTGTCTACTTTTAAAATCCCTTAACTGAGATCTCATATGAGCCAGCGTGCCTTTGTATATCAAGCATCTCATCTTTGGAAACTCATTGCTGGAACATAAAAACAGCCTCTTCACAATACCTTTTTAAATCACTCGTAAATATTTATTTGAAATCCGACCAGGGTTGCAAATCCTGTATGGGTATGACCAGGATTGTGATATTTTTTTATGCTTTTATTTTGTATTACTGTTTTATGTGATTTTGTCCTGTTTGAACGATTAGTCTCTTTTTGCATTGATTTTATAATGTTATTTCTTGCCGCCTTCTCATGCCAGGACCCCCTTGAAATGATATCTCGAGGGTTATAACCCGGTTAAATAAATCAATTTGAAATGTGTCTTCTTGACTTAGTTGCTTACATCAGCTTCACCTGATCGTTGTACCAGTTCTGAACTAAGCAAGGAAATCTACCCCGTTTGACTCCAGCCAACAACTATAGAAAGAAATACCATTGTAATTCAAACCATTTTCTTCAGCTCAGCTAGAACAACACTCCTCTGCGTATGCTATGAAAGGCAGTCTCCATCACTCATCAACATCTAAGCGAGTAGTAAAGCAGTTCCTAGGTCTTTTTTTTCTTTTGAATGAAAACCCTGTTAACGTTGTGCAAAGTGTTCACCGTGACCCCGTGATGACGTGTCAGGAATTACAGTACTGCTGTTAAAATAACCTCTTTCAATGAAACCAGCCCTGTCTAAGACACTGTCCAGTATCAACCCAATTAAGAAATGCGAAAAGAAAAACAGAGCCGCCCGGGCCCAGTCTTATTGACTCGTGAAACAGCCTGCGTTGGAGAACAAAAGCATCATTGTGCTTGATTAGAACCACATTTCGCACAGCTCTCCATCCCTGACCATGCCAAGCCGACCTACCCACAGAAAACAATCAACGTCAAAAGTTTAAAATAATACAGGACTATGCAGTGCACTGTTAATATGCGTTGCTCTCACAATATTGAAAATGGATCGTTTGGAGATCCACGGCAGAGAAGTTGCATCTGATGCAGGTCTCTTTACAATACTGTGCGTAAAGCTTGCAATACATTTGAAACTTTTTTTTTTTTTTTTTTTTTGGATAGGGGCGATTGTTCATTTGACTCGTTCGTTTTATTCTGATTTTCAAAAGGGAAATTTTCTTTGCCATAACATATTTGTACTCAGTAGGGATAACTGCTTTGGTGCAGAAGGTTTGTCCCATTAGTTCTGTGATTTATGAAAAGAAATTGGCATAAGGGTCGCACATTAGAGACACTAATGCACAACACATCCAGCTAGCTTGGCAGGGATATATATACGTGTTGGCTACCTTTCCATGCTGTTTAATGTTGGGTAACATTGCTAGTAAAGTTCGCCAGAAACAGTACATTTAGTTTGGTGTTTGTTTAAAGATTTTCTTCGATAGGTTCTACAGACTTGGACTTAAATTTCATGATACCTAATCACTTCCTGTAACAGCACCCCAGCACAAGAAGTAACTGTGTACCTACAGTAAATCTATTGTGTCTGTCTGTAAGGCTGCTCTTCAACACAAGAACAGTGATAATGTTGCTACAGTAGTTCTACAAAAGTTGATTATAAAACCTTGGTTTCCATCAGCATATTAATCTGCATAATGGCAGATCAAAATTGTGAACCAAGGATACGATGATCAAACATCTAAGAGTGCACGCCAGTCTCTTTAGTGCATTCCTGGTTGTAAAATAAGGCCGGACGGGGTTCGGTTTAATGATTAACAGGATGGGGGTATTTAGACCTGCAAATATTTAGATGCATTGTGTGCTCTTGTACTGCTGACCACCCAAGTGACCCCAAATCGCCACTAAAACCTACAGCCCCTTGACAGTCATTGTATAACCCTCAAAATAAAACGCTATGGAAGATCTCTGTTTGGGTGATGTAGAAATTATCTGGACCAGCATTCCAGTCTATGATACTTGGGACCTAAGTCGTATCTACTAAGTAGGTCCCAAATGGTAACCTGAAGACCAGAAGCTAGCAAATCTCTACTCCTTGACAGGAATACATGTGAGAGAGAGAGAGTGCCCAATAGTGTCCCTGAGCTGCCTAATGGCTTTGCTGGGGAAGTGACCCTGGTCTTGAGGGAGTCAGTAAATTGCAGCCATGTATCAAGGTGAGTGACTGTGGTTATGAACATGACAGGGTTTTGGCAAGGTGACAACGTGGCACCAGGGTTTCCAAAGGAGGTCGGGCTTCATGATTAAGACGTGTTAACAGTGCCAAGGGTGTGGGTACTCGATACTATGGAGTGCTGATTAAACTGATTTGGTGAGTGGCCTGGTGATTTATAGTCTGTGCCAAACATCAAAGAGAGCATCCCACGAAGAGTTCTGAAAACAGAACGAGTGTTTATGAGGGTGGGGGGTATGGAATTGGGTGAAAAGTAGACAAAGAGAAAGGAGTTAAAGTGTTTATGAGGTCATTACTGAGAATAAAACTGACACCTCGGTACAAAGCATGCCAATATCGGTATGTATAAACAAAAGCAAGCATTCCCACTGAATTCACCTTAAATTCATATGAAATAATCATTAGTCATTTGAAAGTAAATGTACGTATAAACCGTTTTTTTGTTTTTATCATCTATTGAATTTATACTGTGCTAAAGGTCATTTTATATTACACATATATTCATAAATCATCAAGGACATTCACTCAATAAGTGGACATCAAATATATTAGATGCGTACATATTTGACTTTTGACTAGAGAAACATTTAAACAAATAAAGCAATTTAATATCTGGACACCAGGTGTTACTAATCTCAAAGCAAATATTCTAATAACAGTTACTATTGGGGAGGGATTTCATTGAATGGTTTAGATTGCTTATAAGGAATTCAGTATGAAATGACACGCAGCACACATCGTTTTGCATTAGGATTGTGCTCCCTTATGCTTCACTGCTTCAGGTGAGTAATCTTGACATGATTTCCACATCACTGTAAGTAAGCAGTGCTGCACCTTCGTTTAAGCCCCTTTCTCGTTCTGGTGTTATGCACACGATTCACATTAGTTCCAGAGCTCATGCAGGTGCAGGCTCATGTTTCTGGCACATTCCGACATCAAATGATATGCAGCGGCTACTTCTCGTCTTCTCGTCTGCTATCAACGTGCGGGCTGCCAGCTTGTGAACATTCCTTCCTTTTTTCACGTTTGAGCACAGGTTTAAATGTACCTTCATAAAGTCTCTGTAGCTAGATCAGCATGGAAAAATGTGGTTCTCTGCTGAGTGTAATGCATAGAAATTCTAAATAGCAGTGGCAGCCTTTGTTACTCTTTCAGTCCGTTCCAAGCCTGTGTCTTAATCTGACACCCAGCTTCAATTAAACAGCTGGCTGCAGCTCAGGACTGCTCAATTCAAGAATGTAGGACATAGAACAGGGTTCTGGACTGGAGAGGACCACATGGGTTAATGCACTCGCTTCTCATCTCTGCTAAAGGCCTGGCCCTGCAAAGCAGCTTCATTGCTGCACATACATGCCTCAACCCCTGGCATGGTCATGTACTGGTCTGTCTTGCTGTGGAGGTACTGCAGTATAATACATGCATAATAGACGTACAGTAGATGTAGGTTTTCCAGTTAGCATTTACTGTATAAAATGTATTCTTCTTCTTCCTATTATTTTTTAAATTAGTATTATTTTTTTATTTTTTATTATTTTCAAATAGACTTAGAAAGTTGCTTCATGTTACCTTGTGTCACTTCCTGTGCTGTGCAGCCTCACTGCCGTGCCGTACCTAGCCTCACTCCCTCACGTCCATGGTCCCAGCCTCACTGTGGTCGATGTCTGTGCTTCAAACTGGTCACATCTAGTAGAGTGTGTTCTTTCCATCAGCTATAAACCAATCCCCACAACAATGCAGTGTGAAAACAACCTGCAAAAAAAAAAAAACATTTATAAAACAGCTTTTTGTTTGGGGTGCATTCGTTATAGAGACCAAAATGGGCCATGTTGGAAAGTTTTTAATTGTCATCTGTTAATTTAACAAAATAACGTGCATTTTATGCACTCATGTGCTGTTACTTAATTTGCACAATGAAAGTGAAATTTTCTCTTTTCAAAAAATAGCAGTTAACTTAAAAAATGCTTCAATGCATCTTATAAAGTCTCCCCCAGTAAAAGCACAGCAAGGTGTAATAAAGGACTGAACACTAAATCAAAATGTTTCTGCGAGGACATGTCACCACAGCTTGCGATGCCATGAACACAGTTTATAAAGGTAAGCTAATGCTTTGCACAGTGTTGGGTGGATTGAATTGAAGTTTATGGCATTTGTGGTGTTCTTTTTTTTTCTGCACAAATCATGCAATAAGAACGGTTTGGACAGGTTAGCAATATATTTGTGTTTTGTCTGATTGCACTCGCTATCCGCATTCACCCTAAAGGGACCACAGAAGAGAATTTATGTTGCTCTGTCTATTGCCATGACACAGAATCTATTCTACAAGCTTCTGCATGTTGGATGAGCAAATGTGTTCATTTTTATTTTTGGCAAGAAAGTTATACATACCAGAATAGAAGCAAATAACAATGCCAAGGAATTCCCACAAGTAAGTGGCTCCCAGATTTTAAACAATGAGAAACAAAGCACCTGAAATACTGTGGGCAGGTTTACCCTTCCTGTTTCTACCTGTTAACATAATGAATTCTACACATCGGCACAAGAGCCAGACAGCTCCAGAGATATCGAAACACAGCAAACGACCAAACAACAACTGTTATGATGCTACCCTTTCTGTAAAACAAAACTACAGATTTAACAAAACTAGCTAAAAAACACACACACACACACACACACACACACACACACACACACACACACACACACACACACACACACACACACACATTTTTACAAAAATAAAAGCTTTAACCTTTTGGTAAATGCTTTGGCAATACTGCCTTTTTTCAGCTCTGGGTTTACAGTTATTAGTTAAACAAGGCATTTAAATAAATGACTACAACTCTGAGGCAACAGGCCAACTGACAATATACAGTTTGTAGTCATTTGGCCAGACCCCTGCCGTTTTTGATTTGGTTAAATGCCTGACTTAACAATATGTATTCCTTTGAAAAACCTTGTTGCAGTTACAACAGTGGCACTATGCGTTAAGCAAACATTGGAAATGTAAATTCATACAGACATACATAAAAAGACTTCATATTTGAGGTACTTTGAAATAGCTAATGTACCTTATATAGCTGCTCTTAGTGCAGAAAGACAGCAACAGGATAGTGTATTATAACACAGTAAGCACTGCAAACATAGTGTACAAATGTGCATATTTTAGTTTAAATAAATACTTTGATCAATTATTATGATGATTGTTTACCTTGTATTTTATTTTTAACGCATTACTTTCTACAAAAATATAAATTATTTGGTTCTCAAACTAACCAACAGTTTAAGGTTTAACAGCAAAACTGCAATAATAATAATAATAATAATAATAATAATAATAATAATAATAATAATAATAATAATACATTAGAGGATCTCAAATCAAAATTAAAATCATTACAAAATAATACACACAGCATGCAAAAAAATACTGTCTATAGTTTTGCCAAATTCTAAGAATTTCACAAACCTAGTGTTTACATTTGTTTCTGGTTTAGGTTAAAACTAATTACAGGCTGGTTAAACACAAGTTCTTTCTGAGTTTCAAGCTTGAAGGAAACACAATAATCAGCCTTCAATGTAATTTCCTGTTGAAGACACTCTTGACTTGAGGCAGTCTCGCGAGAGAGAGAGAGAGAGAGAGAGAGAGAGAGAGAGAGAGAGAGAGAGAGAGAGAGAGAGAGAGAGAGAGAGAGAGAGAGAAAAGACGACAAGCTACTGATAAGATAACTTTCCCAAGCAAAGTGAAGACGGAGGCAGACGAGACAAGGTCATCGAACCAACACAATTAAACGGGGACTGTCATTCTTACAGACAGAAGAATAGACTTGAGCAGAAGTCCTCACGAGAACTTAAAGGACAACTGCGCGAGTGAGAAAAAGTAAACTTTAAACAGAATTACAAAAACCTAGCAGTGTTTATTTTGAGGGGGGGACGGGGGGGACGGGGGGAGTTCAGAGATCATTAACAAAACCCTACAAAAGTGTACTGCATCGATTTTACAATCCTAAATCACTAGAAAGTCAGAGAAACAGGAGGAGGGAGGTTTAAATACAAAGTACAATACTATTAGGAGAACACATAACTAAAAAAGAAAGAAAGAAAGAAAGAAAATAACAGCAACACGTAGAATGAAATTGGTACAATATCACTGAAGATTCTAACTGCATCAGGTACGTTTTCTATGTTTTGTTTTATTTTTATTTTTTAAGAATTCCCAAACTTAAAAAAAAAAAAAAAAAAAAAAAGAGAAAAAGTTTCTACACGTCCAGCAGGTTTTGTAAGTTTGGAGACTGACATGTGTGGTCTCGTTTCCAGAAGCCAAAACACTTCATGCTATAAGAAACGAACAATAAGATATTATTGTTTTTGGTACTGTGAAAGCTTGCATGCTTTTTTTTTTTTTTTTTCGTCATACAAACAAAGTGTTACGTTGATGTTTTAGGTGACTAGTAACCAGTGACGCCTTGAGAGTTTGGGACAGTCCTCTGTGTTTTTATTTCGTTGTATTGTCTGGACCAACTTGGGATATTTAAGGATTAGGGTTTACTAACTTACTAGCGCTATAAGAATAAGACAACATTGTTGATGTTATTAACTTATGTACATTAGACATGAATTCTGTAATTTGTTGCAGATATATATATATATATATATATATATATATATATATATATATATATATATATATATATATATATATATATATATATATATATATAAATATACAGGTAATAGAATTGGGCTCCATTTAGACTTGAGCTGTAAATCATGGTTGGCTTCAATTTTCAAAAGAAAAGAAGACTGGTGCAGGATAAATGGTGAACTATGATTGCACTCCTGTCTTTCCCATTGCATTGCCAGATCTAGCTCTAACCCTGTTCCTGCCTGTCCCATTGTATTGCCTCACCTGGCTCTAACCCTGTTCCTGTTTGTCCCATTGTGTTGCCTGATCTAGCTTACTGACAGATGTCTCAGGTGAGAAGTGATCCTTCAAGCTTGCCTAATTCATCCAATGAGGACCCTGGTGTGGTGCCGAACAAAGCCAGGCCACAGTGCGCAGGTAAGGGGTTCAAAAACATGAAACTGTCCCTGGGCGACCTTTATACAGCCATGTGATCCCTTGGGGCTTGCTCTGGAACCCTTGTTTTGTTTAGGGTTCTGTAAAGAACCGGAATAGGTTTTGTGATACTTAAGTTGGTCCTAGGATAACTACAAACCTCAAAGTCTGAGCTAATTGTATTGTCACTGACAAAGAAATTTGTATGAACGTTTCTTACAGTATTAAGCATAACAACTTATTAGGCTGTTTAGCGGGAAAAAAAGTACAGTCAGATGTTATCTTTAACTTTGAAGATATTGTCTTACAGAGCAATAACGGTTTGAAAGTTTTGCTAACCCATCAGTGGTACTCATGCATATGCCTTGCTGTGAGATCTGACAAGGAATAATTATCCCTCAACAAAAAGAAGGCGAGAAGCTCAAATCATTTCAAATGACAACGTTTCATTTTGCCGCACACGAATGCAATCGGCATTGAAATGTAAATTGTTTCCTAAAACACCCATAATCACGAAGCATGTGTTTTTCTTAAATGACGACTATTATTATAAAAGGCTCGCTTTAATTTAAATAGACCTATAATACAATAGAAACGGCAAGGAGATGTGATTATATAGCAGACGCATGGAGAGATACTTTCATAGGCAGGACTCACTGTTCAAAACTTGGTAAGTGAATTTGTGGAAATGTGCACACTTTTATCAATTTCAGAATGATCTGCTTTGCTTTAAATCTAATGATCTGTCTTACTCAGATAATGTTTCATGTACAAACATGTTCTGTGTTTTTTAATGGGGTTTTACTCAATGCCAGTTACATCAGCGTTTCACACAAATTCTTTAGTTCTTATTACCCTTGCAGTACCCCAGTGTAAATCAAAAGCCCGGTTAAGCATAAGTAAGTATTGTGAAGTCCAGAGAGGTATGGTAAATCAATTTAAAAAGAACTTGTTAAACTGTGGTAAATGCATACTATAATCATGGGGAAAAAAGCATGGGAAAACTGTTGTAAGGGTATGCATAACTAGTGACAGGTCCAAGTTTTTTAAAAGTGCAAACTAGTGAGAGAGAGAGAGAGAGAGAGAGAGAGAGCAAGCGAGCGAGAGAGAGCAGTTCTGCTTCTAGTAAAATAAGTGTAAGTTCAGGTTAAAACTTCTTTCATCTTAGGTTAAAAGAAGGTGACAATGTCGATAGACTTTTCTTCACCCTTTTAAGTGGCCATTTCTGAGACTTGGACTGAAGTTTGGCAAAGCAAATGTGTGGCTATTCATAGAGGTAATGAAGAAGCATCAAGGGATTATGCAAATCTGTGAGCCAGTAGGGATGAGTCCAAGACCGAGGGACTGGCCACAGAGGCATGCAGCCACTTCTACCTAAAACCCACTTAGCCATTGCACTATCCCTGCCATTGAGTGCACCGCGGTGTGAGACTTGCATACACCATGCTTCTTACAGCCCTGCAGATATTGATATTACCCTTTCAAAAGAGGTTAGGTGGAAGAGATTATCCAACGACTTGAGCTGCATAACTCTTCCTTTAGCTAAGGGGGTAAGAATCTCGGTTTTAATGAAAGAGGTTCAATCCTCTTGTTGCCACTCAACTGCCCTTGGTTAATAGATAGAACAGAAGGATTCACATGCTGTACGGATGCTCTTGACTAAAGGAGGGTTTTGAAACAGAAACTAAAGATTTTTTGTTATTTTTTTATTTCCTGCTAACGAGGAGGTGTGATTCAAAGCAGGTCATAGAGTTCTGAATCACGCCACCCAGTGTGGGTATGTTATTGTTGCATCACAGTGTTCACTGTGTTCTGGGTGAGGTCTGCATATCACACCTCTGGTGCACAAATGCCTTCATAGAATGTTTTCAGCTTGAGATCTTTAGTCATAAGACCTATTAGAACAGCCTGTAGCAGTCTCTTAGTATTAAAATACTACCCCAGGATAAACCCACATGCGGAGAGCCTGGCCAGGTTTGCTTAGTGCTTACAGCTAATATGGTCTTTTCAAAAACGGTAATATACTTGCTCATAATTGTAATCTCCTTCATCTTTTCATTTGTTGTTGGCTTTTCACATTAGTGGCTGCAGTAAAAACAAGATTCTGCGCTCAGATATTTCACCTTAATCATCTTGACCTGAACGGTCTACTTTCTAATAGAAATACTTGGGCTATTATCAGACTAATCTGTGTGCCAGTCATTGCATTGCAGTCCTTGTGCATTGACCAGTATGTTAATGCTTTATGAATACATCCCCGGTTCAGTGGGATTTGAAAGCGGGTTCGTGCCTCTGCCCGCTGTGCCATGCATTTTTCAAAAACAACTTATTCAATTACTGCACATCAGCCAGTTTAAAGACGGTTCTTATATTGTAGTCCTGGCAATGGTGGCATGTATTGTATAGTGTGTATCTTACACCCCAGGTACTTTTGCCGTTTTGTTGATAGCAGGCTCCCCAGCTGCATTTTAGGTGAATTCAGCTGTGAAGATGTAATCAGCTTGCCTGTTGATAGTGCTGTTGCAGAGGATTTAATCAGGCGCACCGCTTTGAAAAAGGCTTTTTTGCTAGCTGCTGTTATCTGCAGCCTATTGTTTTTGACTGTGCATGGTTTAATGGCGTCATGGGAATACCTCTCATAGACTCTGAATGGATTCGCTTGCACGTGCATATCATTAGTGTTATGGTTTATCTTATGATTTAATTCTCAGCAACAATAAATGCTTCTTAGTTTAGCAGACAAATATTTAGACAAAAATATATTGTCCAACAACGTTGATAAGTGGATGAGAAACGTTAAAACATGAGAAAAATGCATCGTACATCCAAGAAGGGAATTTTAAGAAGAAAAAAAAAACTACATTTTTGTATAAATATTTAATTTTTAAACTGCTACAGCAATATAAACAGCATGGGTTTTGGGTTTCAGTTAGCTTACAGTTTTCTTTATAAAATAATCTTCAGAGAGTTTGGAGAAGTTCCAGAATGCTGCTTTGAACCTATTATGAATGTCTTGTTTTCAGTTTGTATCTGTTACATGTGAGATTATAGCCTCATTGTTTTAGCGTGAATGAGCATCAGCAAGACAATAAGATCTGTTACAAAGTTATTAACTTACTCGAGTTACATCCAAGGGGTGGCTTGATTGCATATTATTGCGAATTACAATTACACCCGCGGGGTCGTCACAGACTAGCTGATTCATATTGTTGAATTGGTTCCCACAGTTATTAATTACAGCGCGAGACACTTTTTTCACTGTACAAACGAACCGTTCTTTCTATGTGTGATGCCTGTGGTGCACACCCGCTACAGTAAAGCCTTGATTATCTGAAATCCAAACAGCCCCTAGGTAACCTGTCTTGTGAGCGTTGATAATCTGCCCTGTTGTCATTGAATCACTGCTATTTAGAGAACAGTCCTGTATTCTATGTTATATATTTACAGGTAAAGGGGTTGAATTAGATATTTTTAGTAGGTTGACAATAGAGTTTTTACTACAATAATGTTAGACTACACCTTTTAAAACCAATATTGCTATCATTGAACTGAAAACGTTGTGCTAGAGATTTTACAGGTTGCTATTTCTTGGTTCTGGACAAACACCCGTGGCAAAAAACCAAACAAAAAAACCATTGGAGTTTACGATGTTAAATTTAATTGTTGATTAAAAAAAATATGCAGGCCGTCATTGCACGCTAAAAGACCTCCTAAATATGCAAATCAGGGCTCTCATAATAACAATTTATTACTGTCCTTAATTATGCAATTAGGGATATGCCCTGCAACTTTCTAATGACGGCTCAGTGAATTCTAAGGGGTCATTTGCTAGTGCAGATTTACCATTTCAGAGATTCTATTTTTTTCACCAAAATTGTAAAGATGTCGTTTTATTCTCTAGCATTAAAATTAATGAAACAAAATAAGTAAATAAAATAAAATAAAATAAATATCTGATGTCTTCCATTTTAGCTTTGTTGTCTTTACAAACAATTGTGTGCGTGTTAGAACAAGAATATTCATAATTGCGCCGCAACTCGGAGCCTCTGTGACAGCTGGCAAAAGCCATGGTGCCACTGGCATATGAAATAAAATGACGGCCCTTTTTAAAAAGCATTTCAATATGTTTTTTTATAGATTTCTGTGAGGCAGTTGCTATAACACAGTAAGCCATTAATTGGAAATTTGGGATTCAAAAAAGTAACAAAAATAGTTAATACTAAAGACTACAGCAATTATCTCAAAACGGCAGTGATACAACTAAACGAAAAAGGACAAACTACCAGAGAAATAGCAGAAAGACTTGGTTTACCGCAAAGCACTGTGTGGGCTATTATTGACAAATACAGGAGAACAGGAACTACTGCAGCTAGCTCCAGGTGTGGAAGACCAAGAAAGATTTCTGCAAAATCTGGAAGAAGATTCATTCGAGCAGCCTGGCAAAATCCCTGGATTACTGCAAAAGATTTGACACAAGAATTGAGGAAAGATGGTCAAGAAATTCACAAGCGAACAATTCAATGATACCTTAACAAGATGACTGTCCATGGGTGAAAACCGATAGAAACAACACACAAAAGAAAGCGATTGGAGTTTTCCATTGAATACTTGACGAAGCCTTGTGATTTCTTCAACCAAATTTTATGGTCAGATGAATGCAAAATGTTACTTTTTTTCACCAAGAAAGCAACAATATGTTTAGGGGAAAAAGTTAGTCATGCCCAGTGTTAAACATGGTGGAGGTTCTGTGATGGTATGGACTTCTTTTTCTTCCTCTGGCACTGGCGATCTTTGCATTGTAGAAGGATCAATGAACAGAAGTTGATATTCAAGCAGGATAGTGACCCTAAGCATTCAGAAAAGTCTACAAAGGAATTTATGAAAAAAAGGAAGATTACAGTTATGCACTGGACTGAGATTACCAGACTTGAATCCCATCGAGAATCCCATTGAAAAAGGAAAACAAAGTCGATTGAAGAACTCAAAAGCTGTATGTGTTGAAGAATGGGCAAAAATATCTCAAGAAAGATGCCAAGAACTGGTTTCAAAATACAAAAAAAGACTGCAAGCTGTAAAGGAAGCAAAAGGTGGGCACACAAAATACTAACGTAAGGGTGCCCAAATATTTTTGTCAAAGTATGACATTAGTTTTTGCATGTTATTTTTCATTGTATGCATGTTATGTAATAATTTGTTGTTTTATTATAAAGCTGAATCTATAGAAATCAATTTATTATATTGTAAATAACTGATACTTTTGTCTGTGTTCATACATACATTCTTATTTATCCTAATGTGCTGAAACTTGGTACAGACATTCTTTAGCACACAAGGGTATCAGAAAGTCATATTTCTGTACTAATGCATGAGTTCTGGTAACTGAGTCAGGCCTTGCTCATATAAAGGCTATTTCGTCTTTTGGTACTTAAAAAGGCATGTAAATGATAATACTTTGTATGGACATTTAGTTATAGTGACCAGTCTTTGTTCCTTGTACTTACAGTAACTTGTTAAAGTCCATTGTGAAAGCAACATTAAGGTTCTGGTTGTTGCATGATTAATGCGTGTCTATGCGCAGTGTGTGTGTGTGTGTGTGTGTGTGTGTGTGTGTGTGTGTGTGTGTGTGTTACTGAAACAACTAAAACTGCTCAATGATACTCAGAACATTGCTGCTTTTTAGAATGTAAAAGTTCCAGTTATATTTTACCTGCCACTTACAGCACTGGTATTTACCCCCAGTCTGAGAAACAGACTTACTGTGTGACTGATATAAGGCTGGTATTTTTAATGTAGAATATCTGCCACGAATGGCTACAGGAGAAATGTTATCTTGGCAGGAAGTTGAAACCCTCCCCTCTGCTTTAAAATCCAAGGTGTCGTCGTGCCAAGTCCTCGCAAATCCTCTGAAATGATATCCACCTTGTTGAAACTCCTACGGGATTTGGGCAGAGCTGGCAGTGAAACAGTGATTTACAGTTGTGTTAAATCAGTAGTGTTACTGAAGCATTTCTGAAGCAGATTGACTTCTGGATATTGTACACATGTACTGTTCCCTTTTTTATTCCCTCACTTTATTTTAAGTTTGAAAGGCTGGGAAGATTCCAAACACACAACACAACACATTACTCCCCCTCTGTTAACCAGTGAATTATAAATGTAACCCAGATGCATAGCTTTATGTGATGTGATTAAAATTCTCTCTTTGAGAGTGTCTGTGTCTGTGATGTGGGGCTGGATTCATAAAGTGGTAATGTACATGCACAGAACTGATAGCCTGCAGTATCTTTTATTAGTTTATTCTTTTTTGCATGGGCCAAGAATCTGTTACAGGCGCTTTTCATATAATATATCATAGTACAATTTGTCTTTCCCTTCCATAAACCCAAGTTTGTTCAGTGAGGCATCCCTCCAGGCTGTGTCCAGTTTTCTCTTGTGCCTGGAGTGTTCCTGCGGTGGCACTCGGCAATACTACCTGGAGCATCTTCCTGAGTTCGTAACACCAGCTGCCCTGTGTCTCACTGTAGCACCTTCAGCCCTGGAATACAGTTTTAACAATTTGTTGTTGTTGTTGGTCCCAAACCCCCCCCACCTGGCTCCAACTTGCAGACACACCCAGTTCCTGCAATCTTCAATCTTCAGCTAAAAAATGTGTTTTGCAATTACGCAATGGACTCTATTCAAAATCAGATTGACTCCACATGCTGTGTTCTGTTGCCCTTTTTGCCAACAAGAAATACAGAATGTGTCACGTCAGTACTAAGAACGTCAAACAGTCAATTCCGTGTCAGACCCAGCGGCGCTAATTAGGAAAGACAGTCTATTCAATTGATCCAAATCCAGCCACCGGTTAAATACTAAATTAGTACCAAATCCATTATTTTACTTTTAAAGGCAGTTGCAGACAGTGTTAGAGATGTTGGTGCATCCCATTCTTTTTAATGATTTAACCTGCGGATATGTCTCCTGTGTAGAGTCTCTGAGATGAAACACTTTGTTTGCTGGTCTATCCAGCCGTACAGATTTAGAGTAACAGAAGAATTGCTTGATAATTTAGTCAGGGTAAAGGCCAGCAATACAACCACCAGCTGGGGCAAGAGAAGTGTCAAACCTATAAGTTTGACAAACACAATTCAGTGTATACATTTTTACAGCCTACTTCCCAAGGTAAATACGAGGCTCCAAGCTATTCCTTGGTTCTCTGGTTTATACAGCAGTGTGAAAGCTGATTCTGGCACCAAATGTGCAGTTATCACCAGGAAAACATGCTTTCAGATTTACTGGACCTTAATTACAACTCCAATACCTGCAGGACACCCACTCCTTACAGCAGCAAGTTAAAAGGATTGCACTTAAAAAGGGCTATGCGTGCGGAGGGAGGCAGTGTCTGACAATCATTCCTGCAGGCTAGACAGACAGACAGGCAGACTTGTTCTGTTACAAACAGATTCATTCATTAGAACAGAAAGGGGTGCACACTGGGGGAGGCAACTTCTCTCCAGTGGCAAAATTAGGTAGCCAGACCTCTACCCTCATTAATATTGGCAAACCAATAACCTAATAACATTCATCATGCATTGTATTTTAGTTTTGTAAAACTATAAGAAGCTATGTCAATTAGACATAAGCTTTGGCTAGTTCACAGTACCCTGAAGAAAGCACTTCCCAAAACTCTGACATTGGAGGTCGCACCTCAATTGAGGGTGGCTCCTGCAGGTCCAGAAGGTGAGCTCCTGGGCCAAACAGTTTGATCATCCCATATCAATTCAGCGTGTCAATCTTTGAATAGGCAGTGATGATGTGGATTTAGAAAACCCTGCTGTATCTGGTCTGCCCATCAATAGATAGATCAAGTGTCCAACATATGCTAACACTCATGAATAGGAATGATACCCTGACCATCTTCTTGGGCAACACCACCTTCTTTATTCTCTTTCCAGGTCTGGTCTCTCTAAAAGCTTCAATGCAGTTTTTTTTTACATTAGGAGATGCTGTTTTTGTCAGACAGTAAATAAACTACAGCTGTGTTCAATCGGGCTGAAATGAAACCCTAGCTTGGAGCCTGCTCTGAGGTTAGAACCTGAAGTTCTGATATAAAAACACATGTCGCTGTGATGTAGGGATGGCAAATTGTGTAATTACCAGTACATAACGTTACCGTTTGGCATCAGAAATGTTATTCAGCGGGCAGGGACCGCATTGTTTGGTAGGCTAGACTTACAGAAACGATTTGGTTTCTCATGTCACTAAAATGGATTGGATCCAAGGCACCTCTGAAGTGTTCAGCTGCAGAGGAAGTGCAGTGACACACACTTTATTGGGCAGGATAGCATTTTTAAAGAGAGGTGTCCAGACATACACCATTTGTTTGTCCATGGCTTGCATGAAAATGTGTCTTCGAGTCTTTGCCCTTTACAGATAATATCCATTTCATTCCAGTTATGTGGGCGAAATGGCACACCACCTCTGAGTTTAGATTTAAAGATCTCCTAACCAAGAGGGTGCGGTATTTTGTCATGATGCGGAGCAAAATATCATATTAGTTATCAATTGATGACACAAAGAGACAGTAGAAATGTAGTGGTTTGGTTTACTTTGGAAACAGTGTAGTTTAGTATTTATAATACTGGGACAAATATCTGAATATTTAAACAAACACTGCTTGAGTGTATCAAAATGGTATCATGCAAAGCATAGCATAGCTGCTGTATTGCATGGGTGTAATGGCTTTAGATGGGGACCTGTTATTTATCCTTCAAGCACTGACTTTATTTGTTTTAACCCACTCCCAGAGGAAGATGAGAAAGCTGCACAAACAGACAATCAAGAAACTCACAAAGTTGTAGAGAATGGAAACAATAATAATAATCTACTAGACGCTGGGACCCCTGACCAAACTGTAACATGTGAGTATGTTATTATTACTGGATTATCAGTACTAGTATTACAGTAAGTGTGCTCCTACATAATGTATGCATGGCTGTTTATCCTACACATAAGTCCATGTACCCTTACCAAAGACATGGAAGATCATAAATGCAAGTTTCAAGCAAGAACTATGCAATGATGTCACAAGGATTTTACGCAAGCTTTTCAAGAAGGGTTATAAAACAGATAAATGGATCACTCAATTCTGCAAGCTTTGCATTTAAAAAAAAAGGCGGCATCTATATAATCTGCATCCTTTTTAAAATGCAAAGCCATAATACTTGCACAGTTCATGCTTTAAGCTTGCGTTGTTCTCATTTTAAACTTGTATTGTACGGTCGTGCATGCCTTGCTTGATCCGAGCATAATTCTTGCGTTCAGGTCTGGTATGTTTGTATTTTGTCAGTGTTTCAACATTCCTAAAGCGTTTCATCAGAAAGTTGGTAAGGATCACAATTTGTTTGTGCAAGTTTAACACTGTGAGATAAAAAGCTACAGAAATTTTATATCAAGGATTTCAGAAGAATCGGTCAAGGCTGAATCATAGCAAACAGCCGGCAGAGCCAGTGAACATGACTCAGAGCCTGGAGATTCAGGCTTGGATCCCAGCTCGGCCACTGACTCACTCACTGTGTGACCTTAAGCAGGTCACATCCATCAGTCGTATAATCTCGTAGCAGGACCTCCCCCCCCCCAATGAAAAACAACATACTACATCTGAAGGGCTGTCCCCGGTAAACCTCTTCTCAAACAAATACAAAAGAGAAGTTTGTGAAATACAAAGTTTTTTTTTTTCTAGCACTAAATGTAAATTCTTAATTTATCAACCCAGAAGCTACAGTGCCTATATCAGCTGCCCTTCCACAGCCTCTCTCTTAGCAAGTGACAACCCTTGGCCACTTGAGATATTTTACCTTTGTTTTGAGTAGATTTTAAAGTTACCAAGTCAGCAAGAGGAATTCTCTTTGCGTTCAGTTTACACTTCTAACCTGAAGAAGTGTGCACCACATGAGGACCAACACGGCTATTCACATGTAGCCAAGAGTATGTACAGACAGAGTATGTAAAGATTACGAGATGAGTTCACCGGCTGCATGGTGACACAATTTCACAGCTTGTATAATGCCGATTCTCCTATCCCACAGTCATTGCTTGCTTGACTACACATTGCAGACTTCCTTGTTGAATGTTGTAAGGCTTACTATAGCTGGCTTATGGGATTCATATGATGAGTGACTAGCTGCTGTTTCTGTTCAGTTTTCAATGGTGTCAAAACTTCACAGCACCGGTGAGTCATGAGATTCTGAACCAGGAGCCCAAAGCCCTGCATTAACCACCATTTTATAAGCATTGTACACTTTATAGAAATGTACAGGATCTGGACAACAATCAAGAAAAATATATATTTTTTAAAAACTGCCAATAATGAAACAGCGGCAGGTGGATTAAAATGATGTCAATGTCATCTTATTGAGCTTAATACAAACTTGAAGAAATGTACAGCCGCAAATAATGTAGCTTTTTAAAAAATATTGCTGAGTGCATACTAGCCCATGGTTCGATTGAAACCAAAACATTTATAAGATTTTAATGAGGCCATTTGGTGTGCGTTTTTCTATCCCAGTTGATTCACTGACTGTGCGACATGCAGATCAGTGGGTAGAGCACAGTGGGAACTGAAAGTATGTTGGGTATAATAGAGTAACTCAAAATCAAAGGTGGTGTGTACAGTGTTACTCCATTCCAGCACAGGTCCCAGTCTTTCACGCCAAAGCAATATTGTTGATTCTTACAGCTTTAAAATCAAAGAGAATATTAATGTGTTCAGGGTTTTTTTGTTTTGTTTTGAGTACTTAAACCTGCTTTCTGGAGGGTTATGGTTTTTTTCATTACTATTTGTAGTAACCATTATCTCATAACGGGGGGTCTAATGTTGTGCAATATAGAACATTATTGACCTAGAGGCATTACAGCACCCCCCGAAAAATCACGTCACGTCTGATTTGCGCTCTTGATTCTTGGCCGACTGTGTCTGTTCAAAGGCCATAAAAAAACAAACATCACTGCATCAAAGTGTTTACTGAATACTGTGTTTTTACAAGACCCTTTTCATCTAACAGCACGGGACAATGTATTAGGGATTGCCAGAGATTTAAAAAACTCCCAACTTGTCTGGAAACCTCATATCATACTCTTTCAAACCCGAGAAAATGGCTTTTGCTAATTTTTTTTTTTTTTTTTAGGTAACTGCTTTCTTGCTGTTTCTACTTTGCTTCCTAATAAAGTGTCCAGGAAGCCGGTACTGTAAACGACTGCACTAGAGCACATTAGCAGCTTGCACAAGGTTATGATTTTTTACTTAACATTAGCCTCAGTTGGATTTAAATCCCTGAGTGAAAACCGTCTCTTCATTATTCCACTGACCCACTCTCAATCAGCCTGAAGGAATGCTTCATTTTATTTTTTTTTTGCGCTTCTTGGTATTTAAGAGAACATTTATTCAATCTTTGCTGGGCTTAAAGCTTAATTCCTGACATCTTTCATTTATTAATTATCACACTTCAGAAAAGGACCTGTCATGGGAAATAAACTTCTTAAAAAAAAAAAAAAAAAAAAAAAAAAAACCATCCTTGAATTACCAGTCTGTAATTTTCTGATTAGAGTTTTCATCACTTTAGATTGTCATTGAAATGAGGTTCGTTAGGGATTAGGGGGTATTCGGTTGCTGACACATCCAGGCCTCTCATTAACAGCTTAGGTCTGGGCAGTAAGAAAATAAACCCAGTCTTGTGGGAGGGAATGTTACTGTTAAGAAAGTGTTATGGTGCCGGGCTTCAGGTTTCCAAATAAATCTCTACAACTCACTATCAGAAGCTTCCTCCTTCCACCACCCCCGAAAAACAGATTTATATCAAAGTGCTGCCAAGTGTTGCTGGGCCACCAGAACACTTTAGTGAAAGAAAGAACCAAAGAAAGCGGGAGTGGTCAGCAACATGACTCACCCTCATCCTCATCCCATGGCCACACCTTGGACTCCAGGGCTGTGCATTCAAGAGAGGCATGAATAGACCATGTTAATGTGCCCAAAGCTCCCTGACTTCAAAAACACGGCATTTATTGCTATATTTTCAGCATGTTTCATTTGTAAGCACTTACACTTCTACTCCAGCACCCTTAATGTAAACAGAAAAGCGGCTGCACTTGTTAACTTGTCATATAGATACAGACCCCTAACTCACATAATGACGAATTTATCCTTGCAGCTTTAAATAACTAACGAGTCCTACCACTATCCATTAACAAGATAAACATCTGAAACAGAGACGTTGCATTGCAGGTTTAGTGGAATCATTCCCTGGGTGTCTTGGTCATTTGCAGATTGCATTGTCTAGAAAATTGCTTTTATCTTCCTTCAATCTCATTAAGCATGAATAATCAGGGATTAAATTCAACACTTCAAACATCCATCTAAAAGCGTCAGTCAGGTGCTTTATTCTTCCCATTTCTGTCCTATAAAATGGTGCGTAGATTTCGGGAAACTGGGTTAAATGCTTCTTGAAATGTAAAAGCATCTTTCTTGCACAACAGGATCTGGCTCCTTGGAGTATGACTAAGGCTCTGGCCTTTGATGCCATGCTTGTTTGTGTTGTTGTCTGCCGCAGACTCCCTGTGGAGAAACCCATAACTGTTCTGAAGCACAAGTCTGCCTGCCAGATGCCCTGGAGACTGAGGCATACTCCTGGCTTGTTTTCTGCTGAAACATGGGGGAGAAATAAAGACTTTTTTGTTCCCCAGCTGGGTTGAGAAAGTGAATTAACTGTCTTGGTACCGGTGTGGTGTGGAGTTAGGACGACATGGACCATGTAAGGTCTGGGTGATGTCATCATTAAAATAGGTGCACATGATGTACACCAGTATTATTTCCAGTTTCTTTGTCATAACCTCACCTGCTATCCATCAGTCTGACAAACTTAAAAAAAAAAAAAAAAAAGAGAGAAAAAGTTTGAAGAAAAAATAAAAAAGGAGCACCAAGTAAAACAGCGTGGTGTCAGTAAAAGTGTTTCTTATTAGGGGAGAGAGAGACTGTGCTGCTATAATAAGCTTTTACATCTTCAAATGAAAACGATGAAATAATATGATATTGACGGTTTCGCAAGCTGAGGTTTGCAGTATTTTTTTTTAGGCTTGCACTGCTGCCGTTGCTTGGATCATTTCTTGTGTGATTCATGTGTTTACAGTGCAGTCTTACAGTTTAGCGCGTCAAACCACAGCATATCTGTTTGGAGCAAAGCCCCGCCCCTGCCATATCATTTTGCAATGAAGCCCCAGGATGATTGACACATTGGACAGCCAATCTAAGACATAAAACTATACAATCCCACTATCATGTGACTTTTTACACTCACATCACATGTTCCCCAACAGCCTGAACACTGATCTGCTTTGGCGGCAGCAAACAAAATACAATTCGTAGAATATTTTAATCTCAGTGTTTTCGTTGTTTATGCAGAATGGCTGAGTCTAAAAGTTGAAGCGACACTGATAGTGGTGCGTCGGTAAAGGAAGGAGTGCCCTTTAAAACCTACTCCACCAAAGAAAAAAAAGTAAGCACCTGCTTACTAATGGTTATAACGTTCATATACGTTTTGTTATACATTATGTAGAAAAGATATTACGAATTGGGCACTGAGGTGAAGACGTTATTAAGAAGCATTCAAAGTTCATATTGAATTTTGAGATACTGTTATTAAATATGCAGTATAAAATATGTAAATACAACCCCTCTCCCCCCTCATAAAAAATGGCAGGTGTGCTGTTTATCTTATCTGTACTTCTTCTGAGTTCTGCAGTAATTGGTTTTTAATGCAGCCTTGTTAATTCACTTGGATTAAATTACCCATTTTAATTCCACGCTCCTTTCTAACAAATTATATTTATCAAATGCGTAAGGCATTCAGTTGGAATTCATTATACATTTTTGTGGCTATTATTTTAAAGTGTTACCGTATTCTCTGTACCTAACGTGGACCTGCCACTGGCCATGCATCATACATAGATCTCTATCTGACTTCAGCGCAGTAAATATTTGTTGATGTATATAATTACAGAATACATTATCTGCTGCCACTGGACAGCAAGAAGGATGTTTATTTTTATTTGAATCCATCCCTAATTTGACAGGAGTGCTCTTCAGTTACTTTGTACAGTATTTCTCCCGAGTTTCCTTCCTTTTTTTGGACACTCAATCATGTAAAGCTGAAGAAAGTGACAGCCAGGCATTTCCCCTTGGAGACTCAGTCATGTCACAGTGTTGCACTTTAAAATGAAATTGAAACTCGTCCTTCCTTCCTCGAGTATTCGTCATATGACAGAGAGGAATCTTTAATGTGAAGTACAACCTTATTAAACTGGATTGCTAAACTAAATCATTCCAGCCATTTGCTGGATTTTATATGCTTTCGCTGGCGATAGATAAATGATATGGCTTGCCATCCTGAAAAGTTTGGGTGAAGATGCAGAGACCAAGGCGCCTTCAGTGGGTTATTATAATAAATACATGTCTCTTCTGGTGTAGTCTGGGGTGATTGGGTACTCCAGGGCACACAATATTGCTTCAGGCAGGCATCTAATGGGGCAAGGATTCCTCTGTCCATTAAGTGAAATCCCAGGTAAAAGAACAGATCAAAGAAGACATGTACCACTAGGCGATTCTTAATTTAAATGCCCCTGTGTGATTTTGACCTGCCCAACAATATTTTTTTTTAATGATTTGTACAATAAATGCAATAATTGAGTTTTGTTTGAACATCTTTTACTGCACAAATGTGTGTTTTTTTTAATGGTTAGGTTTCAGCACACTTCTACAATGAGTTAAAACAATTAAAAAGAAAAGTGATATTAAGGTTACATCATGGTTACAATGTCCCATTCGTTGCAAATTAAAAGGGAAAGTGACTTTAGCCACACTATCTGAACCTCTATCTCATGGCTTTGAAATTCCCAAGAATGATACGGTGTAAGTCCCAGAGCAAGCAGCTATGAGGTGAACGCTTCAAGTTTCTGACTCAGATTCAAAGTGAAATGTTTTGAAGCTGACAGTTTTGAAAGCAGTTGGGTAAATAGTTTGTGTGAAGGTCAAACAAATAATTTGGACTGAACAAAAAAACATCCTGCTGTTTTATTTAGATTTTATTTTTTCATTTTGGCTTCATGTCTAATTAGTATGTCTTGAACGCAGGAGTGAAATATACTGAACTTTGCAATCAGATGCCAAAATCAACTTCTCTTACTAGTTTATATTTACAAAGGAACACTAGTACTTCTGTAGGCAATAAAGCCACAGAGCTGCTGTGTCTGTACTTGAGAGCTTGACCTCTCTGACGGCGTTGAATCAGCTGCTTCCTTCTGTCCTTCTGCGGGGTACCAGACCCAGAGATATTTAAAACAAACAAGACTGACTTTTATTTTACTCTAGTCTAGTCCTGTATATTTTAAACATGTTTTTACTCAAAATCAGTATTAGCACGATCTTTTGTTGAAAGAAAAAACAAAACCATTTTAAAACTAATAAGAAATATATTATTTTCATTAGCTACACCACGGAAGACAACCAAGGGTATTGATATTTATAAAAAGAAAAGACCAGAAAATGAAAAAGGGGGGTTTGTTGTCTTCCTCGTCTTGAGCCACATGCACAAGAGCTATGAAAAGGGGAAAGGCAGAAAGATAAAGAGGGGGGGGGGAGCTGGGAGAGTCATCTGTAAGTGTGCAGGCAGATTCAGCTGTGCAGTGTAATGGTCCAGACATGAGAAGTCAAAGCAGTTCAGTGTTGCGCCCTGTGGATGCAGTTACAGTAAACACGTGGTTTCTCATTAATACGCAATCCCTGCTGAACTCTAAAAGCTGTTTTCCAGAACTTTTTACTTCATAAGAATAAATCTAGCCATTGTTTTAAAAGATCTGCCCCTTCCCACCACCTTCCCCTGCTAGAACAGGATATAACCTTCAGCGATTCAAAGAGGTCACCCAGACAAGAAGACAGCAAGGCTGTGGAAGGGGCCCTCTGTTCAGGGGAGGCATGAGTTCTGCAATCGAGCGAAAGGAGGTGATCAGAACTTGACACATTTGACAAAGAAATGTGTCGTAGTATTTTGAGTTCACATTAAACAGCTGTTTATTTATAATGGGATGCACAAGCTTCTACGATGAAAAATGTGTTTTAATCTGGTAATCTTTTTCCTTTGGCCAGATTCCCACATCATAGAAGCTGCGTGATGATGGGCAACATTAAAAAGTTCCTCAAACAGACAGGCAAAGAGAGTGAATTACAGCAACAGCCTACTACAGAAACTACTGTATCTACTGTAAAAGTATGTCGAGTAAATAATCCCAGGTAATGATAACAAATCCTGAATCGTCAGAAATATGGATTTCAGGACTATATATTCGTATGAGCTTATATAAATATGGGTTTCAGGACTATCAGCGAAGGAAAAAAACCTTGACTTTCCATTGCTTCACACTGACATGTTTTGTTTAAATCCTATATAACTGGCAGCAAAGCAAGTTCCTTTGCATTCTGTCAGCTTGTGTTGACAGACACTCTGGCGAGCTTCAAAAGGTCAAAGCGTTAACAGTTCTTGGTTGCTTTTCTTTTCCTAGGTCAACCTCAAGCACGTCCTACGCCGTGTAACACCACACTGGAAAGCCTGTCGGAAAACGAGGCCTTCTTGCAGAACGGGATGAAGAACCTTGCCCGGAAGAATGGTGTGAAGAATGGGAGCATCAGCGCCGGCCAGACCCCCAGGGTCATCTCACAGGGGGGCTCTCAGAAAACGCACCAGAAGCTGCAGTCCAAAAGTTCAATCAGCAGCCAGAACAGCAAGAAAAGCCGGAGCAGCTCCAAGTCTGCAACGTCTCGGCTCCCTGCGGAGTCACAGGATGGTACGGGAGCATGCCCAGGCTGTCTAATGAATCTCTCAGGGGGCAGACAGAAGGCTTTGTGGGGGTCCTCAAACCTCACAGTGAAATATCATCCTGGGGGAAAAGAAAACAAACATGAAATGTGTTTGTTGACCAGCTTGTGGCTAAGGCTGATATAAAACACAATTTAAACAGATCTAAGGTCTAAAATAATTTATTAAGATTAAATAAACATTTAAGTCTGTAATTGTTAATGAAACATTTTGTTCTATAAAAGTTATTGATGGTAAAAAGCATGGGTATTTCCTGGTTAATTAAGCTTTTATTAAAAAAAGCGGTATTATAAATATGTCTATAATATTCCATAACATGCATGTGTTTTAAGAAACTAATTAGAAACTAAGTCAATTAGACACAATCAGGTACAAGAAACTGTCGATAAAACCGAAAGGCTTGTCTGCTTGACATAGTTTCTCCTCAGTTCAACCTTAGTATAGTGAACACCTGTCTCCTGTCTCCCCCCGCAGACTGCTGTGTCCACTGTATCCTGGCCTGCCTGTTCTGTGAGTTCCTCACGCTGTGCAATGTCATGCTCGACTGTGCTACCTGTGGGTCCTGCTCCTCGGACGACTCGTGCTTCTGCTGCTGCTGTGTGTCGGAGGAGTGCGGCGACTGCGACCTGCCCTGCGATATGGACTGCGGCCTCATCGACGCCTGCTGCGAGTCAGCAGACTGCCTGGAGATCTGCATGGAGTGCTGTGGGCTCTGCTTCTCCTCATGAAGAGCCTGCAGATCACTGCACTGGGACCGCGGCACGAGCCGCAGATCAGGAGAGATCTCAAATGGAATGGTGCCTCAAATACAGTATGGCGTGTGTATGCACAGTATGTACATGCTAGGGTATATGTTGTGATGTATGATTCATGCAGAATAGCCCTCATGTGACCTGCAGGAAAGGGCCACTCTAATATGAGTTCATATTGCCTAAGGCTAAATAGATGACATGTGGGTATTTGCATATGTGCATATTGGTGTTCCACATGGGCTTAGTGGCGATTCTAGTACAGGTGCGTTTTTGTACCTGGACACAGACTTATATTTTAAATTTTATTTTATTTTATTCTTTAAAAGAAAAACTTAAAAAATGCTGCAATAATTGTTTGATGTAATAGTCAAGCAATCTTTCAAGACTGGAAAAAAGTTAATCCTTTAAAAAACGATTGCATCGATGTTTGTGTTTTTAATCAAGTCAAAGGATGTTTGACTGTTCTGAATACAAATATATTCAAATTCTTGGTTGAGTGGAGGAAGGGGCAGGGTGTTGCTCAAGAAAGTTCTCTTGAATTGTTGTCAAGTAGACGTTGGTCTTATCTTGTCATTCCTTGGCTTAAATGATACAGCAAGAAAACTAATTGTATTGCATATGGGTTTACCTTGTTGTGTGGAGTTAGTCTTTCCTAGACCAAGTCTGTAGTGCTCAATAACTTACTGTAACCATGGCTTAACCTTGCTTAAGTGTCGCATCAGTAAAGCACAGTAAGCCTTATTACTGTGCACAGCTCAGTGGTACTGTAAGTGTGTTACAGCAGAGCTACTGCATGCTTTTTCCATTGACTATCCTGACTCATCCTAGCTGTTTTAAAAGAGTATTTATTTACAACCAGTATGAGTCATTTGGGTTCGGGGCTAGCTAGGTCTTTTATCATGTGACTTTAGCAGACACAGGCATAAACTGTTTTATTTGGGAAACAACTTTGTGAATAGGATAGCAATGTAGGTATGCTCAACAGTGTTTATTATTATTATTATTATTATTATTATTATTATTATTATTATATTTCTAGATATAGATCCATGCAAAATGGTTTAATTTAGCAGAACGGTGCTTCTAACAAAACCCTCCATATCATATTCTCCTCCCCCTACTACTACTACTACTAATAATAATAATAATAATAATAATAATAATAATATTAATAATATGTTCTTCATAGTCTAACAATAATTACAATCAAGGACCATACATGTTACAAGAAAACAGAATGACTGAATGTGTTATTAACAGAGTATATGTATGTTATCATTTTGCTACTAAAATGCAAAGCCAATGTGCATATGTATTTAATGAAATGTGTTCTCATTATATTGTTATTCGAGTTAGAGTCTTTAGGGGGGCTCATTCTGTAGATTTGTGTTCTATAGATTTAGGCTTAAAGTATTGCTTTCTCAAGATGTAAATTGAAGCTACAAAATGAACATGTTGCACCCTGTTGTATAGGCACCTTAATTCGTGTATTTGTTATAGATTACTTTGTATTAAAACAAATATGGTGAAATTAACTTTTTTTTTCTTTCTTTGAAGCATCATGTAAATATCCATGGAGAGGCTCATCAAATCCTCTCCATAGAGCCACATGCTTTTAATGAAAATTAATTAATTTTTTGGTTTATGTGATTGACATTCTCTTTGTAGATATCTGTCTTAATTGCCTTTTAAATTACAGGATCGTTATGGGTGTGAAATGACTGTGATTAACTACTGCTGTAAACAGCATGAGCACCTCATTAGAGTGCATTCCTTGCTTGTGAGGGCTTGTTTAAACTTGAGGGAAGTGTGTAACGCCATTGCACCGCGTTCAGAGCGAGGCGTTTCTGGTTCTTAACATTATTAAGAAGATGGGAGCGCTTCTAGTAAACCATATTGCCTTATCATCCAGCTACACATGGTATAAAGAAAAAAAAATCTTTATTTTCAAATACTGGGTGTAATTTATTTGTTTTGGTTACTTACGTTAGAGATGAGTAACACATTACACGCGTGGTTCTCTAGTCACATGTCCTTTGGAGTTGCACTGCATTTACGTGCATTTACAATGTCGTTACTATGTAAACGATTACAGTGCAGTGCGGTTTCTTGTGTTCAAATCAGAAGGAGTTGTCAGTTGAGGAATCAGCAGACCTACTATGTCAAGTGGTTTAGTGTAAAAAGACAACTTAGGAGTTGAATAAGCTGTGCTTTGTTATAGTACAGTTGTTTATATTAGGATATGAAATTCCTTAATGACCAGTCACAGGGCAAGTGTGTCAATGCTGTTGTTTTAGACTTACAAATATTTGTCTGTGCCTCTGTAAATTTATACTGCAAATAAACATACATGTAAGCCGGTCAGTTTAGGTACATGTGAGCAACATACTTTGAGCAGGGAAGTCCCGGTATGGTTTGTGTTGGTTATTTTATGCAAGATAGTTAAATAGAACACATAGGAGCTCTTAAGTGAACCTCCTGGGTTATTTTTCAAAACTGTTTTTATGCATTTCGGGTAGCATGTGATTAGGGTTAGCGTTTGATAACTACTGCATTGATAACCCGTTCACTCGGGAGTGATGCAACCAAACAATGAACTCAAGATTCCAAGACAACTTCCACCACGAGGTATAGAACATTCTCTTTCGGAGTGGGAAAGATGATTTTTGTTCCTTTCTTTGATTACCGTTTGCCCTTTTCACTTTTGCCCTAAAAAGCTTGTACAGTTCGGCGAAGGTGCAAATTTAATAAAGAACCCTCCGTGTGGTCCTGTAAAGGGTATCCCCTCACAATGACCTTCAGTAACCTCCAGCTAACCACTAGCCCATTCTGCCTTGCTTCACTGTCTGAAAAGGAGTAAATGACAGGTCAGGCACAAGTACAGCATGGCTTGGCTATTCACTGCAGATAAAACCACTGTATTTATAAAAAACAGCCAGGTGTAAATCATTCAGATCATGTTGGATTAACAACACCAGGTGCATAAGACTCTCACTGCAGCTAAAAAATACTACAGGCTCCCACACAAGGGAGAAATAAAACAACAGAGCTCACTGTAGCCAATGCGGTGCTTATGCAACTGACATCTGACCCTTAGGAATAGAAGACAGCGATGAAAACAACATTTATAGTGATGCAAGTGAATGGAGAATTTGACTGGCTAAAAGTTACTTTCTTGTCTTTCCTTTTCCTCATACCTTTGCATCTTCTAGCAAGCTATTGTATTTACAAGCATTGTATACTACTATTTTTTGGATAATAATTGAAGTTCCAGTTCTTAAAGCTATAAAAAGCAGAAATATCTGCTTCACCTACACAAATGTGTTTCCCTATTAAGCTGTGTGCAATACACATTTATATTAGTGACACAGTAATGACAGATATTGATCCAAAACTTCAAACAAGCGTAAGACCTGGAAGAAACTAAGGAGTCAAACATTTTGGCAAGTGCATTTACAAATTTGCATTTACTGTATTTAACTGTATTTAATCTGTGACATGCATTGTAATTGGACTGCTTTGTGTTTTCAATGTGCAAGGTGGGCAGGTATCCTGATATCTTATTAAGCATGGCTAATTCCTTTCAATTGCACAATGGCATTTTAATAAGCTCATTAAAATATCTGCCGTCGGTAAATTGTTTGTGATTTTTCAACATTCATATATGCTAAATATCTTGTGAATGGCTTCTACTTCATTCTTTATGCGTGCAATGTGCTTTTCCACTTTCAACATGAAGATAATCCCTGCTTGTTCCTCATCCAGCTGTAACTCATTGCGTATACTGTAGGATGGCTACATTTTGTAAAGGAATACACTCAAGGTGGTTATCAATAGAATCATTCGTACTAGTGAGCGTGATGCTGTGCATGAAATTGTTGTGAAAAGATGCACTCTCATCTACAGTTCTATACAGCGATATGCACTTTTAACACGAAGACATTATGTTTTTAACATAAAGCTTTCAGAATCACAGTATGCTCTGAACTTCTCACCAGAACCTGCTAGAGGCAGAGTGACGACTTCTTTCAACAGCATTGCAATTCCAAATATCAGGTAAACAGATGTATTTGATTACACCCGTGACATTATAGACAGAACAAGCTGTTTCAGTATTTTATGTCAGGCTTTTGATCTGTAAACTGTAGCTTTTTTTTATTTTTGCAAGGAATCAATATGTTCAATTGAAGGTGAAGACATGTTTGTGGAAATAAAGCTGTTTGAGATTTTCCAGGTTTTACTCTGAACATTTATAAAACAGTCCTTGATAAACGGTTGAATTAATACAGCTTGTGTTCTGATTTTCTCAAATACATTTTTTGAGGTACTTAATGGGTTAAAATACCATGGTAAATGTATAGTATAGCCAGAAACTGCAACAAAAGTCTCTCTCCTGTGAGGTATCTGTAAAATGGGACTGTTACATGCACTAAAAGGCAGTTTATATTCCTGACAAGAGCCAAGGGAGGCAGCTTCATGGAGTTTCAACAGGCCTCCACAGTAAAATATTTTTTAAATTGTAAAAGCAAATCGAGGAAGCCACAGAGCGGACTGCTTACTTGGGTTGATCCCCAGCCTTAAATAACTTTTTGTGGTGAGACTGGCATTTAAACAAATAAACTGATGCTCTAACTGTAATGGGACTCCGTGTAAAATCACCAGAATTTGTAATAAACCTTGTTAGAGATCTTAATCAAAGCCAGTTTCCTTTTCTTCAGGTAGCCTCTTCTCCAGACCCCAGTACAACACATTTGTTGATAGTGCACAGCAGCACTTGTTGCTGTTTGAATGAGAGGGACAAGAAGAAGGAGAAAGAGGGTAAATTAGTTTTAGTTTGCAAACGGTGATGGGGAGTCAGTGAGCAGAGGACGGGGTGGACGAGCATTGAAGAGTTTGCAGATGTCAGAGGGCTCGGGCAGCGAGGATGGGGTGGGCAGGTCAAGAGGTGAGGGGGCAAAGGGAGTCGATGCAGGTGCTGAGGGTGCAGAAGAGGGTGAAGGCCGCTGAGTCTGCAGAGAGCTAGGAGAAGGACAGAGAAAGCAGCAGAGGAAAAAATAGTGGGACAAAGAATAGATTTCGACAGAAGGTGACAGAGGGGATCGGCGAAGTAGGAAGGGATGGGAGCGACAGAGAGGAGGAGATAAGGTAGTGATGAGAGATACCGAGAGGAGTGACCGAGAGGGCAGGAAGGAGGGAAGCAGTCCCTGGTGAAGACGAGGTCCAGTTGACGGCCAGCTGTGTGAAAGAAGGACGGGACGGGGAGAGACAGAAGGCAAAGGAGTGTAAAATTGGTGGTGGTTGTGTTTGGAGAGATGGATGTTGAAGTCACCTAATAGAACAACGGGGGTGGAAGGAGAGGGGAGGGAGGAGAGGAGCTCGCTGGACAAATGTCAGTTTGGAACAGTTTTGCGCCATGTGCTCATGAACAGGGAATAGGAGAGTGCTCTCTGATTCAGTCAGGTTCGTAGGAATTTTAATAACCAGGGCTCCTTCCCAGCTCCAACTCGACACTTCCAGCATTTTGCTTGCTTTTCAGACACTGTGATGGAATGCATGCATGTTTCAGAGCTGCAGTGCAGCATGCCGGGATATTTTATTTTTGAACTCCTCCAAAGGTCAAGGTTAACAAGACTATAGTTTTCATGGGTCGCTGCAACTTTGGATTCCACTGCTTGGCTCAGACAATGCCACGATTCAAGTTTTAGTTTAAGTGAGTAATTCCAAACAATCAAACGTCAGGTCTACTGACAGCTGCATCTGTTTTGATGAGGGCTCGTTGAAAAGTGTTTTTCTTTTTCCCTTGGATATTCTAAAGTACTCTACTGGAACTGAGGGAAGGCAGCTATTGAATATTAACTATGAAATTACAAAGACTGCATTATAATAGAGGCGACAGGGTCACCATCTGGGATGAACATTATAAATTAATACCCTCAACATGAAATGAGTCTCTTGCCTTTGGCTTTCAAACATTTCAGCGTGTAATTTTTTTTCCCATAATAAAAGGTAATACACTTCTGTTTTACTAATGCTGGGGTCAATTTATTTTGCATGGGAATGCAAGAACAGCAAAAGAAGAAGAGCCCTGTTCAGTTTTGTTTAGGCAGCCCTCTGGTTTGCTTCCAAGCAAATCAGCCCCTTTGCTTTAGTTTCAATCGCATTTAACAATGTATTATCTTACTATTCTCCTCTGACCATAATGTACACCAGCACTTACCAAAACTGGAAAAAAAAAAAAAAGCAAGATTACACTTTAAACTCTTGTCCGTATCCAAAGTATTTGCTTAGAACTGAGCAAGACTAAAGGATTTGTGTCTCCACTCAAACTTGATTGCTCTCACTAACTCCTCTCCTCATTTGTTGAGAAGATTTTAACACAATGCGGTCTTTGTCTTCCTTCCTACATATATGATTCAGTGTTTACATAGCGCTGGTAAATGATAACCAAGTGGTATTCCAAAAGTGTATGGCATAGGAAACAGTGATAAAAAAAAACAGCACTGTATTCCATAAGGACAGGTAAAGGACGGTGTAGATTATATTACCTAAACACCCCACCCCCCTCCCCCAGTTAAATGCTGAAATATAAAAATGAAGACCGCCTCTTCAAACCTTCAATTCTGTTCAGCTTTATCCTCAATAACATGTCGGAGTGTTTGGAGTGTGGAGTGTGTGTGTGTTGTAATATTATATATATATATATATATATATATATATATATATATAAAAACACACACATTTTGTGGCACACCAACTGCTTACATTTTATTTATGTAGCCCCTGGCAATCTAGGCACATATAATTACAGAATAGACTGCAGCTGAGGAATTTATACTGGCCTTAAGGACTTAAGAGAACCATTTATTTTCTCTTTTTTTTTTTTTTTTTCTTGCGATTTTTTTTTTTTTTTCTTGCAGCGATACATACAGGCCTTTTTTTTCACAGCACACTATATGCTTACCACAGCACCTTGAAATGGGCCTGATCTCAGAAGCTAACCAAGGCCGATTTTAACTGAACAGGCGGTTATTGAGTGTGTTGGTAAATTCAGTACACTCTTCTGAGCGTGTGATCTCCTAATTAAAGCCTATGGATCCCACTTAACTGCAGGGATCCATTCCAAACTCTTCATTATAGAGAGCAGCGCATCTATAAGGGAGGGTGAGAGAGAGAGTGAGAAATGAAGCATGGGCTATCTCAATGCTTGTGTGTGTTTTACCAGACTCGGCCGTGCACTGCCGTTATTGCACTGCTCTTTGCCGTGGTATACTGCAGCACGTTTTCACAAGATGAACTTGGTGTGCTGCATTCTGTGGAGCCCCTCATCCGCGGGGAGCTGGCTTTCTTCCATCCTGAACTTCATTTGAAAGTCACGTGCGGGCCTTTGCTTAAAGAGCCACAAGCATGACAATTACATTTTAATCACCTCTTAAGAGTCCTTGTTTGTAACTGCTTTGGAATGTTTTTTTTTTTTGTTTGTTTTGTTTTTTTGGAGCAGTTTCCCTGAATTTATTTTGCTCCCCATGCTTTTCATTCACATTCATTTCCTTTGCAAACGGAAAGGTGAGATCACATCTCTTCCCTAAGCCCCGCCCCTTATTGTCCTTTTTCTGGAGCATAAAGAAAATCAAGGTGAAAAGAGATTAAATTAAACTTTAGGGGTGTTGATTTGCAAATTATTATTATTATTATTATTATTATTATTATTATTATTATTATTAGTCATAGTAGTAGTAGTAGTATGTGTACCTCTTATCTGAATCAACACAATGCAAGATCTACTGTACAATATCTTGTATGAGTTTCACCTGTGAGTCAATAACCTATTTAAATTCTATGTAAACCATCAACCTTACCATTAAATTCACACGGCCATATTTAAAACCTGTTTTGTTGAAACTTATTAACTAGGGGTGTGCTGATGCTCCTCCTCGGAATTACCTTTAAGAAGTATTGATCGGCAGGGATTCAGCAAATCCGTTCTTTCACGTGTTGATTTCAAAAGAAAAGCAGTTTTAAAACCCGATTGGAAGATTATTTCTCTCATCCGAGGCGCTGCCATTTTTACCGATGTATCAAGTAAATTCTATGACAGGTGACTGGCACAGATTTTTCAAGCTTTGCTTGGGCATCCTCAAGTCACATTGTCAGTATTCCCAATACAGCTTGTAATTGCATTTTAATAGATAAGTAAACCGTGCCCATAAATCAGCTACAAACACATAGGCAGCCTAGGTCTGTGTGAGAGTTAAACTCTGCCAAGCCATGTAAACCAGTATTTAATAAAATGCAGATGGCACAAACAGCTGCCAGAAATAAATGCCACACTTTGTCTCCATCCCTCCCTTATAGCATGTCAGGCCCTCTCGCTATAACAGTGGCCGGGCTGCATTTCATTTTCACTTGATGTGTGTGTTGGTGTTACATCTTCATAAAACTTGAGTGACTGACCATTTTTATTTATTTTAGAGCCTAACAACTGTTCAACTTATCTCTGTTTTTAATAGCTCTCAGCATGAACAGAAAACGTGTTTCTTCATGCTTAACCTGAACATAGAAAACTAAAAGCAATCTATGCAGTTCTAGCTGGTAATGACCAAGTTGCATAGCAGCTGGGATTCAGTTTGAATTATGCTGCTGCTGTTCTTAAGTACCAAACAAGAAAACCTGTGATGAAGATTTAATTGCTGTTATTTAAGCTCAAATTGCTCAAATGAGTAAACAGCAATTATCTATGTCATCATTTTTGTATGCTTTTGATATTTGGTATTGTTCTTTTTTTAAAGCTAAGAATAGAGGTGGCATGATTAACCCTGTAACACTGTGATTCTGTTGAACTGGGTTCCAGGGCAGCCCCCTCGTTAATGACTCCTAATGCAAGAGAGATAATAATCATTTTCAATACGCATCTGTGTTCACCTTTGGGAAGTGTGTTACTACAGGTTGTATGATGCCAAAGCCTCAAAAACTGCAAAATCCAGCTTTTTAAAACAACAATTTTTTGTTTTCTTTTTTGCCAACGCAGCAGATTTTTGTGTTTAGCATAAATCTGTTTTTGAGACAGTTGCATGAGTCACCGACTTAGCGGGACGTGTGCCAGACTCGCACTACAATGAAACATCTTGTCTTCCTACATTAAAGAAGAGAGGACCCTTTATAACTATCCCACAGAAAGCAAGTTTAAAAACCATCACTGTGCATACAACTGAGGTCCCTCCAGCACACAGACATGCATGCTCCCAACTGGTTTGCATTTTTGTTGCAACACTTAACAAAGTTGAAATGATGTCATGTATAGGCTACTAAGAAAACATATGTTAATGAAGACAGACACAATACACAAATTGAAATATTTGTTGTGTCTTCTTACCAAGATCTATGACATTATACATTGCGAGAGGTATACAACATTGTTCAAATAAATAGCAGGAGCTGCGTTGTGATTTGCTGCAGCAGAGGGTGCCCGAAGGATAACGTCTATTCATGCAAGGGTGCAACTCAAAATAACATTGTTTTTGTTAAATGTAAACGTCACCTGTACAATGCATTCTGTTCTGTCTTCATTTTACCTATTTTAATACTGTGTGTGTGTGTGTGTGTGTGTGTCTATATATATATATATATATATATATATATATATATATATATATATATATATATATATATATATATATATATATATATATATAAATATAAATTAAAGGCAGTTTAATCCCATCAACTCTATAGTAGGGCCCCCACATTCACCCCCAAAATATAAAATGTGTTTCTATCAAAAAGCTTTTCATAATAATACAGGAGTAGACCCTCGCTAAACCGGGTGTGTCTGTCTGACATCACGAGGTGTCTGGTAAAATAATAAAATAAATCACACACACACACATACATTTATAGGGCTCAATGTCTTTTAAAAGTATAAATCAGTGTGCTGAAATAACACTAGTGTGTTTTGGGTAGGCTACACATTAAATTATGAAAAATATATAAATCTGTACAGTATACAGTACAGTAGTAAAAAAATCGAAATGAATAAAAGATCATTTTTAAATTGAAACTACATGACTTGAGCGTTGTTTTTATTATTATTATTATTATTATTATTATTATTATTATTATTATTATTATTATTATTATTATTATTATTATTATTATTATTATTAACTTGGCAGCCTAGACAACTGACATAAAATAGATTACAGTGCCGCACTGACAAGTTATAATACTTGCAGGAGGACAGTCAATTCTCGGTAATACAAATTTCAAGGGACCAGCAACTAATTTTGCATTATACCCCCAACCTTCATGAGTAGCCTATAGACCAAATGTGTCTATTTTAAAGTTAACGAGAGGTACAGTGCTAAAACAAATACAAACCACCTGGCCATTAATAGAATAGGCGTGCTTCTTATTCCTATACAGGTGCTCACAATGAGCCTGGAGGAGTTAGCGGCACATGTGTGCAGTCTTTTGATCCCTGGTTTTAGGGGAAAATAGGTATTTCGCTGTTTTCATCAAAAATACATTGAGCACAACTGGCAATGCACGAGAAAAGGAGGACTGGGAAATGCCAGCAACAACTGTGACTGTTTAAAACACGCTTTTAAAAGTTCTTAAAAAACGTATACAGTTGCAAGTGTCGCAATTGTGCGCAGTTCATCTCGTTGTAATATTTGAGCACCCTCTTTTTGCGAATTTATGCCCATAGCTACATATTCATCTGAGTCTGAACCGCAAAGCATAACTGCTGCCGCAAGCATTCCCTGAGAAGTCGTGAATAGCGTTGTGCTTGTCTGGTACATTTCACCCAAGACATCCGACCCATTTGCAACTGGTTTGTGATTATTTAGTGAACGCTTCAGTGAACCTACCCCTAAGCACAATGCAGCTATGCATGATAACATTTATGTGCAAGTACACATGTATTCACTAAGTAACGACAATGTAAATACACAGTGATTGGAGACACTTAATGTAGAGTATTACCTCTTACCGTATGATTTATGGGAGTTGAAAGGCACTGTCATAGAAACTATGTAACAGTGTTTCTCTGTGGTTTGGGTATCATTGCTGACATATGCACTTGGGAGGCCTTATGTTACGTGAGTGGAAATCTAAGGCATCAGACTATTTTCTTACATTCAAGAGGATGTTGTGTTGTGATTTAAATAATTAAGATACACTTTATATAGGTATGTTAACTGCACTTTAATTTTTTCAATTACATGCTAAGGTATGGAGTTCTATCCTCAGTCGCTGAATCGCATGCAATACATAATAAGAAATGTGCCTGTATTTGAAAGTCCAATAATTCACTTAAATCATTTTCTAATCGCAATACACATGATTTTTATGTGGTATTTTTGTTTTAACTCATATGCTATTGTAACTACATTCGAACTACTTCAATAAACACTTTTCTCATGTTTAGTTCTGGAACCTCAAACACACTCTTATCATAACAGTCATGTGCTGTGGTTTGCTTATCCATTTGAATTGTTGCATTTGAAGTAATTGTTCAGTCAATATGAGGGAACAGCATTACCACAGACCACCGAGCAGTAATTGGAAATAGATTTGTTAATTAATAAATTAAATCTATTAATTACAGAGTGGTTCAAAAGTCTCTTGACATTACAGACGTGTGTGTGTGTGTGTGTGTGTGTGTAGGGGGGAGGAAATGTGCCACAAGGATGGGAACCAAAATAGTTATGGTAGCAAACAGAAAGAAAAGCTACATTTCAGAGACAACTGGTGTGTCTTTGCAATGCTTACTGTACATGTGCTTTAGCATGATTTCACCTTGCGTCACTACACTCTACAATGCTTTTACTACAGTAAAGTTTTATAAGGAAACTCACTAAAGCATAAGCAGACGATGACTCGAATAGCATTTAGTCTAACACTATGGGTAGTAATTATTATTTTTTTTTTTCCCCAGAATACAGTTATGTCTAGAAGTTGTCAATGTATCTGATTTCTCAAAAGTACACTTGATAATCCGACAGCATTTCATTTTTAATTTGAAAGTTTCAGTGGTCAAGCGAACAGACACGTAAATAAGACAAGGCACAACATCTATAAAAATAAAAGCTATAAGACCAGCTTCCTTCGAGGTATTCACTTGATTAAACACAGTCAGTTTTCTATATATTTCCATTCATGTGGCCGGGTAATACACAAGCTTGATGTTGCATGATGACATTCACACAAACACATGTTCTACACACTTCCCTTCTTCATATGGTCGAAATAACTCGCGGTCTGCTGATCTGAAACCATAATCTAAGATATACACAGAACTCCAGTTAATGCAGCAAGCAGTTCTCGCTTGATGTTAGCGACTGTGACAACGCTGTATGGCTATCACATAAAAGCTTTCTCTTTGGTTAAATACAGCCGCTATGCAGATCATTTAGAAAGCTAATTTTGGGTGTCAAGGTTATGACTATAAAGGCATTGCTGTTGATGAACATTAAAATGTTATTGGCATGATTCTATGGATTTGATTCTGTTTGTATTAAAAACAGGATTCGAAATGCATCATTTTTGAGATTTTTAAATTTCAGTGAGGAGCGAATAGAACTACTCTCCACCAAGAAACCTTCATATCGTGGTTCTATTAAAAAAAACTTGATCCTAAATGGACTTTCTAAAAGCGTTCTACTAATGACTGCACTCAGACACAAGGGTCATGATCATGTATGCTTGTAAAAATGTATGCAAAATTAACATGCTTTTTTTTTGCCACATCTACAGGACACTGGGAGTATGTGATAAAAGTTTGGTGAATGTTGGCTCACCACATAACAGGCAAGCGGACATAATCTGCATATAATATTCCCCAATTCTTTAAATGAGGGCCCTAAAAACAGTATGGATACAGGACTTAGATTTGGTGCAGGGGGCTGGCACCCAGACAGGCAGACTAACCAGCCTGAAATATTGCAAATCTTCAGCTTGAATGGAAAGCTTTTGGGTGAATAACTTTTGGGTGCAAATGCAGCAAGACTCAGAACAGATGCACAAAACCAAAGCTGCCTCACAATATTAAATACAAACAGAGCGCAGGAGCCTTGCTGCAGCTAATGTCCTCTGCTGACTGTTGACATTTCCAGTGGTAGACTCCCGCAATTAAAAGAGATATCCATCCCACTGGCTTTTTATTTAATCAGAGCACAGACCACGGGGAAAAAAAAAATGAAAAGATTGAAGCGATGCCACTGCCGTCGTCCAAGTTTATAATTAATGCCGTGCATACATAAGATCTTAAAGAAATCAGGAAATGGAACTGCCACTGCATACTAATCTCAAATTGTGAACAACATATTTGCTCAGCCATTTGAAGGGAGAATATTCTGCCACCTTTGCTAAAAAAAAAAAAAACACACACAGAAAAAATAAATAATGCATTTCCAGAATGTCCTTGCTTTTTGAAACAACAAAACAACAAATTATTTTGAAGCTTCAGTGGTCGCTGCAATGTTTCTCTGTACCCAGACACGCTGCAATGAATTAGAGATGTTGCTTTTTTAAACGCTTACCAACCTCAGCTGCAGTACAAGAAGGTTTTAGTATAGGGTTATCTCTTAAAAAAATATGGCAAGGAACATAGTGAATAAAATGAAATCTTGTGAGTTGCTGGTGTTTTTTTTTTTTTTTTTTTTTTTTACACAAGCATTTGTGTATACTGTAATTACTATGTAATAACCACACATACAATTCAAGTGTAATTACAATGTAGTTAGAGCCATATAATGCTTCACCAATAAATACAAAATGGCATGATGGAAACATAATGGCATTGTAATATATATTTTAAAAATTGCACATTAAAAAAAAAAGTCAGGTAAAGAATAACGTGTTTGAGTATAAATGTACACACTTGTATAACAGGACTGTTATGTCTTTCCATACAAATTAAAAATGATTTGAATTTCTGGTGATAAAAGTGTAATGTTTTGCCTGCCTTAAAAAATAAATACATTTTTAAAAAAGTAAAATCAAGATGAAAGTAACACCTTCAATTCAAAGTCACTGAACACACTTTGCTGGGAAAAATATAAATGTAACAAAAATTAGATTTTTACAAACAAAGAGACCGATTATGCCTGATAGATATCTCCCACATGGGGCCCAAAAAAAGAAGCAAGTACATAAATAACTGAGCGCTGGCACAAGGAAAGATGTTAGCCACTGAGCACAGCAGCTAGTCAGTACAGTGGAGTGTACATATTATTCGCTGTAGTCATTTGGGATTCACTCCCTTCCTCTAAGCTTTGTGTTAAGAATAGAAGACAATAGTCTACAGAAAGCGTACAGTGTGTACAATTCTCTTCATTAGCAAGTAAACAAAAAATAGCTCATTTAAATGTTTAGTGACAAGCTAAAACCAATACAACATCCTATTTACAACCAAAGAAGACAGCAGTAAGAGGATTGCAGTAAACTACAACTCCCATAGGCCTTTGGAACTCTCAACTACTCAGTACCTCCCAGTTCATTCTCATTAACCAACCGCTGCTTCTCCTTTGAGTCACGTGCCTACTGGGCTGTCACTGTGGGGACATGGCCTCTCCTTTAATAGGCACTGAAAGTTTGCAATGCTTCTGACGAATAAGTCGCTGAGAATCAAGAAATCCCTTTTGCTTTCGTAGACGATCTCAATATACTCAGTGAAAGGTATTTTTTTAGTTAACTGCATGTCCTTCAAGTTGTAAGACCTCACTTTATAATGTGCATTATCCTACTTGTGATGACATTTTAGAACTAGCAATTGAATAGAAGCAATGTATTTAAAAAGCATTAACCTGGTATGGGAAGTGAACCCAGACCTGTTTTTTTTTAAAAAAGAACCAACATCCTTGAATCCTGCATGTCCAACAAATCCAGTTTTCTGTACCATGAGGGAGCATTCAGGAAGAGGTGCCTCGTCAACCCAAATATTAATTTCCTGAAGCAGCCAACGTTTTGTTTTGCTTGAGCGTGCAGCTGAAAAATGAGACAAGACGGTGTTTGCTTAAACATCTCCAGTGTTAGGAGTTTAGTATGTGGTGGCAAGAGCTCAAAGAAAAAGCAGAGCCGATCGCTGCCCAGGATACAGCTCCCGAGTTCCTGGCTCAGCAGACAAGACCAGACCCACATACAGAGCCCCTCTTCTTAAGCAACATCTGCCAGCAAATCATTTACTTTTCAGGGTTTATGTAACAGTGTGCGTTCTCCCACCACTGCGCAGCATGGGGACAGAGGAACAACCTTGGAGCCTGACCTCGCCGGAACCCAGAAGAACAAAGGCCAGGACTCCGAACACTATCAGGTGCTGCTGTGTGTCACGCCGTGTTTAGGGTCCCATTTTCTTTCCTCCAGACCATAAACAACCAGCACCCAGTTAGGAGAAATTATGCTGGTGGAGATGCTGTCTTTTGAATGCTAGAATCCTGTCTACAAGTTGTCAATCCATCCTGTAACACTGTACATGCTCTGGGAATGGGTTCTGTTCAATAGAGAATAATATTTTGGTTATCCTGCTAAGGGACTGAGTTGCAATTTGACAATCTGATAATGACTAGAAGTGAGTTGAGGCTACGATTAGGTTGATGTGTAGATGATCTCCATGCGAGAGCTCTTCAGAGCTTTGTATGCTGGGTTGATGTGTAGATGATAGGTTGATGTGTAGATGACCTCCATACGAGAGCTCCTGGTACTTCAAAGATTTTTGTATGCTGAATGGCGTTACAAGTTTGTTTGTAAAGGAACCAACGTATCTTTTTTTTTCGTAGTTTTATTTACATCTCATGAGTCAAGTCAAGTAGAGAAACATTTCGGCTCATGTCTTCTTCCTCAGTGTAATCCAGTGAAGGCAGTAGAGTGTTGTATCCTGGATATAATATACCTCAGAACCTCTAGGGAGGTTACCTGCCAGTCACAGTACTCTTGTGATGGAAAGCAGGGCTATTAGCCTCAATCTGGTGTCTTTACTAAATGAAGGCAGTAGTTCATACCATGAAGAAAGATGCTGAACCATGTAAATATGTCTGTTCCCTTGCAGTACGGATGGCAACAGTAAACGATCAATCATGTGATCCTTTACGATGCCAATAAACAGTGCGGCAACGCCAGCTTTGCACAAGGTTGAATTACAATGACTAACGTCAGTGCTATAAATTCAGAGATCATTGGTGCTTTATGGCAGCTAAAACGTCCAGTGGCTATAAGGCCAGCCCAAAATGTGTCTCCAACTGCTATCTTACACTGGGTTAAATGACATGGGCTAATGTGTGTTGTAAATTTAACAGTGATTTAAAGGCCAGGGTTCAACAGGTGAAAAATCATACGGTTGTTTGCAAAGCTGCAACAATGTAAGACACTGCCGTGACACCTCAGGGCACAGCACATACAGGCAATGTGCATTTACTGGTAACTTTCCCATTCTTTCAGTGTTAGTATGTGCATGTCAGGGACATGCAGTTAGGGCAAGTCTGTATGACCAATTGGAAAAATAAGAATGTTACGATTATACTAGAATATAAAATCTGTCTCTTTGTCTCTATATAATCTTTTTTTTTTATGCGTGTTCATTGCGGAGACTGCCCTGTTCTTTGTGCTGTGTTCGAGTCCTGCTGCGTTATCTCTGCATGACTAGTCTGGCACTTAAAACAGTACCCGTCTCTCTGAGTGACATCACAGCCACACGCGCGTAATGAAGCTCAAGCCATGCTGTATTCAAGAAGCATGACAGTCTGAGACTGTGCACTGCCATTAGCTCATAATGATTTCATTTTGTTTGCACCTTTAGAGCACCCCATAATGCATTGCACACCAAGCAAAGCAGGCAGGCTAGCCTTTTCACTGGGTCCTAGTGCAACCCAAAGTACTGGCTTGTAGTATACAAATAAATTACTGAGAAAAATAAGTAAATAATTGATGGAATATTTTCTCAAATTAATAAATCGATACCCAGGTAGTAAAATTGAACCCAGGTCGTGTCAGGTAATTTAAAACCCAACGGGTATCCAGTTTTCTCCTCTTTTAAATACTAATCGGTCTTGTCTTGCAGACTCAGGTTAAGGTTGGCTAAATTGTGATGAGGTCTATTGCAGCATGCAGTATTACTGCTTTACTTTAATATGGGCTTCAGTGGCTTTGTTGGAAACAACCCAATTATAAAAACTCCTCAAATGGGTTATGCAATTACAACAAACTGTACAGTAGCTTAAAAGACTGATGTAAAGCCATTGGCAATTATGTGATTCTAAAACTGCTGAAATTGCCAGAATCAAATATAATTAATAAACCCTTTCTAAAACAGTTGAAAAAGATTTACTGAACCTCTTTCAAAATAGTTCTTAACGTTTTGTGAAAATGGCCCTTTATTTCAGCTTTATTGACTGTTTTGTTAACGTCAGTTTGCCGAACACATAGAAAAAGGTACTAGAAAGATGTCTGCAATAGACAGTATTTAGATCATTAAAACAGAGTCTATTGTCACTATATAGTCAGTGAAAGCTTGCCGTGTTGCGCTGCGGGTTACCTGGATAAAAAATGTGATAAATGCTGTATGATTATGGTCCCCATTACTCCTGCTTTCAGCGAGGTTAAAGAGCACAGATCTAAAGTATACCTAAGAGAGGTTTATGTTTCCTTCTGCCACAGTTAGACAGCTGCTATTTGTCACTGTGTTTGAATGGGACTCAGACAGATCTCTCTTTAGCACCTCATGCTGTGAATGCAGCCCTACCTCTCAGCCCATCTCCATACAATAAATCTCTGGCATTCTGCCTTTTTTCCTCTTTTATCTTCCTGTTCTACAGCTGCACTCTGCTTACAAGACACTAATCTCGGCATGCAGACAACAGTGATGAATGCCTATCCATCACCGCACACACAGATTACAGCCTCTCTAAACACGGATTCACTGACTTTCACTTAAAAAAGACACAATATCACTGGCTGATGGAAGAATATAGCTGCTGATTTTTCATTTACAGTACAGTAGCCCAGGGAGGAGTGGTGGAGGGTGTGTGTGTGTGGGGAGGGGGCGTCCTCTCTTTGTCAAATAGGACAAACTCACGCCTTCATCATACAAATAAATACATAAAAAAACAAGACTTTATTTATTAACAATGTGAAGCTGTTAGAAAAACTAGAGTCGCACCCAGTCCTGGGTTTTCAGTGCAGACCTGCCATTGTTTGCAATAGGCAGATTTTTCTTACAATACATGAGCCTTCAATGCTTTTCCTCCTCCAGTGGATTTCCTTTTGGCCAGGTGTTGATGGCTGAAGTGTAGTGCTGGCTGCAGGGAGCAGTCTATTTGCAGCCTCCCTCTGCTGGCTTCAGGGATCTCCTCTCCAGCTCCTCAGCATGGCAACTGTCTGGAATGGGCTGGCAGATTATTATTAAAATGATAAAGCTGGTGTCAGAATTGAAGCAATCTTTCAAGGTCTGCTCTGAACTGATCACAGCATGCTTAAGTCTCACCTGGAAGGTTTACTATGAGAAGTTGTGAAAGCAGCAACTGTCCAAGGGAGGAATTGATTCCTCAAACTCCTGGCTCTTGATCCTTTACATAATAGAATTTAGTGCATTGAGTTTCTTACTCTGTGTCAAGCAAACTTCCTTGAACCAGAGAGGAAAAAGCAAGGGTGACTTTGACACACTTAAAATACATGTCAATTTGAAAAGCTGTTATTTACAGTATATAAAATAAGGGAACTGTTATAGCACAGTGTGACTGAAAATGCGATTGCTCAGAATTACTTAGACCTGTATTTAAACTCTTTACCTGTCACCTCTCTCGTTGCAATTCATAATCATTTCTCCAGCTCTGGTTTAAGCTTTCAGGTCAGAATCCAGAGCAAAATGAACAAAGGAGGTAGCCCTCAAAACATCAAGCAGCTGTTTGTCTGCTGGTAACAATTAGATACCTCTGTGCTCTTTTTTCATATCGGCGTCTATTCAATTGATCTAAATGACTTACATGACAGCGGTATGTATCGTAGATCATCTGCTGTAGAGATCAGTTGAACAGACACCTTTGTGTTTTTATCTTTTTTTAAATTATTTTACATTGTTCAGTAAAAAGCCTATTTTTTGAGAGTGGACGAGGTGGTTTGGTTTTGGTTATAATTTACAGCACCGGTAGTCTACTGCAATACTGTTCTAATTATGAAATGTTTGTGATTATTGCACTTTGCCATCTAAGATCAGTGGTTTCTATGTGTTAATATACAGCTGAACTTCAGCTGTGCAGTAAAGCTGCTCATCTATAGAGCCATGCATGCTCCCACTGCTGGCCAGCTGTGGTATTACAGAACAATCCAGCCAGTACTCCAGTATTCTGTCCCTTCTCTCTCACTGCAGCACTTGCTAAATAATTAACAGTAATGTTGGAGATGCATTTTATCCTGTGTTTGATTAAATAATTGATAGCAGCTTAGAGCCTATATCAGTTCCCACTAAAGCTGAACAAGATGCTTTATGAAAAGTCAGCTATATTACAATCATGTTTACACCTCCTACTCGTTTCAAGGAGCAGTTGTTTGAAAATGTAATGTAGTTTCAGTTTGCACAGCCGCCTTACCTTTAATGATGTGAGATGCTATGTGTGCGGGACTGCTGATCTTATTTCAGTCCTTCGGAAGGGTACGTGGGCTGCAGTGAGGATGCGAATTGGGCATTTCAAAATAGAAAGAAAAAAACAGGAGTAAAATTCATCCTATTTTTCACCGCCCAAAAAATCTGTTAGCAGCATACATTTCCTCTTTTTTAATTCCTTTTTTTATTCTTCTGTAGTTTATCTGAAAGCACCTTGTAGCAGGTAAAATTTGACTTTGGTTCATTTTAATAAGCAGGAAGCCATTTCTTTACATCACAATTACTGTAGCAAGGTTTCAACAACAGCATTCTATCGGGGTGTGATTTAGAACATGTCCTCAATCAGTAACCAAGGTGATGTTCAATAGTACTACAATTCACAACATACTGTACAGAGTCAAGACTGCACAGTACAGGTACACTGCTGTGAAATTAAGTGCTGTGTTTAGATCAGTCCACCTGGCTTAATAAAGCTACAACACAAAAACAAATAAAACAGGAGTCTGGCTGAACCGTTGGTTTGTTTGTTAGGCCTAGGGCCTCATTATAGAGTGTAAAGCTTCTGAGGGCCTGGAGTTCAAATTGTCAAGCTCCAATTAAGTGTGTCATGGGCATTATTGTTAGGGTAGGTAAACTTCCAGAGAATAATTGGACGCAGCTGTCGAAAGCAAATGTCTTCCAGAGCTGCCAGGTTAATTATGCTGCTTTCTCACACCGGGTCAACTCCTGTAAAACACACAAAAAAATAGAAAATGAGACCACATCATGCCATGTTCACACCGGCAACGTCACAGATGAAGTCTTGCAAACCCTTTCAGGCTGTTTTCTTTTGTTGGTTTGTTTTTAATTATGCTCCTTCGATACAACCTTTCCTCCAACAGGATCACCATTCAAAATCATGAATGAACAGCGACTGTCAACACAACAAGCCAGCATTGTTTTAAAATGAAACCTAATAAAATATGTGCGGCCAAATAGGACTGTTAACCATTATCCCCACCTGCAAGCCAGTAAGGATTTGAAGTAAGTTATAGGATATGAGTGGTGTAACGACTATATGATGTTGATAGCACATCTACCGAATAGAAGAGTCTTCATATCAAGCTGTCAAACTGACTGTGCTCCTGCAGCATCACAACAAGCCCCTTTATGGTTAATTAATAATGAGGTCAATAACAGTTAAAAAGCACAACTGCCAGTTAACTTACAGGACCGTCTTTGTGACAGCTGGGCCTGGGTAATTGGCACGTGTAAAAGTCGTTCAAATGGAAACAGAGGCTTGGCTGGTTCTGTGTTTCTAAACTGCAGATCTTCCTTTCTTTTTTTTTATTGATTGTCAAGACTTTTAAAGCTTTTGCTTCAGAAGCAGGTTCCCCAGAGGTCCTTGAGAAATGCTATAAATCAAGCATCTCCGTTTCCCCATTCCCACATGCACACAACCCCACTGCAACCTGCTGCAGTGTATCCATTATCTTACTCAAGCACTGCCTAATGGTTTAGAGTTTCATTGTTTAATCGGTATTCCAATGTTAAACGTTTACGACTGGTTTCATGCAGTAGACTATGATTAGCCCTGATCTTACTGCCTTACCTAAGGCTGGGTTGTCCAAGGCTAGTGCTAATCTGAAACCACACCTTAGAATTTTATCAAAACATTAAAATGTTATGAGGAATGTGCATGTGAAACTTGGATGTTGGTCTTAGTGTTTCATGCGGTGTAAGGATATTTATTTAATATTCCGTATTTAATCCTAATCTATTCCATGTACACACCAGTGTAGTCGTGCACACACTAATGCTGTATTGCTCTCTTGTTCTGTGTTGTCCGAGCGGTTACCGTATCTACATTCCAAACGTGCTCAAGTTGAAATGTTTAAAGGGAATCTAGCACCCCTGCTGTCTGCAGGCGAATGCTGCACCTCCAGCATCCTTGTAGCTGTTTATTCCTAAGCTAAGTAAATGATATATTGCACAACTTTTGGTCCACCCTGTCTACAGCTATATCTATATTGTTAGCACTGTGACTATATCTCTCATCTCGATCATGGCTCTGGTATACAGTACTTGACTGCCTTGAACATGCAGGAAAAGATGGTAAAGATACCCATTTGACTGATAATGTCTGTTATACACACACTCACAAGCCCCAACCTTCAGCTCTGTTAATTAACCTGCTATTACCCTGTGCGGGATTCTGAATAGAATTCACTGGGTTAGTCTTCCATCCCTTGGGGAAAAGTAATGTAAAAAATTACAATAAGGGATATAGAACGCTTTTTATCCCCCCCCCCATGCTCTCAATCTAGGTCATTGCTTCTTAAGGAGAACCAATATTTTATAAGTCGCTAGTATGCTGGCAGTACTGATACAGTACAGTGCTTGAACCCTCTACACCTCTCTCCATCCTCTTCATTTCCCAGTCTGGGATGATTTGAAATGATTTCACACCAGTCTGTGTGTTGCATCCATTATCTGACTCAAGCACTGTCTTCAGTTTTCTTGTTTTGTTATATTTGTTTTAATAACCAATTCTTACTTTAAGAATGCGCTAAAATGTTTTAGGCCTTAAATATTATTAAGTCTGTTTTTTCCAAGGAGTCAATTTTAAGAACAGGCTCCTACAGTTTAAATGTATTTAAAGATATACCAGTACCTCACACATTCTCAAGCATGCTGCCTGGTGTTTCCTGTTGCTAAGATGTCAGTAATGAAATACATAATGCTTTTCAGTGAAAGAGAGAAGGTGAACCTTGATACGTGACAGAACGGTCTCCTACACTTTCAGCAAAGCCTGAGACTAACTCACCGGCTTCATTTAAACACTCTTTTAGCCATAATCATTTTCATATAATTCACTTTCATACAATTCTTTCTCCTAATCATTATCAGAGCCACTAACGTCTTAATGACTTCATAAATTTAAGCTATAAAAAGTAATGGAGAAAGACAAATGAGATAATTAGGAATAAATCTTAGTGGAACCCCATTTATCAAAACATCGAGAGCCACTGAATATTCAAAATCATTAGGCCCTGTCTGTAATTAACAAAGCCCCTCAGTTACGAAGGAAACCTGTTTCAGAAGATATTACGATCCAAACGGCTCTGTGTTATTAAATTGACCGATGAATCTGCTCAGTATAATATGATGTGGATTATTAGTATCCTTTTTAATTAAAAAATGTGTTAGACTTTTTATTTAAATTTTTAACGCTTTCATCGAAAGGTTCCATTTAGTCTTTTAATCACAGTGCATGGAAACTAACTAGCAGGCACCAGCCCAAAACCTTTTCTTTGCAGGGCAAAAAAAGAATGGCAAACTAGGTCTGCAAAAAACCCTTTTTAGTTTTTGAGCCCAAATGCATGATCTTATATTCAATTTCTACTAATGATAGTACATGCAGACAGCAAATGCCCTTTAATTTAACACGCATTTAATTTGTATTATCCTAAAATGAGGCTCTTATTATTAGAGTGATGAGCTCTGATTAAGCAAAGTGAAACTGAAAATTTCATTTTGCCGAATTAAGGTTATTTCCCATTTGTTAGCAATAACAAGACAACGATGTTTTAATGACCTTGTTTCAATTGGCTTTTTAAAATCAGCTCTGAAACTGCTTAACTTAAAGGCGAGGTCCTCTGTACGGTTTTTAAAGATACGATTTACATCATAAAGAACTATTAAAAACACGATCAGTGTTATAGGTGGTTATGTGTACAAAGAATGGATCCCCTGTGTTTTCATTCTTGTTTTGCTTCCCTGATCTTCAACGGATCTTACATGTGTTACTCATACCCCCCCCATGCTGCTGCAGGCATAGCAAGTGGGTGGCTGTCCATTCACAGAGTAGCCAGAGTTTCAGGGAGTAAGGAAGCTTGCGAGATGCTAAAACTACCTTGTAAGCTAACTGGATGCATCCATGCAAATAAATATGTTTAGGTAAAGAAAACAAATAGAGTAGACATGAATTTCCCTAGGGTCAGGAATTGAATATAGATCGAGTAGAGTGGGGTGATAAGAACAGGGGTTTTGACAATAGCATCTCTGCTAAAATTCAAATGCACTAGACCATTTAACGAAGAGCTAAAGCCATGGGTCCTTGAAGCCACATCTCCAGGACCGCTGACTGGGTTTCCTCCCTCACCCCCAGTGCTACCCAGGCCCTACCACAAATGAAATAATATTTCATCAGCCAGCCTATCTCTCCATCACTCTCTATACACACAGATTATATGTGCTTATCAGCAGAGCACACAACAGTCCGTCATTAGAACCATAATTGAAAAAGTGTAATTAATCCAGCTTTATCAGGTGACTGGACCCTTGCCAGAATTGTGTAAACAACTGAAACATCTCAACAGCTGTTCTGGGGAGAGCGTGGATGAGCAGAAAAGATCTGTGACTCGAGATTGCCACCCGCTGTCGTAATACAGAGCTGCAAATACGATTGCATGGCACTGATAAGAGCAGGCTTCAGAGATATGGAAAGGGAAAGGCATGTGAAGGGAAACAGCAGGAATGTGCCATATCTTCAGCTGTACCTTACAAGTGTGGCATTGGTTCATACACTATTAATTTACATGTCGGTAAAATGCATTCATGAATGTGGCTTCTTTATATACTTACTGTACTGTATGTCCAGGGTTCCCAATCTGGCCCTGGTGTTATGTGTTCCACCAACACAATAATACTGAATTGAACCAATTTAACCAGGTCTTAATTAGTTATTTTTACTTATAGCTATAAAACCTGGATGACTCCTGGATGACAAAAACTTTTTTGTCTTTATCTCCCCCTGCAGGAGGTTCAACTCCACACACCCACACTGCTGGACAGTGGAAGCTGTGGGCAAGGTCTTTGAGTTCAGGGTAAAGTCTGGGTGAAGAGAGGGTCCTGTTTGTGGGTTTGCATCATAGCAGTCTTCATCAGGACATGGTTTCTTTTGTTAGCTAAAAAGTGACAGGGTTAGCATTAGCATAATCCAGGGGTGTCCAATCACAGTCCTGGGAAGGCGATTCCACTCCAGGTTTAACAGCTAACATGAGATAATTAACTACTTCAGGGTCTGAATAGAAGTTTCATTGGTTAAATTAAACAATCATAGCTGGAAAAAAAAAAAAAAAACAGAATTGGAAGAGCCAATGCTGGCCACTCCTGATCCATGCCGAAACATTGGTTATAGCTGTTTTATTTTTTTATTGTTTTTATTATGGAGTGTTTGAAGTTATTTCAAGTCAAATTTATTTATTTATTTTTTTTAACCAGGATCAGATCTGAAATCTCATTTCAAACAGGTTGTGAAGGACAGCAGCAGTAGCAGCACACAGTCATGCTCAGTCCCCAAGACATGATAGGTGAATCCGAAGTGACTGTGAAGGAGGTTAGGGGTGTATGCTTACTATACAGTAGAAGTTCGAGGTAGTTATCTTGTTCACCTTCCTGACAGTGTTCACCTTGTTGAGTGTGAGTCATGGCTAAGTGTTCACGTTTTAAATTAACTCTTACAAACGTAGAAAAAGATTGAAGAAAACCTGTAAGAAATCATAATCACAATAAAAAAAAACCCACCGTATTCATTGCTGGCTTTAGTGATACTGTTGAAAGTGTATTACATGGAGGGCAGGAGGCTAGCTCTATTATTACTATTATCTGCCGTGTTAGCTCTGTGATCATGCACAGAGACTTGTTGTTTCTTTATGAGTTTGAGGGTGCAATTTACAGAGAGTCTTGATCCATGAGACCTGACCTTTGTAAATTGCCTATTAGCATGACACCAGAGCCTAGTTGCGTTCTCACGTACTACTTTTAATTCGTGCTTAGTTTAGGGATGCAACTGGCTGCTATCCTGATGCCTAATTTACACTGCATAAACCAAAACATATACTGGATATTTTCAATTAAACGCATACTTTGTCCGTTCTGGGATGAGAGCTTTTTAATTGCTTTAAAATGGGGAAAGCTCAACATCTGCCCCAAATCACACTAAACATTACTTAGTCTTGCCTGAAACATGTACATCTAGAATTTAGTGTTTCGGAAATCTACCTGCTGTTGAGCATTTTAAAACAACATAGCAAATTGCAAATTCCGGTTCTTCTTCTTTTTTTTTTTTTTTTTTTTTTTTTTTAAATGATGATTAGATCCTTAATAATTTATTTTTTGGTGGGTAAAGTTTTTTTTTTTTGGGAGGGGGTGGTCTAATGAATGCTTGGACCTGTAAAACCACCCCCCCCCCCCACCCCCCCCACCCCAGTCTATACCATGTATTTTAGGTACAGTATAGGCTGATAATGCATGAAACAGCTTCAATAAAAGCAGGATGGTGTACAGTACAGTCAAAAAAATAGATTGCTTTATAACAAGCAAGGCTGACCGCTGAGGCGAAAGCAGCACTGCAGATCACAACCATGCAGTTAGATAACGGCGACATCCAACGAGACTCTGCTTCTTGTCTTTCTGTAAACTCAAACACAATGCTGTGAAAGTGTAACAGGAAAGGCAGGAGGTGTTTCACACTGCACTCAAACAAGGGAGCCCAGCTGAAGTTCTATTACCGTGTTCAAGAACTCGTCCTGTTTCAGAAATACTAGTGGATGCAGGCGATAGAAGAGGAAGAAGTCTTTGATATCCGATGCACTCCAAAGTACTGCACATTAGCAAAGCAATTCAAAATGCACCTACAATTAAACTTACCTAAAATGTGTTTTAAGATATTAGGAAATGGATAGGTTGATCGAAGAAAAACAGGATCTGGATGTTTTGATGCCAAATCTTTAATTTTAGATGAAAAGCGTCTGTTTTATAAATATTCATGAAAAGCCACATATGGTCCACCTGCCTTTGGGCGATTTTAGTTCTGGTCTTATGGCAGTTCCATATTCTGGCAAGCAATAAACTGAATCTGACATTGATGAATGAAAGCAGAACAGACAGCCGATACTCTACAGTATTTGTTAAATTAGGCGTGTTTATAATAGCTATGGATTCAAGACCAGCAGAGGGTATTTTTGTATTTTATTACTTCGTTTTCCTTTTCGAGTCATTAACCCTTAATTGCCGACATTCATTAAAGGACACCCATTCATTTTGCAAACCTGGAAATGCAAGGATTTTGCTCTGATTTCATGATTGGTGATATCATAATCTGAATTGTAGGAGACACAGCGATTGGAAAACTCTCAAAGACAACTCTTCATGCGTGGCCTGCGTTTGTCGTGCTGTAATAGGCACCTGGATTTCACCGGGAGCCACATTTCTCAACCACAGGACCTCAGTTTATCGCCGATATTCAGACTAAAACGAAGTTCACAACAGTAACCTGTGATTATTTTCACCATAGCTATAACAAAGCTACCCCTATGACTGATCATCTTTGAAGGTTTTATTACAAGTCTTATTTTACAACCTCGGTGAGGATCCAACTGAGGCTGCTGCTGGTTTCTGAGTGAAGTTTAACAGCGAGTCTGCTTTCACCGCAAGAACCCCATAATAAAATGATGACATACAGCGCCTTTACCAGGGCACCATGTTTAGCAGGCATGAGTTGCAGCACTGTTGCAAAACTGTGGGGAAAATCCACTATTGAAAACATTGTTGCAGCAGCTGACATTTGAAAACAAGTGCCAAAATCTTGACTTGGCAAGTTATACAATGCTAAGAAAACTATTGAATGACACAGTAGTGTATAGATGCCCGATGAAAATAGTTTAGCAATGCTGTTTCTAATTATCCATGTACTCTATGCAGTTCTCAATACATTTCAACTATGATTCAGGGTTGATTCTAACCTCAGGTGTATATTTTCCAATAGTAATGTATTTTCTATAATGATGTGATGTGTTGGCAAAAAAAAAAAAAAAAAAAGAATGTGAATTTTGTCTACTTTTGATGTCCTTACCAAATATTAGCTTTTAGCTTTAGCATACAATCAATAAAGGATCTCACATTTACACAGGCGCACACTTACAAACAAAAATACACACACACGCACACACGCACGCACGCACGCATGCACGCACACACGCACACACACACACACACACACACACACACACACACACACACACACACACACACACACACACATGCACGCACGCACACACACACACACACACACACACACACACACACACACACACACACACACACGGTGTCTCCAAATCAGGTCATTGAAAAGCTTGATTGACAAGCCAAAACAAAAAATGGTTTTGAGCCGAGGCGCTCCGTCATTAATTGAGTAATGGCATATTTATGACAGGTGTCACTTCTTTTCAAAACCTGAAGGACAGCGCAGGCGGGAATGAAGGGGAGAAAAAGGCAGATGAAATTAATGATAATCTTCATGACTGAAAAACACAGACATCTCGAGCCATTTTTCTTTTTCCCCAAAGAGTGCTGTTAGGCAGCATATGTCTCATGCCAATCAAGGAGACTCCAGCCCCCACAGCTCGCTGATGAAATATGGACAACGGGGTACAAGGTGGGCACAAGGGGAGGAAGAGAACTTAATGAGGCAATTTCTCAGATAATAAGATTGGAGGATATGCTAATATTTCTACCTTAAGGAGATAATTATGATGTAGCAGATACAAAATCACCTTCCTTAAAGCTGCAGTATCGCTGACTGCTTTTGGAGCATCTGTGTGTGCTACAGTGCTGTATGATTGGAAATACCAATAAGAATACCTGTATTAACCAGCATACCTTTTCTGTCTTACATTTTCTATTCAGAACTTACTTCTAATATGAAATATATACATGTGTATATTATGTAAAGAATATCTACATGTTTGTTAGTCTTTAAATAACATGTTTTTTTTTTAAAGAATATATTTTTAAAGGCTCTTGCACGCATTTTGACAAACGTTTCAAATAGAAGTGTTTTCAGTGCCTTCTAGTCAAAACGTTTGTCTTTCAATTGAAGTTTCTTTCAGTATTTCTATATTCAGCACTAATGTTGAATTTCATACAGTGTTGTGTTGTTTGTATATGTTTGCTGTGTCTTTGCCTGTGAAATCTGAAATAGATATTAGACAGTAAATAGACAGTATTGAAATGTATGCAAAGTCCTCACAAAAGGCAGTTCACAGATGCCAGAAGTGGCTAATAGAAATTTGTTGGAGGAGTGAACACAATGCCCAATTAATCACAATCTCTGAGGTGTCACTGATACTGCAGCAATTCTCTGTGAAAAATGAGCCGCCTGACAAATCTGTTTGCAGAACCCATACGCGCCATGGGGCTTTGAATTAAAGTGAACTCTGAATCCTTTTAGCAGACTGTCTAGTCCCTAACGCTGACCCCGTCATTCACCGTAAGTCACTTTTAATCATGTTAGTATTAACCCATGGTCTTGTCAAATTCTCTTTTTTGACCAAAAAACAATTCTTGGCTCACATGGGTATTGAGTTGATTATAGTTGATCAGTTATATATATATATATATATATATATATATATAATAGATAGATATATAGATTAGATATATATATATTATATATATATATATATATATATACTGATAATGTATATATATATTAAAAGTGTTCAGCTTGTTAAAAATGTATCAAAAGGTTTTTAGAAAATGTAATTTGTTAAGTTAAAAACAAGGGTTAGAGAACCCAAATGCATTCTTCCAAGATGAAGACTATAGAGACCTCATTTACAGCAGGGTCTAGGGTTAGACAGAGGCTGTAGAAACGAGGGCAGGCAATTAATGACTGTAGGCACAGAAAAAATACATTTAAAAAAAGAGATAATTAGATAGCATGAAATAAACAAATTCTGATGCAAGGATGTAAAAATGCAATTAGTGAATATTTCATGCAAATAGTGGGAATCCATTTCACCTTTTAGCAAATGGATCACTGCCAGCTAAGGATTATTCAAACATATTATATTAAAATGTAATTACAATTTAACTTAGGCAAAAAAAAAAATCATTTTTCTCTTTAAAAAAATAAATAAATAAAAAACTTGACTCTTAAAGGCTTAGTAAAATACCATAGGTAAGGAGGTACCCACTTGGCTTAAGCAAAGTGTTTATGTGCCCATATCATCACCACTGCATTCAATCCTGATAATTCTTTCTGAGGAGTTCTTCATCCCTGCCAGGTATACCCTTTTCATTATTACAACAACTTAAAAACCTGTTCGCACAAACGCCATCAAATTGAAATCATGCATTGATTTAGTTTTAGGCACACTGATCCCCATCATGTTAGTAAATGGATATTCCCCTCTAGATGTAAATGGAAAGCCTTCGCTGTGCGCTGGCATGTTGCTTTGTGATACCATACACATGCAATTCATGTACATTTAAAATCCATGCATGCTATTATATCTAATAAACTACCCCTTTATCCTAGCCTCCACATGCATAGCTCCAGTCTGTGAAACACACCCTTTCAAAATCAAATTTATTTAGTTAAAACTGGTTTCAAAGGCATTCTTGTAAGCTATCGTGTAACACTGTGATTTGAATACAGACAAGCAAAATCTCATTCATTTAAAATTCAAGCAAGCCTCAGTGCCTATTATACTCTAGTATCAGTAAATTGTAAAACCTCCGTTGCGACATTACAATGCAAACAAGGCTGGTTTTCAAACACCTGATTTGAATAAGCTCAACAAAAATCAGGGAGAACCGACTGAATACCCTTTGTGTCAGGAGAGAGAGGAGGGGGGAGGGAAGTACTTTCGGAATCGATTGTCCTCCGATAGCGACAGAGAAGCGGCAGTTAATTTCAATATGGCACCTAAAGCACAATTATTATTATCATCGCCGAATCAAGGAAATAAATTAAAAGGGTCTCCAAAAATAGCTTCCCCACTGCCTTTTGTGCTCAGCAGGTACCCCCTGCAGGAATTCACAGTGATGACTTCTACTCATTATTAGGGGGCGCAGAATTTCATTAGCGTGGCAATACTGGTGCATTTTCATGTTTTCTTACAGGAGAAGAAAGGGGACCTGTAATTGTAATGACAGTGGGGGGTAATTTAAACAAGCTGCTGTCAGATAAACCCAACACTTTATGTGAGGAGCTGATTAACACTGGACTGCTCAAAGGGAGGCCTCGGTTCACCTCATTGCTATGTGGAGAGCCCTCTGAAAATGATTCACGGGAACATGAACTTGCTCTCAGACTGAAGGGGTTTTAGAGATAATGTGCACAAACCGGACACAGCCTTTCAAAACTCAAGACTTCCAGATAAACTGTTCGTGTTTTGGAGGTGAAACCTTTTTATTATTATTTCACTGGTGGTAAATGCAAGGTTCCTAGTTTATAGGTTGAAACACGCCACCTGTATCAATATACAGGGATGATAGTGTGTGCAGCCTTTTTTCTTCCAGACTGAATTACATCTTGTGCCCCAAATTCCAACGATTTTTGGAGGTTGCAAGACTCTCCAGGTATAAAAAGCAAGGCCTTCAAATGTATTTCCTTAGCAAATACATGGGAACTTCTTTTCACTGGCTAAATTCACATTACAGCATATGCTTACATTAGCTGCACACTGTAGCATCCTATTGGCTGTGGATGGGCATGTGTGGTGCTTGTGCTGCACAGGATGCTGCGAGTGTGGGCATGTGGATGGAATAGTCTCACAGCCGTTGACTGTTTGGCCCAAACCATTGCCCATATGTCATTGCCCATTATATTGACCACCTCTCTCATATCTGTATCTTTAGTATCACATTGCTTTGAATACCACGCTGTTGTGTTTTTATTGTGCATACAGTTGATAGCTCTGAGTAACCTTATTTGATTGTATATTTGATTGGCCTGATTTAAGAACATTGTTAGGGTGTTGCACATATTAAATCAGACCCGTTCTGAGAGCCATTTAAGTCGTTTCGTTTTCCACGGGGGTTAAAAACAAAGAAAGCAGGCTTCTTAGGTTTTAATCTGGTTGGAAAATGTTGATATCAAAAACCAAACAAATACTGGAACAAAGCCCAGCTGGCCAGATGGTAGGATTCCTTAGAAATGGAACTTCTCTTCCATTATGACATCTCACATCTCGCTCCCATTCTCTCATCATTTTTTTTTTTTTTTTTTTATATTCCTGCACAGAAATGTGTCTGTTTGCAAGCCCCCTGAAGGTATACTGTGACTCATCTTTCTTCTTGTGATTCATACAGAGCAGGCCGATCTCCCTGGAGAAATTAACAGCAATTTTAATTGCAGAGACATCTCCAATTCATTACCGCACACTCACGCAAATTTCCACCCTCTTAGGTGTCAAATGGCACTTAACATCGCTGCCAATCACAGTCTCTAGAGGAGACCTGAAGGATAAGGTAAGCACATTTAACAAGCCACTGGAAACTACACAGAAACACACTGACTGCATTCTTTCAGTCGTCTCCAGAAGGGATAATGCTCAGGAGTGCGTTTGTGCCTAAAACAGAGAGGTCAAAGAATGAATCATTTTAGTCACTATCACGTGCCTTGTAAAGGCAACAAAGGGTTTATTTAGCGGTTTAAGACAATTGCAGGTGCGCATTACATGTGTTTACAAAAGAAGTATTTCTCGTTTTAATCACCAGTCCTTTGTCATGACTTCAATTTGTCTTTCACACGTTTGAAGTTATGCTCACGCCGCCACTTCAGTGACATTATTTTTTTCAACCCCGTCCTGAATTTTTTAAATCACAGCCTTCCCCTTGACCTTAACCCCCACACCAATCATGAGAAGTTTATTATCCATCTCCCTCGCAGGCAACCTGGGAGCAATTAAACACATTTCAAAACCCGTCCTCGGCGTAACTCAAATTCCCCCGTTTCAGATTAAAAATGCGGCTGCATTTTTTAGTCTTATTTCACATGGATCTGAATTTAAATGTTCTGCCACTGTATTTTACAAGCTTGTGTCACAGAATGTTAATGGCATTCCGTCTCTGTTCAAGGTTAAGGGTGGCGAACAGAAACGATACACTTTAAATAGACAGAACCAGTATTCCGCAGAACAGAGCAGTTTTCTGACAGTGACACCTCGGGACGAGCTGCTCTCTCGGTCTTTTTAATGTCCGAAACACATCAAAGGCAGAAGACAGAGTTTGATAACGCTTATATTATTTGTACGCCTTCCTTAGTTAATCAAAAAAAAAAAAAAAAAAAAACTCTTGTCATTAGTTATTTAACAATAATACCTTCTAACAACAGCTTTATCATACGTTGTCAGCTTGTAATTTTACAATTATATACGTGTATGAAATTCAGTGGAAGAAATTGAATCTATTACATTGCAAAAGAGCCGGCAAAAACAATATCAAATTGCATATATTATTTCACTGCACCAGTATAGCTCCTGCATCACACAAAACGTAATATAGTTCATGGGCACCAAACTATGGTAATATTTATTTGCATTGTTCTGGTAGTGTGATTGGACCCAACTCAAGCACGCTGGTCTTACAATTCCTGTGCTCAAAATCCAGAGCCTTCCTGGTACCACTGAACCCCAATTCATTTAATTAGAATGACGTAACCACCGTCCAGGTCTTTAACAATACCCATGCAAACCCAAGGGCTGTTGAAACAGACCCCAAGCTTGCTTCTGTCGTCATGCTAAATGGCCGATGCAGGGAAAGAACGGATTTGCATTTTACAGAGTGTTAGAATGAACCCCATAGAACTATGAGAGTTACAGCAGGAGTCTCTTTCAATCTGCAGGGAATGAGGAATGCTGTGCTGGACATTTGCCAAGCACTGGGCCAAAGTGTGACCCAGACCTTCATTGATTCCTGGCTCGTTCAGGGAGACGTAGCTTCTCTTATGAGCCTTTACCTTAGCTTTCTTTCTTTTTTTTTTTCAAATCAAGGGAGATACATCTTTGTGTAAGTGGAGTTCCTTTACAATGCAGGTAGTAATGTTATGATGGAAATGTATATCTATCAAGCAAACCTAATGCAAACAGCACTTAGTCTGTACAGGGTAAAAGCCGCCTTAGTTACATGATGGATGTTGTGATGAAACATGTTGACAACAAGCAACATTATGTCACATCGACACACAGCTAACAGGGATTTCAAAATAAGAAACATGAAAAAGTTCAAAGAACACAGCTCTGGAATGGAGAGGCAACTGTACTTCTAATAAAGTATAGCTCATCACAAAACCTTTGAGGAATGTTTTAAGCCCATTTTGCAGTTCTTGAAATCTTTTTGTATACCTTTTAATGGTTTTAAATAACTGCTTAACCTAACTTAAGTGAATGTTTCTAAAACCTTTTAAAAATCCAATATAACACTTGCTTTGTTAATATTGACCATTTTGTTTACCACTGTAAATAAAAGATACATTGGTATAATTCAGGTTTTGCAATTTGTTTCAGTAAAAAAATAACGCCATACCGTAGATAATCTCCTGCTTCTAGGCACCCAATCATGTCTTCAGCTGCAGGTCACATGGTCTTATCGCCATTAGATTCTACTGGACAGGAAGTAATTAGGTTCAGTACCTGGAGGAAGCAACAGATTTTGATCTATACAGTTGGATTTTTAAAAATAAATAAATAAATAACAATTCTAGAAAGGTATTATTTCAATAAAGAGCCTATTGCATGTTTCACTGTAATTAATTCCACAGTTTGTCTCAAGTACTAGAACGGATGGCTTAAAACAACTTTTAGTCAATAAAAAAATAAAAAATATTGACTTTGCAGATAACGCCAGTACAGTAAGCAAAATCAATTGCTGAGACCGCTGACTTTAGTAAACAAGGTGGAAACATTCAACTTGGCCAGCTTCTTACCAACTACAGCTGCAGCAGCAGCAACATCTATCTGGAGCCATGAGCAAAGTTATGCTGAAAATGTCCTGCCTGCAGTATATTTATATATTTGTTTTTAATGTTCACGGTTGCTAAGAAGCCAAGCTTAGCAGCCTTGAATGAGTGTCTGTTTTAAATACTGGGCTCTGACTACAAGGACCATTCACAGCAAAAGAAAATCTCACCTCCTGGCAAAGAGCAATTATGGAATTGCAAATCCATGATTGATTACTGTGAAAACTGGAAAACGCTATATGCATAAGTGGATTTCAAAACATTCCTAATGGGGACGTTTCTCAGGTACTGTACATGTGTACGCATGAATAAAGATGCATGAAGCATGGTTTGACTGTGGAAAAGCCTCATTTTACTTTGCTTATGCCATTTGGAGAAGGAGGTGGGGGGGGGGGTGTATTATTAAGTGCCAATTGTGGTGGCCTCCAAAATACAAGAAGCAGGTAAATAAGAGAGAAACCAAATTAAATGTTCAGCATAAGCAGATTAATTTGTTTGTGGTTTCCTGCAATCACCCCTCCTTGGTCTGGTCAGTGCATGGATGGGAGACCTCCAATGAACACCGTGTCTGACAGATTTGAAATGGTGTAGGTGGTGTAGTTGGAGTAGACTACAACTACGCCCCACTGGAGGTGCCTGTGCCTGGGCAGGCTAACTCAGTATCCGCTCGTACTGTCCATTTCACCTCTGGAGGGCTGGGTTCAAATCCACCTCACGTATCTTAGTTTTCAAAACACACCACACCATGAGGTCCAGGATTGAATGGATGGGGCTGTTCAAGTCAGGATTGAGGTGCGCTCACACAGCTAGAATGGGAAACCGTTATGTCGCCTAGTGATGGTATCCAGAGCCGCTGTCCTTCACAGGTTAAAACAAGGCACCTGAATGCATTGATATCATGACTGCAGTCCTATCCCTAGTAAAAATTAGAATTATAATAGATTCTGTTACAAAGCTACTATATAGCAAAACACAACTGAACCTGCACAGCTATTCTCATTCACTGTGCAGTGTTCTCAATTCCAGAAAAGGTGCAGAGCACAAAGAGGAGCGATGTAGTAAATTGGGGATAATGTCCTTTAATGCTTTTTACAAGCTCCCATTACTCCTAGAGCAGCTCTTTATTCTATGAGGTATGACTGCCCAAATCCCAGTACAAGTTTAAATAGCTTTTGTTCCCCACCATGACTAATTGGTAGTATACTATCTAACTATATTCCCCACAAGCTCTGGGTTATTGTTTTAACCAGTACATTATGTAACAGGTTAGTACCCTTAGTCTGCCATCCTCTGCATTATGCACAGTGCAAAGTAACTGAAGAACGTCATCTGATGGAATATGAAATGCAATCAATTTCTTATTGAAGCGATACCAGGTACCAAATCCAATCAAAGAAAAGCTAAATATAAATATTATGATGTCGTTTACAAATGCACAAACTAGATATAATAGCTTCCCAGGTTTCAACATTTATAATAATCAAGAGGAGTAATGCTAGAATTTAATTGGCCATAATGAGTGGAATTTGTCAAGGAAGAAACAATTTTCTTGACAGCTTGTTTTTCCGTGCAGATGTGTGTCTGAGCTCGACGAGCACGACTTTACAAGCAACTCTTCCGATGAGCCCAGATGGCTCTCGGGTTTCACCAAAGCAGAACTTTCCACCATGTGCTAAAGATTAAAAGGCAGCCAGAGAACAATCTGCAGCTTACACAAATGTTATTAGTTGTGCACCGAACAATCACAGTCCTGTGCCAGGACTGATTGTTTAACACGGAAAGAAATGCAGTAATTACTAAATTACCACTATTATTACTGTTCCCAAAAGAAAAGACGCATGAAGATCGAGCTTTCTGGGAGCCCAGTACAGTGTGTTCAGTTTGCACAAAGAATGAATGCCTCATATTAGAGGGAGGATAGGCAATCCATTTAAAAATATTGTTTTTGAGAAAGATAAAAAGAAAATATGATGTTTCTGCAAATACAAACATAGAATAAGACATAACAACCGAGACATGAAATCAAGAGTTGTTATTAAAAATAAATAAGGTTTAATAAGGGTTTATAAGCTATTTTGATTGGCTATGGCTCCAGTCGGATTGGTGGAACGGATTGATGGATTTCAATACATTGAGTGTGGGTAGCGGTTTATTCCACCAACCTCAGACCCATACACTCACAGTTAATTCCAAGCCGCCTCTTTTTGCCTAGAAGCTGCAGTTCATTAATGCTTGTATGCTCTCATACACAATCTGCCAAGCTGGAGTTTATTTTCAGATGATTATTAATAGGCCAATGTGTTTAGGGTGGCATCTTTTCAAAACACTGTAGCGCTATTGCATTTGATGACAAACAATTCCGTGGAATAGACAGCGCACAGTGTGAACTGCTACAGGTGTAATTGCTCCTCTTCCTTCACTGAAGAGCCAAATAGGTATCACTTGTAGCAAAGCACCTCGTGTCCTTCTTGTAATGCTTATTTTCTGATTTGCTAAACGAGAGGATTTGCCCAATGGGTTACCAGGAATATTAATTACCTGGCAGGTTGGAGTGTTTGACATTTCTACATTAATAAGGCTTTCAATTGGATTTGTTTTGTGGGCGCAGTTACAGCATCAGTGATTCTTTACGGGGGAAAAAATGGTCAAGAGAAAACAGACTGCATTTGTTTATTTGAAAAGTTCCCACATTCCGGTACATATTTATAAAACCATTAGTTATACATGCAGACAAAGTGCACCTGTTCATTTATTGCCACTGACATTGTTTTAGGTCTTCAGATGCTGGCTGCAATACTTGCCTACAATGTTTGAAGCTGCACGCTTACAGCTAATGAGTTTCCTGCAATTTCTTTAAAAACACGTGTTCAACATCTGATTAGTGTGACTCATGCACAAGAAAAAAAAAGGTAAAAAAAACCCATCTAAAATGCTACAGAATACAATTCATACAATTGGAAATTCATCATCACCCTTCTTCATGTGAATACCTCCCACACATGATCAGCGTGAACTGTGCCTTTTAACCAGATCTCAATGAAGTTTAACCAAACTGTTTCACACCCATCTGGCTGGGGCTGATGATGTGCAGCTGGGATGAATTATGTATGCCACCAAAGAGCTAATCAAAGAACAAATGGAATCTGGTTCAGTTAACACAGGGAGAAGCCTCTAACATTAGCAGTCTTGTTCTAACCCAATTACATTCACTGCTGCTCAACCTGATTCAATTCAACTGTAACCCAATAACACCATATAAAATTTGATGCACTGGGTAAACACACAGGGCTCTAGTCAAGAGAGTGGAGGATCACAATACTGCCGTGCACTGTCTCTGACAACGCATGCGAGTCTCTTTAGTTCGGGTATTTTGTGAATATAAAAGAAAGCACCTACATGATTGCCATACTGTTCAACTTGGACAGATAGATAGACAGATACAGCCATTGGTAGGGAGGTAGGTAGATTGATAGCCCAAAGTTGAAGAATATATAGAATGTATTCATGACTTTTGGGACATAAAAGCAAAGAGTTTTCAAGAATAAATTTTGTGTTGCAAAATAAATTAGACAGTTAATAATAATAAGTCATTTAGCAGACGCTTTTATCCAAAGCGTCTTACAGAGACTAGGGGGTGAAATGTGCAGCTGCTGCAGAGTCTCAATAGGATCTCGGTTTTAAGTCTCAACTGAAGGGCTGAAGATAGATGCTGTACATTAAATATAGCAAGTATGCTGCACTACTATAGAAAATGAAATTAAAGTAAAACTGATTTCTACAGAATATCGAAAAATTATAATAGTACTGATTTCTACAGAATATCTAGAAATTATAATAACAGAATCCTTTCCTTGCATCCACGGACCCGAACAATACCAACAAAAATAATAACAAGCACCAGCACAGTAGCAACAACCCTTTTAATAAAAAACAAATTCATAAATGAAGCACAAACCCCACAGCCAAGGTCACGACGTGTCGCTCACCCCCATTAAGAGATCACACAGACTTTCAAAACGAGTGAATAATATCCTTGCAGCTATTTTCGGCCCCAAATTAAAATCTATAGCGTGTTGAAATGAGTAGAATGTGCACTGGGGGTATTCAAAGTAGACACTAATGATGCTTATTAATGACGTGAATGAAGCCTTGACAGGTCGTGTGTCACTTTCCGGGTATGCTCCAGTAGTGTAATGGCTACCGTAAGTGGATATAATTATATATATTATACCCTGTCTTATGGTATTTTGGCAGCAGTTTCAGAAGAGCCAGGCAGTTAGAATGACAGTCAAGGCAGTTAAATTGCAATAGAGCTGTGTGAAATGAAAAAGAAAGAAAAAAAAAAAACTTACCACATATTCTTGAAGACCTCAGCAGAATTAATTATTGCAACTTAAAGAAACACGACTATTTATACTTTATCATCTACTGTACGTTTCCGAAATTATATTAATGTCACAATATGTAATGTCCTATCTGCAAATAGCTAATTAGCTCATGGATTTTGCCTTACCCCTTGCATCTGTTAGCTAATGAATTCATTAAAGGCAGGGTCTTTATACAAAGGCTAGCATGTCATTGGGAACACTGGCTTATAAAGCACAGATACACTTGTGCTTTTAAATGAATGGGTTGTCATGCATATCATTTTTTTATATAACACATCTGTTCCTGGTGATTTTAGCTTCTACAGTACAAGTCAATTAGGTTGTTTGAATTCCCCAAAGTTACAAAGTGCTACATTCATTTTTATTATTAATATATTGTTATTGTATACATTACTGGTCCCTCTTTGTTATATATAGTATGTATAGTAATTGTCAGCTATTTGATCAAAACAATTTACATGTAGAAAAACAGCCAAGTTAGTAGATAATGCTAAGTTAACAAGACACAGTTGGGACTAACTAAAACACCTATTTTTAAATGCAATTTTTTTAATGCCTCTCAATGCCTGAATTCAACCGAAATGATTGCAGATCTGAATGTATCCGGAAGAAATACAAAATATTTAAAATCGCACACAGTTCAAGGAATGTGCATTAGACTCCAACATTTGTCATCACATTGTTAGATTGTTGACCTCAACAAGACAACCCTCCACATTCTCTGCATGAGGAAGATTGCGGAGCGCCGACTGTAAGGTTTACCGGCAATCGCTAAAGACGATCACTGTTCACTACTCAAACGAGGGAGATGGAGTCTGAACCAATCAGCGACCCCTTCAGTCTGGAGGCAAGCACTTGACATGCAGATCTGGAAGAAACATACTTTTATACAGTGGCTTGACAGGCTGGTTCATAACGCATTACATTTATGGACAAAATAGTGCTTGAATGCATTTGGTTTTTTTGTGTGTACTATTTTCATTTTGAAAAACTCCACTGAAATTGCGTTACTGACTGAAATACTGACTAAACAGTAACAGTGAGAATAATGGTAGGACTTGATTTTAAACATTAGCTACCACGCCTTGAAGAGGCATGATATCGTTTGTGCAGGCAAGTTCTGCATGCTTGGCACCAGTAGAAATTGTCTGAGCTGCACCTATTTTGTAATCTTTACAATGATGAGAGTGCTCTAGAGACTGTATTGAGAAGAGAACCCTATTCATTCATCCAACAGCTGTTCGATTTACATAGATTTTCATTTAATTCAGTCTGGAAATTAACAAGAATGTGTTATACCTCCGAGCCTCTGATAAAGGGGATGTGAGTGTGGCTCTTAGAGAATACATGATCTCATACTCTTGTTGGTTTAAGATGAAGAATTAGGCACACTGGGAATTAACAAAGCACTTAGTAATTAAATCTAAACTGACATTGCAGCAATTAGCCTCTTAATTACAAGGAATAACACAATTAGCCACATACTCTTTGCTAATTGTTAATTAGCACCAGCAGAATGATTGTGTGCATGTGGAACAGAGGCATGTATGTGAGGAAGTGTTAATCTCCCGTTCAGATGCACAGCTTCGCAGGCAGTGTCGCCCTCTCTGATGAACCTTGACTTGTTGCTTGTTGTTGTTGTTCCTTGGCTGGAAGTGGAGCTTAATTATTTAAAACACTTATGATGTTGAGCTTATGATCATTTCATTGACTAAAGGTTCCATGTTTCATCAAGTGGAATGATGGTCCAGGGTATTTGCTGCTGATGAGCATTGGTGTGTGTGGTGGGTGAGTTTGGACAGTGGGAGTGGTGGGGGATGGGTGGAGGTGGTCGTAGGGGGAACCTCGGGAGGGTGGGGGGTGTAGACACATAAACTCAACACCCCCTACCCCCTCTCAGACTGATAATGGTTCATTTAAAAATACAGGAAGTTTAGTTAATTTCATTGACATTTATAAACAGCCATTATAAAAGTTTGTCTAGCTCAAAGGGAACTGTTTTAAGCTTGAAGAAGCTGTGCATGTTAAAGCCAGTCCTCCTGATTCTAATCAAGCTTCTTCCTTTCATTGAATTTGTGAGCTGGATTTAAGAAGATATACCTCTATATTAAGCGAATCATGCAAAGCGAGTTTTAAATACCTACACTGTGTGAAGCAAGGCAAATGTTGGCTGAGGCCTGGTTGTTTGGGAGACTATTTACAGTGACGCTTATCAGAGGATGATACGCTGTATTAAAAAATTAAAATTCTACCCACCTTCTGTCAAATTCATTTAACAAAGTTTGTTTGATTTGAATACAAGTTTACACTAGTATAATCTAGAGTTATCTGAAAAAAAAAAAAAATTACAGGAATGGATGCCTTTGTAGCAAATTCTATTCCAATAAAGTAGACCACAAACATTCTGTCGTGAAAGCTTGATGTCTTTATCAGAGACACACGACAAGAAAAGGCTAAGTGAATGGGATGAAACAGCCACATGGGGTGGTTTGTTGCCAAGCCCTAAGTGAAGGCTTTCCTTCAAATCCCAGCTCAGGAACACAGTACAGTGCTGTGAATTAATTACCCATGTATAAGTGTAAGCCAAGGTGACATTAGCCATTTGAAAATCCTCTGGCGATGTTGTCATCTTGCGGTAGAAACTGGAGGCAGCCCCATAGTTTCCAAGCCCAGTTGAGCTCGCTGTAACAGCGCTGCCCTGATTACACTGGTGCAGCCCTGCAGCTAGCCGAATCCCTGGTAGCTGGTGAAGCCACGTGAAGTGGAGGCCTGTGATGGGATGGAAAAGGCTGTCAGAGTCATAGGGGCACTGCTATAGCATCAATAATGTTTCATGTACAGTAATTAGCAGTCACCGGCCAGACTTATGGGGGATTCAGGCAGTGCCAATCCCTTTAGAATGTGTGCAAAGCACAGTTATAGTACTTTAACTTGCACTGATCTGCTCCCTGTTTTACTGTATTTAATCCTGAACCCAATCTGTAGTATTTTGTATCGTACTGTGTTTTGTATTTGCTCTTACTAGGACTGAAGTCATTGTATTTTGTATCTTGCTCTTAATTTTACTGTAATTCTTGATATTATTCATTTGCCCAAGCCTATACCTTTGTTTGGAGCGGGGACTAATCCCTGCCTTGTTTTGATGTCTAATTAACTTTTTACAGAAATGTCTGTAATGATTTTCTAGGGAACCAGTGCCGACCCATCAAGGCCCCTGTAATTCACTGCAATGAAAGACCGACTCCATTGTCTGGGGAAATAGTGTAGCAATGTTACGAGAGGCATCACTGTTTGTGTGGAAGAACCATTCTTTATTCCCATTCGGATTCTCTGCTGACCAATGCTGACTGAACTCTGAAGTTAACAATTCCCCCAGTTTTAACACCGTGCATTCACAGTTACAGAGTGTACTGCAGACTGAGAAACCAAACCCTAATCGTTACGTGAAACACAGCAATTACAAATTACTAGCCTGATTAGAGCTGACCCCTACATATCCCAAATGCATGAATATTCATTAAAGGCCATCCACTTTCTCAAATATTAATTATTTTCTGACTGGACTGTGAATAAGAATGATTAATGATTTTTTACACATAGAAATGTATCATTCCAAGTAGGGAAAATGGCAATAAGGATCCAATTAAGGCCACAGTGGGGGTACAGCTGCAGGAGGATGGCATTAAGCATCCCGCACTGGTTAGACCAGGGCTCCCACGGCACCGCTGTGATTGCTGTAGAAATATTTCAGGACGGGGCTCGGGAAATTAAAGGTATTTAAGGAGGAGGTATTTAAGCACACACACAAATGGAAGTTTCATGTGTATCATCTTTTTGTCATGGTTCCAGTTTTTATATCCCCTTCATGATTTTTAATACAATTTTTTTTAACTGTTTATGTCTATGGGTGTACATTAATAAAAATAAAAAAAAACATATTTGCAGTATAAAATAGATACACAGATATGAAATTTAGCATGGTAACATTGAATTTATTTTGATTAATATTATATATATATATATATATATTATATATATATATATATATATATATATATATATATATATATATATATATATATATATATATATATATATATATATATATATATACACACACACACACACACACACACACACACACACATATATATATATATATATATATATATATATATATATATATATATATATATATATAGTAATGACATCATCCACAGAATTCTTGAAAAATAATGTTTACTGCAATGTGTTTATTTATTTTTTCTACACAGCTGAAGAAGGGCTTGAAAAGTCCTGAAATAAATCATTTTTCTAAAATCATTTAAACCTTTTTTGTACATTCAAAAAACCTTTTCATTTTTGTACACTGCAATTCCAATTTGTGTTTTCTCTTTTTTTTTTCGGTCAGATAATTTTATTTTAATAATCATGGTCGCAATCTAACAAAATTGTATCGTAGTATTTTGGAACTTACAGTAAAAAAAGGACTCTTACAACAGTACAGCAAGGGTCATTTTCTGAAGCAAGAGCAAAGGCATATTTCACAGAATAATATAATGATTGCAATGGTATAAAACAAGAAACTGAACAGAAATGTACTGCTCCACCCTGTAGCTAAGAGATTTGCAGGTCCATGTGTCTGTTTGTGTAGCTCAGAGATTTGCTGGTCCATGTGTCTGTTTGTGTAGCTCAGTGATTTGCAGGTCCATGTGTCTGTTTGTGTAGCTCAGTGATTTGCATGTGTCTGTTTGTGTAGCTCAGTGATTTGCAGGTCCATGTGTCTGTTTGTGTAGCTCAGTGATTTGCAGGTCCATGTGTCTGTTTGTGTAGCTCAGAGATTTGCTGGTCCATGTGTCTGTTTGTGTAGCTCATGTGTCTGTTTGTGTAGCTCAGTGATTTGCAGGTCCATGTGTCTGTTTGTGTAGCTCAGTGATTTGTGATGTGTCTGTTTGTGTAGCTCAGAGAGGTCCATGTGTCTGTTTGTGTAGCTCAGTGATTTGCAGGTCCATGTGTCTGTTTGTGTAGCTCAGTGATTTGCAGGTCCATGTGTCTGTTTGTGTAGCTCAGTGATTTGCAGGTCCATGTGTCTGTTTGTGTAGCTCAGTGATTTGCAGGTCCATGTGTCTGTTTTGTAGCTCAGTGATTTGCAGGTCCATGTGTCTGTTTGTGTTTGCAGGTCCATGTGTCTGTTTCTGTAGCTCAGTGATTTGGAGGTCCATGTGTCTGATTATTGGTACTTTCTAAAAATGTTTCTTTAAATAAATACATTAATTTAATAAATGATGAGGTACAAGTAATTATTTATTCAGAATTTGTTACCCAAAATGTGTCCTAAAAACTATTTTTTTATTTGAAATAAAAATATGTTTAGGTCATTTAATTATTAATCAACAAACCTAACTAGATGCAAATTATGGTGATCAGATTTTTTTATTATTTTTTTTTTTTAATATCATAACCCCAGAGGTACTGGGTCTGTTTGAAACACCCATTAGATCTTGCCGAAATACTTAATTGCACTGGAATGCTTACCAAGGTCAGAGAACAGCATGGCAGTGCTTGAGGAACTGTGGAGTTTATAACAGCGCTGGGGAGCACGGACTAAACCAACAACCGGGGACTCAAAATGAATGCACAAACTATGGCTGGAGGCTCCCATTTTACAGACGAAAAAAAAAAAGTAATGCCTAATTTGACTTTGATCTCGAACAGCAAAGTACACTTGCTGTGTCACATTCAAGAGACTTTGATCTTGGGGCGGGTGATTAGGGGGCCACAGTTATGAGAGACGAAAGTGTGTGTGTGTGTGGTGGTGGGGGCGGGGTGTTAAAAGTAAAGATATGAAATGTCTTCACTTTTCTTTTAAAGTAGGAGCGGTGTAAGTGAAGTTATTTATGTTGTATTCTTTCACGTGAGATTTCTACAAATGTAAGCAACTGATTCTGTATAGATCTAACTTAAAGGGTAGGTAGGGCAATCCATACCGTATATATATATATTATATTATATATATATATATATATAGAGAGAGAGAGAGAGAGAGAGAGAGAGAGAGAGAGAGAGAGAGAGAGAGAGAGAGAGAGAGAGAGAGAGAGAGCTGACTGACTGATTCTGGTGGTTGTCAATATACAGAACTAAGTCTTCATTCTTCACTATACTGTTTTTCTTTTCTTTCAATATGGAGAGAGAGAGAGCTGACTGATTCTGTGGTTGCAATATACAGTACTATGTCTTCATTCTTCACTATACTGTTTTCTTTTCTTTCAATATTTTTTTAGATAGATAGATAGATAGATAGATAGATAGATAGATAGATAGATAGATAGATAGATAGACTGTATGTATGTATGAATGCATTAAATGTACTCAGCATATTGACCCAGAGAAAATGAAAGCTTGTACAATATAAAAAATAAAAATAAAATGAAGAAGAAAATAATTTTGGGGGCAATTTTAGCAGTCTAGCATAATAAAAATCATCTCTATGAAAGTGTTATTTGGAATTGTATCAAGGGTTCATTGGGTTTAGTTGGTGACACTGCTTCATACGCTTCCCCAGATATATAAAATATGGAACAAAAGCCGTAGAATTGCATTTTATAACTGCTCTTATCTGTAATGTGATATTTTTTACTGTGATATTTTATAACAACTGTAAATCACCCTGGATAAGAGTGTCTGCTAAGAAATAATAATAATAATAATAATAATAATAATAATAATAATAATAATAATAATAATAATAATAATAATAATAATAATACTTTGCTCAAAAAAAAGAAAAAAACAATCAATGAATTAAGTTTACAAAAAACATTCATGAGGTCACTGAGTTGAGTACCCATCCAGTGTCGCTAATAGAATTGTATGCAGGTACTCATTTTCTTTAACATGTAATATTTTCAAAAAATCATTCCTAGAGTTCAAACGTATAAAACCCTGGAGATTTAAGAAGTCTTTTAAAGGTATGTGTTCACTTAATCACTCAAGAAAGGCCTCCCTTGAGCACGGATAATATTATAATTAATTAATTCAGCAAAAAAAGGGTATTAAATTCCCTTCCTCTAAGGATATTATCAGAATTCATTGACCTTTCGAAAACCACCCTCTAATTGTAACCAGGTTCTATCGCATTTCCAGACTAACACATTTTCTACATTAATAATAATACTAATAATATAATGGAGGGGTACTCCACTGCAGGGCTTTAAAGCCTCCTTCAGTCTACTTAACACTCCGTTCATCTCCCAGCTCCAATGCAACATAACAAAGTTTTCTTCTTGCAAAGGAGGACAAAGAGCATCCTTCTCCAAGCAGCCATATGCCTTGTGCAGTGTAGATTCTTCCCAGGCTTTGTGCTGCGAGTGGAACGTTTTGGGGACACTGCGTCTCAGCTTGGTCCTGGGTAAAGTGTTGTACAGTGATCCTTTGCAAACTTCAAGAAAAGACTAGAAGGGAGTTATTGAAAGTACTGCTCTGCGCATATAATTATATGCTGCCTCCTTAGAAATGTGGATGTCTGAAGCACAGAGAAGAAAGGGTCATGTTTAAAATTGAGTTTGGGCACTTTTTTGATGGTGTCAGTGCTTCTCCTGGTAAACTGCCATTTATATCTCTGTTATAATGTCTTGTGGTCTTGCTGTCAGGCTGTCATGTATAGTGTGGCACCGTGGATTAAGACAGAAATCCAGCACAGGTATAGTTATGTGGTGTCAGAGAAGCAGTATGTAAAAACACAAGGGTTAAATACAGTAGCATACAGAGCAGGCTGTTCTTTAAGAAAGGTATGTGGATTAAAAATGATCTTAGGGACCTGCACCTTTTAATGAAGCTGCAAAATTGAAAAAATAGGATTCCAAGAATTGCACAGATAATTGGAAATGGGGGTTGCTATAGTTAACTTTTAAAAATGGGTGCTTTTTTTCAAATCAGAAGGTTCAAAGTCAAGGAAGCTGAAGACTGTAGGAAAACAAAGCCACGACTTTCACTGTGAGAGTTGTGTTGACAACACAGGCCCTAGCTCATCCTGACCTTGTGCGTTCTACAGGCGCGTAGGCAGCCAAAAATTGTAAAGGTGTCTATTATATTAAAAAAGAAAATGAGGTAAAAGCAACTCAGACAGTGCCATAAACAGTAAGAGACAATGACAGGACTATGAATTCAACACAGGCTTATAATTCGGGGTTATCTAATGAAAAAATTAAACTTTTTGCTCTTGGATTGAAAAGCACTTTCATTTTCTTTGGCGCTGGGCAACAGCGGAATGTAATCACTAAGCTTTTATCTGTGTAATGTCAATGACATGTCAACCAATCCTAACAAGAAAAAATGTCCAGTTAGAAAAGATGTTTTTTTTTTTTTTTTTTACTGCTGCTGCTGAAGACGGCTCATTGCTGTGTAATGCAGTGCCAAGAATTGAGCAAATCTGTTTATTAGGGTCTTTAATATAGACGTGGGTTTATTTTAGCCAGATATTTGTATTGTGATACAAAGAAAAATCTGACTTGTCTCTAAAATGCTATGATATTACAGCTGTGGCCAAAAGTTTTGCATCACATAGAATTTTAGGATTGAGATGTATAAAAAAACAAAACAAAACAAAAAAAAACCCTATATGAACAGAATCAAAGAAACTACAAAATGATCTCGCAAAAGTCTACTTTAGTAGTAGAGTATTTCATGTTAGATTTTGAAATGTCAGTTTTTTCGTTAAGTAAATGGAAAACTAGACCGCGGTATGTAATTCAATATGTTAACGTAACATTATTCAATAGGTTTCATTCGACTTTACGAAGATAAATCAGTTCTTTCTATAGGGTGATGCAAAATGTTTGGTCGTAGCTGTACAACGTGTGTTAATCAAAGAAAATCAGTTATAACACTGGAAAAATCCAAGCTATGATTTCATGTATTTCTTAATTCTTAGAATATTTAGTAAGTCTTTATTTAGTGGTTATAAACCACCTATAAACATGTTATTATTGATGTGATAAACAGTTACATGCATGTAAACTGCTTATAACCCATAAAAAGTGTTAACGGATATTAACCAGATAAATCTCTTAAGAGGCCCGAGCAGACTCGGCCCTGCTTCTCTGCCCCTTCACTGTGATTCTTAATGAATCAGCACCAAGTATGCCCGCCCCCACTGAGTGCTGCTTTATCTTGTAGCATGCAAACACTGCAGCTGTTTTCAGTACAGTGCGTTGGTGTGTAGCTCGGATGCGAAGCAACAGACCTCTATTCCTTTGGCTCAGTCCCAGGATTGGTTTTTTGCCAGGGTTAAATCAGAACACTCTTGTTTACTGGTTATCCTGTGCTTCATTCTCAGTTCACAGAGCTGCAGTAGGAGTATTTAGCCCCTGGGATATTGGCAGAAGCAGCCTTACGTAATGATTCTTCATCTCTTTGCTCGGCCCTCTGGGTCAAGCACCAAGTGAATAAATATGAGCCTTTTTAGACTAACAGAGGGGTCAGGCACGTTCTGTTTAGATTGGACCGCTTCTCATGTCACTTGCTAGCTACTGAGAAACGTTTTGACCCACTTAAGGAGCACTCTTTTTTTAACCTCTTTACTGCTAAAGTTTAGCTCCTTCCTTTGGTCCTGTTGTTGTTGCAAGGGCCTTCCTGTTAGGTGCAGGGGCTAACAGCTTGCTGCGTTGTTGCAGACGAACCCCCAGCTGAAAAGTCAAGGTAGTGGCCTGTAAACAGAAAGCATTCTTTAGCCTTCTAAAAGGTTTTCATGGTCATTTCTCTGTCTAACTCTGTCTTACCCATGCTTGTACCATATGTTTTATCCCATACCTATTTTGCCACTCTGTAGTTGCCAATTTAATGTCAACACCAACGATCACGATGTTGTTCTGCTGTGTAATCAAATGTCGCTCTAGGCTGTCAACGACAAGTGAAAACGTTCAGACTTAATTTTGTACAACCTGATTAGTACATTACCCATTCCAGATGAGTCCAAGGGGATACACAACACAATTGAAATGCACTCCTATCTCTTTGAGGGCTTGTGGATTTTAAAACAAGTTGAAAGGAATTTGAAAGCACATTCCGGTTGACAACAGAGAACACAACATATTTGTAGCCCTGCACTGTTTGGAAGAGCCGGTCCTGTACAATATCGATTTGTGGATCACTACCGCCCCCTGGAGGCCTGAGAACAAGGTGCAAAGGCTAAATTGAGAAGCAGAATGATGGCTGGGAAAAGCACGCTCCAATGCTAAGCTTCTGCAACAGCAGTATCTATCTGGTTATAATTTCTGATCACTTCAGTTTATTTGGTTTAGGGGTGGGTTCACAGTGATTAACGTATAAAAACAACACAGCTGGAGTGGAAAGTTGAAAGCGGAGGTCTCTCGGAGTCAGGTAAACCTCACTAAACAAAGAAGCAGTCTTAATTCCTTGGCTGGATTCTGTTCACGCCTATCCAGTATTTGGTGTACAGTACAACATGTGTAGCTCGATTGTACCACAGAAAAGTCATAGTTGGAAAATAGAAAATCTGCATTTATTAGGTTTGCACCTTAAGCTTTTCCAATGAATGATATTTGTACTGCTGTAATCTTGTCCGCTGTTTATCTGTTTGTTTTCCAGCAATTAATCAATAAGAACATGCAATAAGATGACCTGCAAGAAAAGAATCAGTTTGATAGGCCAGTATTCTGGCTGCATTACAACAAAGGGTTAATGTCAGGAGATTTCAGTAGTTGTTTAAACTTCATTTGCATTTAGAGAAAGTACATATACATAGATTTGAGTGCCCTTTTATTCTCTAGTGAGTAATAGCTGAGCCGGATATTATCTGTGTCTCAGTTCGAAATACAAAAACGTCAAATAACTTTCTTATGTTAGGTTGCTATATTAATTAATTGGTACTACACTTCAAGGTCATCTTCAGTTGCATATGACCTTCAAGTTAATCCTTTATGGCTCTAAAGTACAGTATTAAATGAAGGCCTTGATATCCTCAGTCTCTTTTATTCTACTCTCTCTACACATTAATTGCTCCTTGAGCTGATTTGATCTCACCATTTTGTGGGTTGTAAATTGGCCTCTTATTTTACCATTTTCATCCCAGGTACTTAATTAGTCATATAAAAAAAAAAAAAACTCAACCCAGAGAGAGGTCATAGGCCGCATCCTGGGAATAAATTTTGATCTCTGCCTGATGAAGAGCCAAGTGCAAACCTGAGCTTGAACAATGTCATCTATTCTCTAGACATGGAAAGGCTGTCCATCTCCTATAGCGTTAATGTAAAAATTATATATATATTGTAAGAAGGTGTTCTAATACAGTATTACGAATTCTGGATCCTATGAAAGGTGTGGGGTTAAGCGAGTCAGTTTGAAATATTTAATATGTGAAGCTAAGGCTCTTAAAGTATATCAGTGAATGGTTGGTTAATCTAATGCTGGATCTGTTCCTGGGAAGTTTCATGCCTCCGTGTAAATCTTACTATCGCTCTGCATCAGCTGCACTAGTGCATCAGCTCTTGTAAAAATGTGTGCATCACTAGCACTTGTGTTACACACACACACTTCTGTTTTAGTTTCACTGTATATGAAAGAGCACAAGGTTGTGATGCTCAATATGTGGAATGGCTCTGTACCCATTTGAAGTGAGTGGCTGTGCTGGAGGAAGATCACTAGTTGCTCTTGGCACTTGTTTTTATAAATACACTGGTCTTGCCTAGGTTCCATATACTGTATCTGAGGCAAGTAACTTAGTCAAAAGAGAAGTTCCTGCTCTCAGGTGAAAGCACATTAGCACCGCTTATAAAGGGTTACAGTGGTGTTTCTGCACAGTATGCTTACACTTTTACCATGCTTTTCCTATGATTACACTATGCATTTACCTCAGCTTGTCTTACTTTCTAAGGGGCCATAAACACAGGCACTTGCAAACCTCCGCAGACAAACAATGCCTTGAATCTGCTGCCTGGGACTGTAATTGAAATAAAGCCACTGAAACAGAGGCATCATTCTAAACAGCCCCCCCCCCAACTCTGGCAATAGGAGCGGCCAGCAATTTGAAGAATGCTTTAAGGAAAAAAAAAAAAAAAAAAAAGTTAATTTGACATAATCTAATACTGTTCACATTCCCCGCCGTGAATGACCGCTCTGTTCTTTGTTTGTTGGATCAGTAAAATGATCGGCCGGCTTGTTTTCTTTTTCTCTCGCTGTTCGCAGATCTCCTGGCAGATGTGCTCCTTCCTTCAGCCAGCCTGCTACTGATAGAACCCAAGTGAAAAGAGCAAGGGAATGTACAAGCTGCTGGCTGCTAGTCTGGAGCGGACACACCTTTTACCTCTGGCATTCAAACCAAGAGACCCTCTTTTTTTTTTTAAATGAAACTGCTTTAAACGATATGCAAGGCAAACCAATTCTTGCTGCATTGGGAAAATGCAAGACATAACATCCGTGCCGCTGCATAAATAAAGGGATTTATTAGATACAGAGCTATTAGCATGATAAAGAAAAAACGTGAAATAACTTTCTACATGCAGGAAAATATGAGTCACAGCAATCGGATTGCAATCGAGGCTAATCAGCGTATATATATATAATATATAATATATATATCTATATATAATATTATATATATATATATAATATATATATCTCATTAAAGGGCATTTACAGTGCATTTGTTTTTGTATTTATTCAACCCGGCACTGTACAACATGTGTGGTTATTTTTTCTGATTGCTTGGCATGGCTTCCATAAATCAGAAGAGACATTCTTAATGTCTCATCAATTTTCTTTAATCAGTTCTCCTTTTCACTGCCCCTTGAACATCGTGTGGTCCAAGTTTCCATTGCTGCAATAGAGCAGAGGAAATAAGCAGCTCTGTCATTAAATGGGTTCTAGCTATTCAAATGAAATTCCACAAACCTCACCTAGCTGCGCCCTTAAATTTGCACCGCATACATGGGACGTTTTGAACAAAAGCCAAGAGCCAACATGTATTTTTAAAAAAAGACAAACTGCATGTGCACAGTGAATGGAAGGAGGATTTCTACATTAGCTATAATAACCCTTTCCCTCTCAGAGTGGCGCATTATGTGCTGTATGGGAGAAAGCATGGGGGAACTCCAATACCTGCGTACTCTTCAGTGCTGTACCCTCAGAGACAAACAGCAAGAAGAATGCCCGCTGCTAGATATTAAATCATTATAAGAGGGGCAGTGAAATTGATACTGAATCTAATTGAAGGTTGGGAAATGCATTACAAACTCCCATTTACAGCAGCTTTAAGCAGACTTTTTGATTGGACTACTGTCGTTTCAAGAACCGTTTTACATTAAGACAATTTTTAACACCTGATTATCAGGCAACAGGGGTTTGCCCAAATAAATGGGTATTTTAAAATAGGCTAATTGCCGTGCAGCCCTAGTTTATTTAATTGTCATAAAACAAATTAACTTAACATCTTCTTGCCCACGTTGAGTGACAGGCGTATTCGTGAGATGGATAAATGAGAATGCTGGGTCTCTGGGGCCCTCTAGTGGGGAGCCGTGAACTTACAGAGGTGGTTCTTACTGTTTATTATTAAAACACAAACTGTATATTATCTAAGAGATATTGTCAGCTTTGTTGCTGTTGGATTTTTTATTAAAAAATGTAGCACCCACTTATGTGGCTTCAGGCATAATGTTATGCAGAGACCAGTGTCTAGAATGAAACAATTCCTAAACCCTTGCAGGAGGATGATAATAATAATAATAATAATAATAATAATAATAATAATAATAATAATAATAATAATAATAATAATAATAATAATAATAATATAATTTATACAATACAACAGAACACATGAGGCTTGCAGGCTTAATCCTTTGGTGAATATCAAAGTTTATTTCAGTTATGTCTAGCACAAAGACTGTGGGGTGTGGTACAGCAGATCTATCTTTTTTTTTATGCAAGTAATACAACAACAAGCAGAAATAATACACTCAAAATGACTGCATTTTTAAAATGATTTGACTGGGAAATGTCTTTGTACGGAGTGGAGATTAAAATTAGGAGCAGCTCCCTGTTTAGTATTCACTGCTGCTCTGTGGGGACTGAAAAACACTGCAAGTCACCCAACACTGCTTTCCTGGCAATAACTAATTCAAACTTATGTGCTGTATACAGTTGTAATGTCCCAGGGCTTGGCTGTTTTTTTTTTCTTTTTCTGGAGAAAAACAAAGCCCCCATTGCCTGATCTGTTCTTTTTTTGTGAGCCCGGAATTGTTTATCTGAGATATACTTTTTATTTGAAATGCTTACAGTTGCTTTGCATTTGCTGACCTGAGGCTATCATGCATTTGCGTCTTCCATGTGTCCCCATATGAAGACTAGGAGAGGTTTTTTAGGCTCCGTCCCTTTACAAGGTCGCGGTGCATGAAGGGTTAGTGTGCTATCTAGAGGGCTGAGATATTACAGGACAGCGTGGGACCTGATACAAGCTCTGGTTTACAGTGAAATCAGCTTTCTTGTTTTGAACTACAATCCTACTGTAGTAGTATCTCGAGCTCCAGACACTCAGTTCCAAGACCAACTGTGTTCAGAGCAGGCACCAACCATGCACTCGAGTGCGTTGAAGGAAGAATAACACAAGTTCTGATACCTGATCATATATCAGAGTTGAAAGAAGAACAGCATGTCCAGTAGTGGCTTCTGTGAATCTCAACCTGGCTCTTTGATCCTGGGTCTCACAGGTCTTAATGCCCAACCTTCATTTTAAACAATGCTGTACAGTTCCATGCCTTGACTTTCATCAAAGGGCTTGCTAAGTACAGTGCCGTACGGAGACTGCAAGATATTTTGTTTTAACTTAGCAAGGATTACAATATGCAGTCAGGAAGGCTGTAGTTAATTCAGTCTGGGTAGAAGACCCAGGTGTACATCATTAGCTCAGTGTAGGTCAGATTGTGGAAGGAAAGCTGAATATTGTGGCTAACATTGCTTTGAGTTCTGGGTCGTTTTTTCACTGTGTTCTTCCTAACACGCCTTTAGTTCTGGAAGTGCAAACAATGACTAAACAACCAAATGTTATTTTATGACGGGGCAATAAAGTGGGAATTGCCTCTCAATGGCTCACACAGTGTAGCAGATAAGAATATTTCTAGATCAAAGCCTTTTGTTGTAAAAAAATGACACTGTCCTCTTCACATTTCAAGTCACATTTATTAATTCACACTTGTCCAAAAGTTGCCTGGCTAACCTGAGCAGAGAAGTTAGATCAAATACTGTATTTAAATACACTGCCAATCCTCTAGCTCCGAATTTATACACTGACTACAAAATAGAACTCCATGAGTAAGAGTTACAAATGAGCTGCACTTAATAATGAGCAGGGTGTCACTCACGAGTCATGCAACTGGATTTGACTGACAGCGTTAGAAAAGGCTCAGCTTCCACGCAGACCTGTCACAACAGCAAGCCGCTGAACTGGTTGGATGACTCTCTCTCTCTCTCTCTCTCTCTCTCTCTCTTATCAACTCAATCCAAGGGGTCAGTTTGTCAGCATGCTTCTCCTTTTTGTTTGTTGTTATATATTATATATATATATATATATATATATATATATATATATATATATATATATATATATATATATATATAAAGACTATAATATATAATATACCTTTATAAAACCTTTAAATGTATATACATATTTTAATATATTAATATTATAACTCCGGCTGGTGCTGTCAAGTCAGGTAACCAGATTACATTCCAGCACACCTAAAAACTCTTTATTGCTTTGCAAAAAAAAATGTAAAATTAAAAAAATAACCATATCTCCAAGATACACCAAGGCAGTTAATATAAATGTGCAGGGAAGCAAAAAATAGAATCTGGACTCCCCTTTGAAATGTTCTGTTGCCACAACAAAATAAACTTGGAAAAACATTTAGCAGCGATGCTGGTGAACCGCATGCAGTGAGGCAAACTGGCCACTAGGTGTCACTGTTTCTACAAGCGAACTAACTGAGTGGTTTAACTGGGGACTCTAGGCAGTTTTCAAAGTTGCTGTTTCTTTCCCCAAAAACTTTTCCTTTCCATTGGCATAACATGTATTTTAACCAAGTGTATTTTAAAGCTCGGTCTTTTTGCCCCTTTAATGACACTGCAGCTCAGTAACTAGATCTCCCCAGCCTGTCTTTCACAACTGTACATAACGAATGAGGCTCTTAGTTTTCAGCATGGAGTGTATAAAATGCTGTAATACTTCAACTTTTTTTTTTTTTTTTTTTTTTTTTTTTTTATGAACAAATTTAAAAAATAATGTTACAATGTCTTTTTCAGATGCTAAATTAAAGATATGTTATGTTAGAAAAAAAAAAATATTCTGAAAGAATATCCACATTTTTGTTTGCCTGGGATGCTTCGACACCACTCGTTCACAACGGCGCTTCAACTGGTCAGTAACTAATAGTATCGTAAAAAGTGTCACCTGCTGTACAAGTGACAAGTTGATACGTACTCTAAATGTGGAGTTACTTATAACAGAATCTTTTTTGTGCACCTCAAAAATAAAAACGGGAAGTCCTTGAGTACTTCGGTTTCATAGCAGTTCTATCACAAAACTTTTTTTGCTGTTGTGCAGAACCAAGAAAAGCATACTGTGGGTACTTGATTCCAAAATCTTAAGCTATACCTATTGCAATTTGCTTGCTATCTAAAAATTCACATTCACAAAGCACATTTAAATAGAATACAATACAATAAAATAAAAAATCACCCATTAATAAATTCATTTCAATATCTACAGATCAATATAAAAAATAACTAAAAACAAGTTTCCTGCAAGGCATCTTCTTGCCAAATGAGGTCATGATTCTTTGGGGGCGGGGGAAGCATTATGGCTACCAGAGCAGCAGCTCCCCCTGCTGTTGAGCGAGGGAACTGCGGACTAGCGAGTTTTACAATGGCAGTCAACGAGATTTAAAAAAACAAAAATTACCGAACATAAAAATGAAACACAATTAAAAGAGACACACCAGAGCCTTTTTTGTACTTTTTTTTAAACAATTGGATAGATATAAAATGTCTTCTAAAAAAAAAATACAGATTTCCAGTGCTTTGGGAGAGAAATGCTATAAGGATTTTTTTGTTTTTTTTTAAGTCCAAATAGGTATATATATATATATATATATATATATATATATATATATATATATATATATATATATATATATATATATACACTGACCGCAAGGTACATGTTACTTACTAATATCCATTATTCTGACTTCAGCTACCCAAACTATTTATTGTAATCTCTACTTACCTCTACAGAAAGTAAAAACAACAAAGAAATTAATTTATTCTCAAAAATGACTATTGCCTTGTTTCCACATTCATGATTTGAAATCAAGTTTATATCCTGTACAATTTGGACATGGAACCTTTTAAATGTTCACCTTTTAAAACAAACAGTCTAGTGTAAGAAAGCATACCTTTTTTTAAAAATATGTCAGTGTCAAATGAAAGCGGTCAATGGTAATTTCCCTTCAGTGCACGCACACACACACACACTTGCGGTGGGAAGGGGGGTGGAGGAGGGGTGGTGGGGGGTCACTGGACATCAGAATCTTCCATGCTGAAACTGCTACGGCGGCTGCTGACAACCGAGGGGTCGGGGGACATGGCAGAGAGGAGGGGGTCCCCTCCGAGGGGGGACAGCGCGTCCTCCATGAGCATATAGTCGTTTTTGTGAGGGGAGGTGAAGGTGAGGTCGGTGAAGTGGGAGAGCGGGTCCTGGAAGCCGGCTGCGCTGTCACAGAGCTCCAGTGTCTGTGTGAAGTCGAGGTGCTGAGGGTACTGCTGCTCGTGATGGGAGAGCTGCTGCTGCTGCTGGTGGTGCTGGTGCTGCTGCTGAAGCGCCTCCAGCGATGCCTTGTCCTCCAAGCCGGACTCCTGCTTAATAAGTGGCCCCAGCATCTCCACCCCGCCCAGTCCCGAGGGGGAGCTGGAGGCGAGGCCGTGGACTCGGGCTTGCATTTCCAGCTCCTGAAATTTACAGAAGGTCGTCTTCAATGGAAGTACACTGATGTGCTGAAGTGCACTAGCTGAAACTAGTTTGATACTTTAACCTTAGAATTCCGATTGAGCGCTTTCAAGTTATGGATGATCCCTTTAAAATCAACACTGCATCACTTTTTTCCCCCCTCCCGTTATAAATGAAATGATTTACTTTTTCTTCTCAGTTTGCAATTCTGTGGTAGTATTCACCCTTTTGTTTGTCTCATCCTGACATGGCTAAGAGGCGCGTGGAGCTAATGTTCAATATTTCAGTGAATACAGAACAGCAGCAGCAGTGCGGTACTCAGAGAGTGGAGGATTGCTGCGCTGCTCACCCCTGGAGCACGGCCCTTACCTGAATCCGAACCCACAGCTGCTTGTTTGTCATCTCCATTCTCTTTAAGTTGGTTTCTACCTCCCTGGATCTGTGCATGTCTTTCTGCATCCTCTTGATGTAATCCACAGATGCCTTGAGGATCGTCCCCTTGTTCCAGCGCACATCCCTGGAGGATGACAGATTCATTTGTTAAAATGGACCGTCTCAATTCAGCATCTGTTCCTTTACTTCTTTATGTAGTTTTTTTTTTTTTTAAACCAAGATGTTGGATCGCTGTGGCCAGTTGCATAAAACACAGAGGTCAACCCGCCCTTAGTTTTCTCCAGAAGTGCTCCTTGAGTTTAACGGTCTTATACTTAAACGTAATACTTAAGGCAGGGCTACCCAACCCTGGTTCTGAAGGGATTCTGTCCCTCCTGGTTTTTAAAAAAAGTAACAATGCATTCAGCGTCCTACAGTATACCATGAAAAAATAGATTATATTTACTACAACTCACAGATCATTAGTCTTTGGGATCATGGTTCCTAACTCCTTGATGCGATCATTGATGTTAAATCTCCGTCTTCTTTCAACTGATCATTGGAAAAAAAGAAGAAAAAAAAACAATACAGAAATAATTACGATAAATATAATCAAGAAACAGCCATGGCGGCAGTAACTGTTTTCCTTACAGTGGATTCCTTGTGCATGTTCTGGCATTGCTTAGCTCAGGCAATGGCAACTTCAGCATAACTGAGTGCAGATAAAACCTGGTGTAGACTGTACCTGTGTTGGGTATTGTATGGCAACACTTACAGTTTTATTCTCCTTGAACAAAATCCTGCAAACGATTACTTTGGTGTAAAGACCTTGGTATATCTGTTCCAATGTCCTGTAAGGATTAGCCTGGTTACAGCATCAGAAAAGGTATCTACTACACCGTCACTTTGAAAGCAAGGTGCTCCTTTCAATGCAACTCATACAGCATTTTAAAACATAATGACATGAAATTCAAGTTCATTTTTAAGTGCTGATAACAGCTTGTTTTGAACTTTTCACTGGACCCTGTCCCTAAGTTAATAGTGCTATATACACACAGTTTTTTTTTTTTTAATTGTTGTAAATAAAATGTATTTTTGCAGCTCTTGCAAGTACCCTGGGTTAACTATACACCAAAGTGCTGTATATTGCCTGTTAAATATTTAGAGAGAACTAGAATGACATTGCCAACCCCTGTCGATGGCAGTCCTTTATACGATAGAAGGCAATAAAGAAACTCACTCTGGTTGTGATTATCTTTCTTCTGTCTCTCCTTGGCCAAAGCACGGGCTTCTGCATCTTGACAAAAGAAAGTTCAGTCAATCAAACATGCCTTTCACAACCTGCTGTTACACAAAGAGGGTGATCAGCGGCTATGTGTCCATTAGACACACGAACACCAATGGTAAGCCCAGCATGATCAGCTCTTCAGTTCTGGGACTCTCTCCATCTGCAAGAACTGCCAGCTGTGGCTGTGACAAAAACTTGTGCCGCTACCTTTATAAAAGTTTACTATTGTATTTTTGCAGTTTTCCCATGCTTTTCCCTTGCTTATACTATATTATGCATTTTTTTTCAAATGCTTTAACATACCTCTCTGGGGTTTCCAATACTGTTTGATCTGCTGCCTGAGCCGACAGCAGTAAACTGTGCTTACCTGACATTTCCCTTTTGATGGCGATGTTCGCTGGGCAGGAGTTGCTGGTCATGCCAATGGTGGGGCCGGCCATCCCAGGGCCAGTGTACACATCTAAATGACTGCTGGAGAGGGGCAGCTTGAATAAAACAAAAAAGAGCATGGGTCTCAACGGTCAATGCACTGTATCACACTGTCTACTGACACTGTATCACACTGTCACTGTCTAGCTCAGAGCAGTGCAGGGTCCCACACAAAGACATCGCTGTGGAACCAGAAAAGGCTGCAGAAGCCACTTTCCAAATGAACCCCACATTCTAACACTGTGTGTTTTTTTAAATGTTTTGTTTAAGATATAGAATTTTAGTGCACCCTTTCTATACCCTATCTAATCCATCATCTTTATATACGCTATTCAGTATCTGAGCAAGCAATAAAACAAGAGATAAAACATAGTGATAAAAACAAAGCAATCTCTACTGCACCTTGCCAGAAATGTAATGATTTACCTTCAGAAACACTGTGAAATAAATACCATTGCGCCATAATACCGGGAGGCAAAGAGAGGTGAAGAGACTTTCTAATATCAAGACGGATAGGTTTAATTTTATTTAGTTTCAGTGGTGCCAAATAGATCATCTTTCAGATGATTGAGTGTGGCTGGCTGAACATCACTCGGAATGATGTGGTTCCAGCATTCTAGCACAGTGAACAGAGGCAAAAAAAATACGAGAACTGCAGCTTATAACATGAACAGAGGGGGTGGCCACTTTATTAGGAACAACCGAGTCCTGCTAAAGTGGCCTGACCCTGCAGCTGTGTTCAAGTTAAGATTCAGCACAGTGTTCTTCAATACAGATTAAACTACTGAACCATGTAAGAGCATTAAGGAGCTTTAATCTACCAGGGATAAACACACAGATTTGAGCAATTAAGTCATTTCTTAGAAATAAATCATGCATATTTTTCTCACTGTATTTATTCCTCTTTTTAAAAACAAATCGTATTTTGCAAAATTGCAGCGTTGCTGAGAAGTGCAACTATTGTGAAAAAGTGCAAATCCCTGCCACCAAACAAACAATAAACACAATATTAGTGTATTTAATACAACAGGATCAAGCCTTTTCAGAACCAATGCAAGGAAGCAGATTTTATTAAAATTACAAAATACACACACTTCAAATACAAACTTCAAAAATGCATCACATTTTTTTTACCAAAATGCCCTTAATGCTTTTTTTTTTTCTGTTCCACTCAAACATTATCCTGGCCCCTTTCTGCAGACCGTCAATTAAAACAGAGGCAAACAGGACACAATTATCATGCAAAGCTCTCACTGAGCACTACATCTCACCTAAAAACTACCAGAAGAAACTCAATTCTTTCAAAATGAGCCACTGGCAAGTGCACATCATTACAAAGACTAATGCAAATTACAGTATGCAACCAGTGTACCAGTACATTACTGTGAACCTGTGATTTTGAATTAGTGTGAATGGAGTACAAAACTAGATTATGCCACCTATACCTGCAGTTATTTGCAGTAATTTGCAGCATTAGTACTGCATGCTTACCAGCTGCATTTGTTGCCCATCAACAACCTCCACAATTGCGTAAGATTTTCCTTTCATAATGGCTGTCTGCTGGCTCACTTACTGTCTCCTACTTGTCTTGACTAGACTAAGAAGGCTATCAAACTCAGATGCCTGTTTTTTGTATTTTTTTTAGAGAAGAGAGTGAACTTTTCCCCCATTGGACTTTCAGCTGGCCTTGTTTGCATCTTGGGCCAATTCTCCCCTCAAAAAAGTGTCTTGTAAACAGGTTTAACCTGCGCCGGTTTAATTGTTAATTTTGTTAGCAGTCAGTTTAAAGCTCCCAGTCAAAGAGCAAAGTACTACACTGAGATCGCTGAATTTTCTTTCTTGGGAAAGCACACTGTTTTGTTTTTAGCAAACAGGTAAGACTCATACAGCAGTGTAAACCAGTCCAGGATTTACTTTGAGCTTTATCAGGCACACCGAATGCAAGAGTCGCACACAGTTTAAAGCTCCTCATGTTTGTTGGATGCGTTTCTTTTAACTAGAAAGCATCAAAAAGAAACTTTCAGAAGGCTAAACTACATTCACCAAAGACTGATATCTTAGTGCGAAACTGTATGCGACTGTGGGGTTCTGCTGCTTTAATCAAACACTTCAGCCATTCTAAGGCAGACACAGAAATGGCATAAAATTAAACCATATGGGAGTCAGCTGTTTTTAAATATTTTAGGCACAGATTTATTTTTTTTAATTATTATTATTTTTTTTTAATTCCAAGGGTATCCCGGAGAATGAACCGACCAAAAGCATCAGCCATCAAAAATATGCTACAGCAATGAAAATAGCAAAATTATTTTTCATCAGTTACATATTAGATCTGGGCTCTGTTGCTTTTACTTCCATTTTAAATCTATGATTAGTCTGTTCGACAGCGGTATGCACTCTTAGCGCATTCAATCCGTTCCATTCCAGCCCTGTATTCCAACCAGACATGTAACTACTGAAATGACCTCCAACAGGGTCAATTCAATAATTAAGCACCGAGCTGGAACAAAGTCCTGCAGTGGAATGGATTGGAAGAGCCAAGGCTGCCTAACCCTGCTGCAGGCAATCAAAGTAAGACAATTATCCCAGGCAGTATCGGAGTGGAGCGCACTGGGGTTCAGCAAACATTAACGCACAGCTCCTTATTTCCTCGTCTTTAGCAAGCCATTTCAGGGGGAAAAAAAAAAAAAAAAAGAAATGCATGACTTCACTAAAGGGTTGGAATCGGAGATTAGCCACAAACAGGTGGCTTTCTTGAATCTGTACCCTGCGGTGTTATTAATAAGTGACAGTGGTGCAGCTGAACGCCTGTCCTTTCTGCTCAGCCGTTTCGGAGAATGTGTTTAACGATTACAGTCGCCACTACTGCTGTTCACGTTCCAAACAGGCAACCAATGAATTACCACAAGGGTCTAAATACTGTATTTATTGAGTATGGAGAAACAGCTGGGATCTGAATTGTCCAAGTGAGTTCTTTTGACAAAGGGCGTAACGATACGCAGGTCTTGATATGAGCTGCACCTCAATCAGTGGTACAGACAAACCAGATCTCACATAATACTCAGCAAGCAAAGTCACATAAACCCGCGCAACTGCCTGACTCGGTCAGCAGTCCTCTTCATGCAATAAGAGCATTAAGATCTTCTTCTATTACCAACTCCTGCTTTAAGAAGGCTGAAAATGTGCAGACGACAGCAACAGAGCAGCGACTACGACTGCGGACTCAAACACCAACACAGCCACTGACACACAGAGTCTTACAAAGCATTCTGACAAGACGGACAAAGGCACTAAGGCAATACTTATCAATTCATGTCATAAATTCTTATTAAGTTAAATACAGATTTTAAATATTAGTTAGTAATAGTTAAATATTAAATACAGATTAAAAACTGTATTTTAGTTGTGTTTCAGTACCTTTCTGGTTGAAAGACTATTTGGTTGAAAGACAATCATAATGCTGTACATAAATAACCAAGTCACACAAGATAAATGGGACCCATATTAGCACTTCTCAGAGAATGAGCAAGACAGAATCAACAAAACCTGATCTCTAAACAGAATGGAACCTGCATCGTTCCCCGTCACTAAGGCTACCATTGTTTTCATGGTTATCAAGGATTTCACGATTTCCGTGAAATTTACCCATTGTCACGTAATGTGTGGTTCTTGTGAAAATTCCCATTTCTGAAAAAAACAGTGGAAATATACATATTTTTAATCACTTAAAAATAAATATAGCAAACGTTTGCCTTATTGACGCACTGCCTGTTACGCTGCATTTAGGAACCCTGCAGCCGGTTTAGTTTGCTTCCGGTAAATGACTGAACACACACTGCATAGAGCTGCACGATTTCTTTAAAATGTTTTCAAAGAAAAAGCCACCAGCTGCATCAAACATCGGAAATATTTCTGCTGAAGATCGCTCTGTCCAGACCAAGAAGGGGACATTTCACGTGTCTGTTGTTATTTTTACATTTATTTATTTTTTTATTTTCTGACAAATCACTGATCGTGAAAGTAGAATGTCTCTTAAGTTGGACGTAAAAAAAAAAACCCTAAATATTCTACAACTGAACATGTCTTTCAGGTAAGTATTTGAATTTAAGTGTGAAATATCTTGAAATTCCTATTTTTACACTGTGAAATAAGCCATGTTTTACCATGAACAAAACCCAGCTCTAATCATCACACCAAAAACAAACCCCCTATTCAGTGATTGTAGCCAACAACCCGTCCTTCTAGTGTATGTGTGGGGGGATAAAAAGGTGTAGGATTTTCAATGTCACTTACTGTGTTTGGCATCTGCACAGGGTCAATGTAAGCCAGTATATCGTCATTATAGCTGGACTCCAGACTAATGATGTCATCGATTACATCATCCATCTGAATGGAAAGAAAGGTCATACTTTAATTGTATTTATTTTTAAAGGGTTTGGGGGAGTATGACGGTCAAATTATCATTTTATTTTTGTATATTTCCTGTACAAATAACTCTGTATAAATGCAACTGCCTTTGCCTTCAAACATAAAAATCAAAGCTGGGCAATTAATCACAAACATGCTGAAAAGTAGAGGCCGAGTATGTGACACAAATACAAGATTTTAGCTAAAATGTGAAGGTGCCTAACCAGCATCGATATAGACAAAAAACAAAAGTGTTACAAATAAAAACGAGCCCTGTTCTCATACAATTAAATAAACCCACAAGTAGAGAGCTGTTGAACCATAAAATAACCAAACCTGGCTTCACACACATTAATGCAATTGCCTAAAAAAAGACAACGAATTTAATTCTTAACCACACATCCTGCTGAAGAGATACAAAAGTCCCCTGTACCAGATTTAATTAACAATGAATGTGTGCCACAAAACAATTCATTTCTAGTGGGTTCATGGTCTACAAAACCTTGACCAATTTTAATTTTACAGACCTTCAAAACACAAGCACAGTATGTGTTTATAATTACTTCCATCATACAGCTGTAAGAGAGTTTGCTGTTCTTAGTTAAAGCATGTCCAAATACTGTAAATAAAACACTGCCGTTTCGTTGTGAATTATAACAGGAGTCACAAGTAACCGCATGTGCAAACAGCTGCATGTACTGTAAAATACCACAATGCAGTTAAACTGCAGGCAAAATGCTCTACAGCAACACAGACACAAAGACCAACACAGGCAACACTGCAGCTTCATTTTTAGCTAAGGTGGAAGAAGGAAAATATAAATGAATTCAATACTAAAAAAAGTACGAAAATGTAAACCAATTTTGATTTTGACTCGCTTCTTAAAATGCCATTATGTGCTACTACAACTGCAGTACTAACAATAGTACATGCTGTTAACTAATTAACATCTCAAAATGTAGCCATTCAAGCATCGGAGTTACTCAGTTATGTGTGTTACATATTTACCCTGCTGAAGTGGTAGTAGCTGCAGATATCCACCAGATGGTGTATACAAAAAAAGGGCTCTCCCAAGCTGAGGGAACACAAACCCACTTTTTCGGGAACAGTGGCTTGAAACCTGGTTCCAGGAAACCAAGAGACCTAGTTTGAAGCCATTTTACTGTATCAAAACCCCAAGTCTCCCCAAGTGCGCCATGCAGTGGCCTGAAAGTAAGTTCCAAGCCATAAGGTGACTTTGTGCTCCCTCGGCTTTAGAACCAGATTCGACACTTAACATGGTCTAGAACTGCACATATCTGGCTTGTCATCTCAAATGCGACACACGAGGATGCTGAAAATACAAACGCATTCATAAAAACACAAATGAATGAGAGCTTGTAGGAGCTACCTCTCTCTCAGGGTTGGAGCTGATGTTGAGCAGGGCCATGGGGCTGTTGGGAGTGCTGTTCCCAGTGGAGGTGTTGACTAGGAGGTCCGGTCTCATGTGGGGGGAAGGGACGGGGGGCGGAGGTGAGGGCTGGACCCCGCTCACGGCCTGCAGTGTCTGCTTGTTGGCGAAGGTGGTGGACAGGTACTGCTTCACCTGCTGCCTCTGCGACTGCTGGATGTGGTACTTGGTGGGGTTCTCCAGGTGAGTCTGCACCTGTCAGCCAAGACACACAAAGGACACTCGTAAATACAGAGCGACGCACCCAACCAGAATATGCCGTCCGGGTGTAATCATTTATATAAGCCTATATTTAAATGACAAATCACGCGAACGCAAGTAACTCATTTATGTCTTCCGATTTTAAAAAGATAACTCACTTTTGATGCAGTGTCATTCCAAGGCATTGTAAGGTAACCTACATCCGATTACTGGTTTCCAGTTCATGACCACAGGAGAGTTAGTATATAGGTAGCATTGTAAACTGGAAGCCTCTTTTCAATGCCTTTAAATAGTCCCGAATCAATAACTAAGACATACATATTGAACAGAAATGTGTGTAATGAAATAAGGTTATTCTGATAACGTTCTTTGATTTTGCATTACTGGAACACATTGCATTATTGGTTTACCTGACACAGAATGCATACACTCCCATATTGTAAATATGCCATCAATTAACAGATGACTAATCAGCTCCCATGTTGTAGGTTTTCATAGCTTCACATCAAACCAAGATCTTCAAAGATCTGGGCACTAGCAGCCAAGGACCACACAGAGTCACAGACTGACACAAACGCTCACAAACGCAGTGCAAGCAGGAATGACCCAGACAGTTACCTAACCCTCAAGTTTCAAGCCCGGTGCTGAGAAAGCTGGGGCCTTTGAGAAAGCAGTAAATCCCAGAGCCTTCACCTCAGGGACGAAGGGCGGGTGGGGGAGGGGTTTATTTTTAAGAAAACTTTTTTATTGTTTTTTTTTATTTACTTTGGCTCTTCCAAACAGTCTTTGCTACAACAAAATGTTGAGATGATGTTGAAGTTAACACCGGAGTCAGCAGTGAAAAAAAAAAAAAAAAAAAAATCAAGATTACCATCTAACACTTTAGATAACGCGCTCCTTTTTTCAAATTAAATTAAATGACCTTAAGATACCTACAACATACATGCAGGATATTCAGTCCTGTGCAAATAAAATCCCACAACTCTGCCTTATCATTTTTTATTTATTTATTTTTTTAAGTAGTGCAGTTGCACAAGGAAGCAACTACACTACTAACACTACAGTTCCAGAGTATGCATTATGGAAGAAACTTAACAAAAGTTCCCAACTTCCTTACCTGGCTGCTAGTCCACCGCATGTTCCCCAGTGAAGCGCTTTCCCTGCAACAAGGCGCCCTGCCTTCGTCTAACATGCAAGCAGTCTGTGCTGCACTCAGCTATGTGGTCTGGTCTAATGGCAGCTTTCCCAAGAGTGGGAACCAGCTTTACCACCGTGGTTCCTGCTTCTTAACTCACATGGTGGGGACACCCCGCTCCAGCACATGAGGGATTACTGCCCAGTTAAACCTCCCCCTGATCCACAGCTCACATTGTTACTCAACACCAGCGCTTTTTTAAAAGCTAGCTTGAGGAGGTGGGGGAGCTTGGCAGCACAGTGGGTTAATGCACTAGCCTTTCACCGCTGGAGGTCCAAGCTGGTAACATGTGGCTCTGGGCACTGGTCTCAAAAATATTGCCATGGAGACTGAGCTACCCCACCACTTCTTAAAAACTGTCGTTCATCCTGTGGGTATGAACTCTCATTCAGTCCCTTAGCTTGTTCTGTCAATGGTCCGAGAACAGAAACTGAAGCAGCAATCCTGAGCACCAAAATGCTTTCACATATACTGTTCACAAAATCACAGCTGTTTCATTCAGTCAGTCACTCAGTCAGTCAGTCAGTCAGTCAGTCACCTCACCCACTCAGTGCATTCCTGTACTTGTAGGGACTTCTCATTGACTCGCACTATATTTTCATTTACTATTTCTAACTCCATTCAGACAAAACTCTACACAGAGTGAAAGTCTAGAAACTAAATATTTTGGCACATATTTATTTTTATTTTTTTTAAATGCATACTTAGTTCTTAGAAACATGTTTTACAAAGTTGGGATGTCCCCACATCGTTGTTTTTTCAGGAGATACTATCTTTGTGGGGACATTTTATCAAATTTTGTCCGCATATTGAAAGTAACACCTGCCCACACACACACATGCACACGCGCGCACACACACACACACACTTTCACTCCGTCTGTTATTTAATGCAATCAGGCAGGGGTGATTAAGCAGTGATTTAAAGGAATGCATTTTCTCAGTTAAATGAGGTGTGAGCAAAGTTTTGGACACGTCCCCCCTTCGCCGCTCCCCCCCACCCCCCCATCATTTTTGTAAATTTTCTTTAACTTAACCACTTTGTAAAATATAAAATTAAACAGGCGTTTAATATTTACATTTGCTCATTTTGAAATGTTCTAAATCTAGTTTTAACAGTTCTGCCAGACATCATCTCGAGCAGATCAGCAAAAATCGCAAGCTTGTACACTGTGAAGAAGTGACAATGTGATCCTCACACCTCCATATAAACCTTCAACACGCTTCATTTGCATGGCCATTTTGTAGCTGATTAAGCTTGTATTAAGCTTGTTTCTGATTACCTTGGATTACCATGCATCTCTTATACTCAGCCTGTGCTTTCGGTATACAATTGTTATACATTTGCCATGGCATTTCACAACTTTTGCAATCAGTCTGTTCTCTACCATGCAACACTGATTACTGTAAGTGTGGAGCACAGGCACTAAAGCACACCTACCTTGAGCACCTCGACTGGGACTTGCATGGGGGACTGGAAGTGGACAGGAGTGTTAATGGCAGGGGTCTGTGGGACAGGCATGCGCTGCTGCATGTAATGCATGGCTGCCTGCTGCTGCTGCTCCCTCTCACGCTGCTCCTCCTGCTGCAGCTGGTCGCGCATGAGCTGCAGACGCAGGCCGATGCGGGAGGCCATGGTGCAGGAGACGGGGCGGGGTGCGGAGTCCTCTTCACTGGCAAGATCACTGAAAAGAAACACACAGCACTGAAATGAATAGGATTCCACATGGCCAGGCCACAGAGCACCTTAAGGAACTGCGTCACCCTAATATCCCTTGTCCTGTTTTATGTCAAGCTGATCCCATCTGTGCCTTCACTAAACAAGTTGTTTTGCACTCTGGAAATATCTATATTTGTTGCTGGTGTTGTTGACTCCAGCTGGTTAATATCTAGTGGTGTATGGGGCACGTTTAGTAACCCTAACCCTAACTCGAGGTAAGTGGAGCAGTCCTGTTTGTACCGCTCACTGGATCATGTTAAGTTAGCAGAAGTATTCCTAGCTCTAGCAGCAAGGCAGTTGTTCCTCTCTTCCACCCCTTGGTAACATACACACAAGTTTCTGACTAGTTCTACAATGGCTGCATCCCCTTGCGATAGCAATGCTGTGACACAGCAGATCATGTTCTTTCCTGGATTCCTTTACCACTGCCAACGATGCGGTCAGCCAATGGCGTTTCTGCAGTTTTGGGTTGATAATGTTACAGGTGGGTATTCCCAGTGCTGTAGAGCAGGACTTTCAGCCGTGCGGTTTGCAGGCGAGATCCCCGTGAAGGGAGTTCCCCAGTGAATTCTGAACACAGAACTGGAAGCAGTGTAAAGAGACGTGCACGGGGGAGTCGAGTGACTGTCATATGATTTTCTAACTTCAACAGTAATTTCAACAAAATTTCTGAGTTGGTAAACAGGGTTTTTACCATCATGCTCTTGTAGTTTCCAAACCTTTACCAGCAGAATTACCAGGTTTTCTTATCATTTTAGAAATCTTACAGCTATGGCCAAAAGCACCCTTTAGAATTAAATAATTTAGCTTCATAAAGTCAAATGAAACCTGCTGAATAATATTATGTTAACCTATTGAATTACATAGCGCTGCTTTGTAGTTTTCCATATGCTTAATGAAAAACTGACAATTATTGAAAAATTAGAGATTTCAGAGTCTATCATGAAATACTCTACTACTATGATGGCTTCTAGTAGACATCTGCAATATCATTTTTATAGTTTCTTTGATTAGAAGATGTTCAATAAAATTTCTAAAACCACACACACATGCACACACACATTTTATATATATATATATATATATATATATATATATATATATATATATATATATATATATCTCAATCCTAAATTCTAGGTGATGCAAAACTTTTTAGCCATAGCTGTACTTCTCTACTAAAGTAACACAAAAACAACTCTTACACTATATAAATATTTAAAATATTTAGCATCATTAAAATGTTACTGCACTGAACTGTTAGTCCTTGTTATTAAATCATCAAAACTTTTACATGTATAGATGTTTTATAAATGGGTCCATAAACTAAAGGCTGGCTTAATTTTCCCCAGGGTGAAAAATATTGAGTTTTCCCAAATCAATCCATTTTAATTACGCATCTAAATCAATCAACAGAAAAAACAATGATGTTAACAGGGAGGTTCAGTAGCATCAGTGTAACTCATTCTTGTGTCAAGAAAGACTGAATATTCCACCGGACTGCATAAGGAAGACAACTTTCCATTATACACAAGAGATAGCAAGTCAATGAAGGGCAGGTTCTTGTTTTGACTGCTTTAAACTCTTCTCTGGAAACCAGCGTGATTTCTACAGTGACTGCTTTCAAATGGTTACCAACTACAGAACAACAGAAGTTTTTAGGCTTTATAACCCAAATACAAGCCTAGGTCTAATCTAACTGGGCAGCATTATTTGGGAGAGGGAACCCATTAGAATTGTAAAATGAAGCCTACCTAAATGATTAGCAATCAGATTAGGTACCCGTCCCTTACTGGGACTGGAAGTGCTTAGAGATTCTCCTCCCTCTTTTTGTGCAGCACATGTAACTGGGTGGAGGCTGGGTGTGAACCAACAACCCTGCGCTCTGCAAAAGAGCATCTTAACCACAATGCCAAAGGGCCAGGCTCGTTTGTGTCTGTGGTGTTAGAGCTTTCTCCGAGACAGGGGACAGGACAGACTCTACATCACACAACACTGTCCGTTACACTTAGCTGTACAAACACCCTAAATAGCTGTTGATTATCTAAAACAGATCGCCCCATGCTATTGCATTTCTTTACAGTGCAAACAGACAAGCCTTGTTTACTGAAAAAACGCAACGCATGCTATAAAAGAGCTTGTTAGAAAAGTATATTGTATGAAGGTACAATAAGAAAGCCAGCTCCAATTGAAATGCAGTGGAGTAGCATTAACCCTGCGGTGTGCATTAAAAACCCAACACAAATAAACACAGCAACCTTTGTCTGGGTTTTCCATTCCCTGGCCGTTGCCAGATCCCAGTCCACAGATAGATGGTATTCAGCCAAACAGTCACAGCGGGAGACTAAATCACAGATGTGCATATAATGGATGGCATGGAGTCCATTATCAGATAATAACAAAAAGACAAACTAGGGTTTGGAGAGACGTCATAAACCGCAAGACTGAGTAACGCACGGTTTACGGTCATTCGAAATAGCGCTGATCATTCTCTTAGTAATGGACATCACTGGCTAGATCTGGTATTATAAAAATGACAAATGGATATTCTGCCTTGATCAGTTTTATATGACTCTACAAGGAATAGCCTTCTTGAATACCAACATCGCAAACTTTAAATGAACACTGCCAATTACTCAAACTAATTATTTTACAAGCTAAAATGGACAACCTGGGGTAAGTAATTATAATTAAATTACTGTAGAAAATAAATAAATGGAAAACCAGTGTCCAGGTGCAGGTGCAGCTCTCCCCCTCCCCCTCCCCCTCCCCCTCCCCCTCACACACACACACATGCACAGTACTGTATTTACACACACCACTGCACTGAAGCAGAAACTCTCTGCCCTCAGCCTGATGCACTCTGCACTCCCCCACACTTATCTGTCCTGCAGCAGCAGGGGCAGCAGCAGCCCCCTCTGTGTTTCACAAGCACACCTGGGTGGAACCAGGCTATAAAAAGTCCTGCTATTTCTGTCTCACTTTCATTGCACAGGCCACGTCACAAAATCAACAGCTAACAAGAAGCCAGCACACAACCAGCAGACCGATTTCAAAAAACAAAAACGAGGGACTGTATTTACTGAGACAGGTTTTTATTCAGATGGAGACAGTCCTAATAAAGTTGGTGCGTACAGTAGGTGCCAGTGCCAAGCTTTTCAGCCATGGGCCAGCTGAGAGAATGTGAAAACCCAGTTTAAGATTGAAATAAGCCCTAACCCTAATCCAAACCCTATTCTTAATTAAGGTTAGGGTGAGGGCAATGGCTCAAAGAGAACGTTTCATGTGTTCTAAATAATGTAGTACAGTTTTACATTGGCCCGTCTTTCTGCACCGGGTAGAGAGAGTAGCCTTTCTTTCTGACTACGTCAAAGTTTGAATCTAGTGCAAACATTCTTTTTTAAGAGAATCTATATTTGGCGCTCTAGCTTTTGCTCCAGTCTGCAACACTTTAGAAGGGATAATAGTGTTAATACAGCATACAGTGTTATAATCTAGAAATACACAACTTGGAATGTTAACTCATGGGTTTCCTTTGAGTGTTTCTTGCTGCTTTTGCAACGTCCACAGTTTGCCCTTTCCATCCCGAGTCATTCAAGCATCCTGGACCATCCCACTCATCCATCCCTGAGTACGGCATTTCATTTCACAAAGGCCTTATCTGTTTACACTGGATACAACAGTCTGAACGAATGTAATTTGGAAAGTGACGTGCATGCAGTGCAGTCACAGCACAGTCAAAGTTATGCCGCTCCGTGTATATTTTTGTAACAGCAAATCACTATGCATTGTTTAAGTTCCAGTAAAGGATTTTGTAACCCAAAATACATGACCGGTGCAAAGATCTGACTAATCGAAGACGCACTGTTTGAACTAAATACAATTGCCTGAAATGAATCACAAGGCCCTATCTAAATCATCCTTAACAAGACATAGAAATAGCATCTTGCTGCACAAGCATTACCATCTGAGTATTAATAGAAACCAAGACCTTCCAAAGGAACCTGTTCTTCAGGATTTCCATCGACACGGTGTTCCATTCTCTACAAGCTCGCTCTTTACTCTCACTGCTTTCTACCTTTAGGACCGAAAGTACCCAATAACAAACGGAGTGCAGAAACTTTGGTCTAAGGTGTTTTCACTGCAATTTGTTTCACGTCATGAAGCATTTGAAAACTCAATGAAGCAGCATCAGTTATAACCAGCATGCTGCACAGATCAGTCCCATCATTAAAATCATTAAAACCCAGGGCAACTGTTGGTACTGTTCTGTTGGTAACACTGCCCCAGTGCATGAGGCACCCGAGTAGCTGCAGTGAACACTGCCACCGGGGTCCTGCCAGTGAGCTGTCTTGGTCAGATGCCAGAGGGGCCTCAGGGGTCTGGAATGCACAGTGTTTATTTATAAAACCTGGCTTACCCTTTCTAAGACAAGGGGGCCCTCGATTCAAAGCTCCTTGCCAGGGATGATAAGGAGGTATGGGGGAGGGCATACTGTCATGGCGTGGCTCTGACAACAAAACTTTGGGGTCTTGTGATCTGGAACTAACGAAGGCTGGGGTGAGACCCAACTGGAGTCACGTGGGGAGGGGAGTGGATAGCACAGGGGCTTTGATACTGAGGTTTTGCAAATTGTATGCATGTGCTCTGAGACACAGAAGATATCAAAGCTATGCCATTCCATGCTTTCACGGTAATTTCAACTTTAGTCGTTTTTGGGAGACTTTTATAAGAGATCACAAAATCCTAAGTTGAAGACATAGTACTGTATATTGCAACCACAGAATCAGTCAACTGAGAGAGAGAGAGAGAGAGAGAGAGAGAGAGAGAGAGAGAGAGAGAGAGAGAGATCTCCTGTAAAATAAAACCAGTATTTTCACAAGAAAATATTATATAGAAAATAAAAAAATAGTCAGAATGTGCAACACATACTCTTCCCACTCTTAGTAAAGCATTGTGTTCATAAAAACAGGCATACATTTCAAAATCCTAGACAAGACAGCATTGTGTGCCTGGCCTATGATTTCAGAACAGTACAGTCTCTCAGATTAAAGAAGCAAAACATGTAATTTGTTCAGCCAGGGGGTGGAGGGAAGGGGATAAGGCTCAAGGAAACAATAGTGCTTTAACAATTCTCACCACAGAGCGTGCATTATTGAAGCTGCTCCTTCTCTGTGTGCTTTGCTTGATTCTTTTTATAGCCACTCATTGTCAGATTCAAAATAACTTTTTTTTTTTTTTAATTTGCAGTGCTGCTCACACCAATGCTGCTAAATCAGGAATAAGGGCAACGGGATCACTGGCAATCTGGAATAGAACTTTGAGTTATTTTTCTGAGCATCAGCTGTACATGCAGGGAGACTGGCCTGGCCCCTCACTGTGGCTTGAGTCAAGTCACATTGCCACTTCTGTGATATCCCTGTCAGATCTATCCCTTAGAAAATAAAAATAAAGAATTAAAACACCAACAATTAAATAAACAAAAAAGCAGCCTGTGGCTCTGGTTCTAAATCAGCACTGTTCTTAGAAGGCATGTCAGTCTTTAGTGTAAATCACTGAGACCCCAAGATTACAAAACATCGAGATCAGGTGACCGCACACTCTTATAAACAGGAAGTTGTATGCAGAAGGCATGTGCTTTATATATAAGTTTTTATTCAAAAGAGCCAACTTCCCAACGTTTGGGTTTGTTTGTTTTGTCAAGGGAAAGTGCGTTAGAAAACAAACAGAGAAGGTACTTGCAGGCTTTTCATGCCATTGCAACTACATATGATCTGTTCATGCTTTATATTTATGTACATAAATATTTTTAAAAAATACTGACTGGTTTATTAAATGTAATTAGTCAGCCGATACAAGTCTCATGGTAACAAAGATGTGACGTGAGCACAGTGAAGGGACTGAAGATTGAAACAGAGAACCTATAATTAACTTTGTAATTTTTATTTTTATATAGCGCCTTTCACAGTGGATCACCATCACAAAGCGCTTTACAAGCTACAAGACTAGGGTGTGTGAACCATGCATCAGCTGCAGAGTCACTTACACTTGCAAGCCTGTTTCTTTAACCACTGGACCACACAGCTTCTTACGGTGTTGTTTGTTGCTATGCAGGCCTGCATGTTCTTTCAAGGGTACCTACAACCCTCCATGCTAGGGTTACCCGCGCCACTTTTCAAACCACTTTCACTTTCTGTTCCTCTTTTTCAAGAAAACATCTTTACAGGCCTCTCAAAAAAAAAAAAAAAGGCTAATAACGTCTAACATTCAACAAATGTATTATACCTCATACAGTGCTAACCATAGATGAGTAGCTATTCTGGCATCCAAAACAGTAGATTTCAATGGTAGGTACTTAAGAGGCAACTTGATTATAGCTGGTGAGCTTTATACTCTCTCAACAGCAATACATTTTCTCCACCAGTTCTCGCAATTATTTCACACTATCTTTTCCCTCTAATTAAGTCTGACTAGAGTTTTATCAGCCTTTTTTAGCCCCGATGACCCAACACCATATAACTGGGGCTCTGCAGTCAGAGAGCTCTGGTAAGAAACATGAGGAGTATGTTAAAATGCTCATATTCTTTAACCCCTTAATCTCAATCTGATTCTGACACAGAGCCCAGACTGTCCTGAAGCAAGCAGCAACAACAATCCTCAGTCTTCAATCTTCGAAGCCTCCTGCACCGATCTCTGTACAGATGAATGACTTCATTCTATATAAAGACTGTATATAAAAGGTATTGTAGCAAGTAAATTGTGTTACCTTGCTGTTGATCTATCGGGGCTCCAGCAGACAGAGTGAGAGAGAGTGAGACCTGACTGCGTCAAGTGTGTAATCAATCTGCCAGACTCTCAGAAAAAAAACACCTTCCTCATTTTAAAGCGCTGCAACAGTCCTATAACAGCTCACACCACATGTGGAGGAAATAGCTATAAATCACGGAAATTAATTACTTCAGACCTTATTGTGTCAATAAAGGCCAGCCTGTGGGGGTTATCTGAGTGTTGTTTTCTGCAAATGAATTACCAGCCCAGAGTCTAGAGACTTCAGTGATCCGTGACACAAAATGTTTAAATATTGGGGTTTTTGAGGGATCCTGAGCTTTAAAAAACACATTTTTGTGAAACTCTGAATTTACATACTGTGTACTTGGGAAATATCCTTATTCAGACAGACAAGTGTGCTGTAAGTTCAAATGCATCCTCCCTTTAGCTTAATAAACCCAGTTACACGCAATAAGTAAACAGATCATGACAAGACAACAGCAGAGATCAGTAAGACAGATACAGTGGGGGGTAGCTACTGTTAGTGTACAGTATTAGTTTTAAAGTACTATTACAATCTCAGCAGAGACTCTAACCATGACATCAACTGTGCTGCTACAGTTTCCAGCGATATCGTATAGTCAGATAGCCAATCCCTAATTGAATAACTGCAGTTGACCGATCTTCAAAATCGGTTCACAGGAGCTTTAATAAACACAAGACAGCAAGGCCTTTGGTTACACCTGCAGGGAGCTCCCTTCAATGACACGGTGTCTCCTGTCAAAGTGCTGGTGCACTGGCGGAATTCTGAGAAACCCAACACTGCTGCCTAAAATACAGCCCAGCCATGCCCAACCCTGCTAAGCCTATGAGGTCTGATGAGATCGCTGTGAAAGGTAGTATGTTATGCATCGCCATCGCCAAGACTGACATGGCTAAACTTCACAGTACACAGGGTCTGTTTCTATGTAAACAGAGGAGCAGCTGTATTGTCTAAAAAGATATATCTGACAGTACAGCCCACACTAAAACAGCAGATAAAAATGGGTACATAGTGCAGCAACAGAAAGCAAGGCTAGGTCAGAGGAAGGAGGGCTCTGATCCAAAGTAATGGTGTATTCTGTAGCTGCTGTTGTGTTTTTTCTTTCATAGGGAACAGGGAGTATGACAAGTGAAACAGTTACCTCTTTATCTAAAAACGCTGGACTTGATCTCAATGTCTTGAATGTGTTGAACTCTACATCTCAATCGGGGAGGATCACAACTGTTAAGGCACTGAAATAAATAACAAATAAAGAAAATATAGTTTTTTGATTGGCATAGAGACATTCGTAACATATCAGAATAATACGTTTCGCTTGTGAATTTGGTTGCAAGTACAAGACATGGTCTTCTTCGTTATCCGCAAGTTTAACCCACATTGAACAGCACAAAATTGTGTAACGAGGGATTCTGGTTTTTACTTAAAAATATCATTACATGCAATGTGCCTTATAGGCATAGGCTGGATTATAGTATGAATCTATATATATATATATATATATATATATGAGATATATATATATATATTATAATATATATATATAGAAATATATATCAATTTTAACCATGGATTCAGATTTCACAATACACACTGTAGTGGGATGACCAAGCAAGATCAAGAACAAGAATCAGTTCCTCAAAACGAGAGTAAGTGAATAAATTCCTGTCTCAAACCAACACTTTTGTGTTCAGAATGCCCCATGATTTCCTCTAATGTCCATCCTGCTGCACAAGTTAGGTATCCCGATCACAAGGTCAGTTATCTACAGGGAATGGCTGCTGTGGAGGATGTTAATCCTCTTATTAAGTCAATAAATGGTTTTGTGTACAAAGACAAAAGGAACCTAACTGACTAATACCACCAGGGTTAACAGGGCAATTTCTACAGGAGCTGTTCATGCAGGTTGCTCAAATTGCCTGCTTTGGATCATTTAAATGATACACGCAACTGAGGTAAGCTGCAAAATGCAGGAGTGGGAGCAAGGCTAGTGTAAGTTTCTATAACTGATAAACATGCACACTCCATTCCATACACCCCCCCCCCCCCCCCCAATTAAGCCATGTCTGTGGCAGAAAACAGCCTTACAGTTTAACTCACAATGAGTTATTAACTCCTTTATGATTAACAAAGAGGTTATCACAGGTAATTAAGTGCAGAACCCCAAGAGTCTACAGTAATGTGAATGCACGGTTTATTCATGGAAATTCTGGGCAGCGGGTAATCGTTTTTGCTTGTCTTCCTTAATGAGTCACGTTCCTCAGTCTTCTTTGTGCACTTCTGCTCAGGATATACAGCTACGACTAAATGTTTTGCATCACCCTACAGAATGAAGCCGAACGAAACCTGCTGAATAATGTTACGGTAACATATTGAATTACATGGCGCTTATGTAGTTTCCCATATATTTCCATGTTCAAAAATGGAAAAAAAAATGTGACATTTTGAAATCGAACATGAAATGCTGTACTACTATTATGGCTTCTGGTAGATTTTTGCAGTATCAGTTTGTAGTTTCTTTGATTAGAGAATGTTAAATAAAAAATGATGTACTAAAAAAAAAAAAGAAAAAAAAGTCTCAATCTTAAAATTCATCCCTCTCTACCAACAGACTTTATTCACAAAGCTTTAACTAAGCCAGCTTTAATACAATTCCTATTTTTACACAAGGGCATTGACGTAATGTACAGCAGTCCCTGTGAAAGAACAGGAAAGGCTTTCAATCAAAAATCAGATGTACTTATTTTTGGTTTTACAACTTCCAAACAAATACTGTCATACTTTCACTTTGAGTAAAAAGCAAAAGAATCTGCACTTACTTAAATGTGTTGCTCCCAAGTAATAAACTGCAAACAGAGTACCTCTTCAGATGTTCTGTAGTATTTTCTGAAGTATTCCCACTCTCTTCTGCTTCAGACAGTCTTTTAGGCTTGCTGGTGCATTTCCAGAATCGTTGCCTACCAGCAGCCCTTTCCTATAGCACTGGGATGTGTATGAGAATAGGAAATCCCAATCCAAGAGGACACTGGTAGCGAGCGCACTACTCTGGTAACAAAGTCACTGAACGAAGACAAACTCCCATTTAAAACTAGTTTCTAAGACACGAGGGAGGCCTGATCTGAATTTCAAATGATCGCCAATCAACTTGGATTCCGTGAAGGTTTATTCTTCCTGCTCCTTTTGAAGAAACGCAAACCAAACCAATAAAGTAAAAGAATGGGTCTTACTTAAACTACACCACAGCCTTACTGGAATATTACCTCCTGATCCTTTTTCACAAACTCGGCAGCATGTTTTTAGTTTTTTCTTTTTTATATATATTGATACGGCACGCCTCTGCTCGTGACCCCAAAGCTTGGACAGTCACAGGAAAACCCTTAGTCATGCAATTACCCAGTTACCACAATACTGCTTGTTTCTGCTGCTTCCTCCTCCACGTCTCACACATGAGCCCTCGAATGCCATTCATTTACAGGGAACAAGGCGCTCTCAGTCCCAGCTCTCTGATCGCTGCTCAGAACGGAGGGTGGGGTGGGGAGGGGAGTGCTTCATGAGGAGGCAACCCACATAGCCTTCCTCTTTCCATCAGCAATTCCATTGGATTTGATCACGGAATGAAAGGAGGCTGCACTGGACACAGTCACAGTAAAGCAAAGATGGGGCTGCACTTTCTGTATGAAGATTTCTTTTTTAAGTCTTTGAACACTGCAGATCTGTATACAGACCGCTCTAGCAGTACAGGTGCGGTACAGTAACGCCACTCTAAACAGCATCCCGTTCTAATAGTTTAGTAAAGATAACTTTACTTACAATGGAAAGAAATAATATGAATCTTATAAGGGCTTCTGTTATTTTTTTTTGGGGGGGGGGGGGGAGTTTTATTAATTTCATTTTTCAGTGCTTATTTTGAGCAATTTTCGTGTTTTATGCAATTTTTTATCGAGGCTTTTGCTTTTTATATACTGTATGAAATTATTGTTTTAGTTACTCTTCAAAAATCATGGGCATTTTTTTTTTCTGTCACAATATGTGCAGTAAGTTGACAGTACTATACAGTTGAGCAGTTTTTTTTATTTTTTATTTTTGTAGGTTTTTAAAAAAAGAAAACTCACAGGGAAAGGGGTCAAGTCAGCATGAATTGAGTGACCATTTCCAGTGTTTTTTCCAATATTTACTGGATAAACACTGATTTAATTTTTTGTATCGCAGGTGTTTTATCATTTTTTTTTATTGGTAAAAACCAAAAATCAGAAGCCCTACTTATATATTTCAATTCCCCCTTTTTTTTTTGCATTATAAGAGACTAGGTTATGCAATGTTATGTGTCACGTGATTGGGCAGATGCAAAGATTTATGAAAGTCTGGGACATCATAAAGAGTACCTGAAAAGGAACATCAGTATCCCAGCCACGAAATCCAGGCCCACCCTGTCAAACGTCTCGGAGGACAACTACAGTAACACTTGGTCTATCTGTGACTGGAAACGGCAACTACTGACCTCACACGATAACAGTAAGAACAATTACAGTGATTCCAAAACTATGTCAGGTCGGGTCTTAAAGGATCCCATTGATTTCAATACCCTCGCTACTCTCTCTGTATAATAGTGTCTCCTACCCTCTGCCTCCACTTAGTTACAAGCTGCTTCCTTTGGTTCCTGTTTCTGACTCAGGAGCAAGCCATCAACCAGAACAGCGCGCAGAAAGTTTCAGAAGATAGATTAAGGGGTTAATGAGAGACAGTAATCCGTCGTTAATTCCTCCCGCCATGAATCTGCCCTAGCCGTTTATCCGCCATGATCACCCTCTTCAGCAACGCCCGTTTGTTACTGAACAGAGAAGATCAGTTCAAAGATTGCAGATCCTGTGTTCTGTGTGCTCTGTGTGCAGTGCCACTGCTGGTAGTGTCACCTGAGCTGTTCAGTGTGTTGATATGTAAATAAATCCTGTTCGCCTGCGGGGGGGCGTATCAACCTCCGTCTCGATCTGCTGACTCAGCAGCAAATGCATGCACCAACGCGGCAGACGGCTACCCTGTCACAAGCATTAATACCCTGTATCGTTCTAAACGAGGGATGTTGGGAAGCTCCCTAATAAAAGCTATATATCAAAACAATAATTGTGAGAATACAGTAATTGCTATAGCTGCGTGTAATGGTATTTAAAACAGGATTCATTCATCTGCCTTTTTACATCTCCGCCCTTACTCTGGTCCCACTGCAGTTGGATACGCGGTGGATTGCTGTATAATGAAACACACAGCTGAAAGGTATGCTGTTATCAACAGAGAGTGGGTTGTGGGAACTTGGCTGACCTTGGTTGCAACACTGAAGCTTGAATAAACAAGGTTTAGCTTCCCACACACATTTGGGTAAGACTCCTCTCCTGACGGCGGATATCTCTGTACCTGAGCTTTCTCCCAGAACATTAGGATCATTATCTGATTTCTGTTTATAACTAGGTGCCACATCTGTGGTGCCTAAAGATAAATGTTTACGCTATAGTAACTTTTGAATATTGCACTCAATAAAAGGAAACCAACTAAAAAAGCAATTGCAGACATCCAATTAGTTTCCTTACATAGATTATCTCCCGTTATCAAGGTACTTTTAAGAAGAGCGTCCATCCCTAATAAATTAGCCACACCCTGTGCGTGCAGAATCTCATAGCAGCAGCTGAACCTGGAGTTTAGTACAAAACCACATGCTAACAGGACATGTTAGGGCTTGTAGCTGTAGTCTACCCCCAGAAAAGCTTTTTACATATCCTGACAAGGGTGAAGTCACTTCCTCAATGGAGTCCCTGTATCATGTGGCCCCTGGAGCCATCATGTGGTGAGACAGCTTTTCGTCGGCAAAGAGAGGAAATACGGGTGTCTGACTCACTGCTGATCGTGTGATTGGGAAAGGGGTGTCAAAAAATTGCCCAAGATATTGCAGACTGGTAATATCAGGTGTTTAACAAACAGCTCGAAACTTCATAGAGTCCACCATACAGAGCCTTACAGTGGGGTTTTACAGTTCCAAGATCGGTGCGCGATTACTTTTGATATACAACACAAGCAGGGCATGCTTACAGAGACTTCAGCCTGTGACTGCTTCATGAATGCAGCGCTGAATTCCTGGGGTATAAGTACTGTAACTGCAAACTGGTAAGTCAAGATTAAACACTTCCACAGAATTTGTAATGATTTAGGCATGCACGTCATCCCAACCAAGAATAAGAATAGCCCAGTACCTAGAGTAGGATACCCGAACTGGGGTTAAGGAATGTCCATACCAAGTTTAAGAACAATCGGATGAGCAATTCTCAGAATGTGACAAACATATCTCCATTACTGGGGACGTTTAGCGGAGGACTTATGACAATGTAAAGTGGCTTTTAAGGAACTGGTGGGGGGTAAATTGTTAAAAGGGCCTGGAATGGGATTTAGGCATCTGCTAGTGCCCATACTTTGTTGTAGTATTAATTGCATGTTGACCTTTACAGTGTGATGTGATCCCACTTCCTCATTTTGAACAGCTTGACATTAGCACACAACTTCCCCTTTCCCCCGTGGTTAACATGCACCCCACACAAAACACGGCACTGCTTTTCCACACTTTCAATTCAAAAAACAAAACATTCACACTCTGAATCAAGCAGTCATCATGAGGTTTCTTTTCTGGTAAGAAGCTGTGCATCACAATCATGTTTGAAATGTTTAATAAAATAGAATTCCTGGAAACATTTTGAATACTCTTATAACCCACCCTCCTGTGCATTCTACTCCACACGAGAGCAGGTACTGATGGGTGTCCAGTTTGCTTACATTCCCCAAATAATTTTTTCATTCGCAGCCCCTCAAGCTGCCTCCCTTATTGAAGTAATGCTAAAAGAAACGTATCCAATTCAATTCCAAACGTTTGGACTCTTTCTCAATGTCTTTATTTTCACACCATTACCTAAACAGACACATTTTTGCCACCATATGCCAGCATGAGCTTATAAAGGCTGCAACCTTATGTACAAACTATTTTTAAAACTGTATACAAGACACTTTTAAGAAAGTAGTAAGTCCTATTAAAAAATAAAGGCCCTTCATATTCAGACTCAATACAACTACTGTATTGAGCAAACCTCTGCCAAATTCCCTGCACTCTGAACTATAATAAATATTGCTGCAGTTCATGTGTTGCTAACTGACAGAGTCGCAGAAGCATCCCTGGCTCGCGCCTGCAGCATGCCAGTTAGGTTGAAGGCTGACGCCGTCACCCTCCTTTAAATAGCTCTCGGTGGAGGCCTGAAACCACACAACAGCGAGAGCGAGAGACGTGTTCAAAACACACAGGAATCCAGAACCTGGATTTTATGACTTCACGGCCGAGCAGCCACTCACACGCACTGAGGGCAATGCGTTTAATCAAGCAGATCAACCGGCAAGCCGCCTCTGTATGGGAGTTTCCCACCCAGCAATGCTAGCGGTCTGGAAGGGACTAAATTAAAAAAAAAAATTTAAAAGTATATATGATAGGGTGCCAGGATTTGTAGATATTAAAGTGTGCATTGTAACCGAGATATACAAAAAAACCCCAGCAACAACTATGTAAATATACATGTAACAAGAATATCAGTAACACTGTAAAGTCTTTCAGTAACATGATCTACATTCACAGGGTGTGTAAGTCCACACAATGTCTTGGCGAATCAGGGCTGCAAATCTATATTTAATAGATGAAATGCTTAAACCTTCTGTGTATACCTTTTAATGAATACTGTTATTTTTATTGATAACCAACTACAGTGGTTTCCAGGTCATACGATAGTCTCGTATCTTGTAAAGCACTTTGTGATCGTGGTCCACTATGAAATAAAAATTAAGATTGTTATTATTACTATTATTATCAAGATGCTATAAACTGTGAACATTAGTAAATTAGACATTTAGGGTTTTAATTTCCAGTTATATTATTGAACCTTTACAGCTTTACTCCAGAGATAGAAATACATCTTCAGTTGCAGATTCAAAATTCAGGTAAACCCTGGCGTATCTTGCATGGAACTTTTCCAAACCATCACAGCACCCCGTTCATGTCAGTAAATTCTACCAGCTGTAACTGTGGTTTGGTAGTGCTTCAGGCAAACTCTGTACTGTATTAAGGCTTTCACTTTTTTTTTCCTTTTTTGCTTAGTGCATATTCTGCATTGCGATTGCTCCAATCAAAAGTGCACTGCTACAATCAAAGTATATAATGTAGCCAGGACAATGTGGTGTAAAACCCTGTCCTCCTTTTGATTATGTAAACATTGCAGGACAGCAGGCAGTCAGGCCACAGAGAACTGGGATAGATACTTGTGGCGAGCTTGAAGCAGACTGTCAGAGAAATAGCAGGACACACAAGTACTGGGATCCAAAAAAACTGTACCTCCCTGCTTCTCTTTTTTTTTGCTTTCTATTTATTCTATTGTTTTTTTTCTGTTTCCATACCATGAATCATGAACACCATATTCTACAAACTATTTGTTAAGAGCAAATCAATAACAGTCGGGGATGATTTACACCAAGTCAGCAGGGGTTACCTCTCCTTATCAATAACACACACACAACACTTGTAAAACACATTACACCGTTCACTAGACTAAGAAGCTTACTCTTGCCCCTGCTTGTTAAAAACAAACCACAGCACTTAAACGAATCTATGGAGAGAGTATTTACTGTACGAAATTACAAACACACAGTAACACTAGGGCCTGAATGACATTAAAATGCAAGGCAATAAGGCCCTGTCATTGCTTTACTTCATAACAGCTAATGGTGTCTTCTTTAAAAACAGTTTCATGAATAGCAAGCTTTTATTTTTACCATGTCATGTAGAAAATAGTATAAAACACTTGTCGATACACTCTGCAAAAATGCATTCAAATATCAGGGATGGAAATAACATTCCTATTGCATAGCAGTTTCCCGTATACCAGGTTTTACCACGAGTTTGATGAGTCTATAGGTACAGTGACAAGCTCAAATGTGTCGTCTTAAACTCAAAGTGAAACCAGGAATGGATCAAACTGCTATGCAATGGGAGTTATCATACAAATCCATGAGGATCTAGCCCTTAGTTGAAGTCATGGGTGAAAGAGTTCACGGATAGCTGCAAAAGTCTGGCCCAGCAGCTGTGTCTTGTATGCCAGAATAGGCAGGTAAGAGCAAGTTAGCACAGACTGCCGGGTGCAGAGGGAAAAGTGGAATGGAGCTCACATGAGTGTGCAACACAGCGGGGCTTGTTTCTCAGCAATAAGTGTGCATCAGCAACATCCAGTTACCTACTGCAAGAGCTTCAACTCACAGACTGAAGTGGATTTAAAGTGTGATAATTATTATTTACAATGCACCAAGAGTATACAACATGCAATATCAAAAAAGGTACCCGAGATTTTTACAATCTTACTTTTTTCTTTTTTTTTACAGTAGCTTACATCATCAGATTTATACAGCATCCGGCTGAGACAAAAGCTTTACTGGAACTAAACAAAGTGGATTTAAAAAAATAAATAAATAAATAAAAATCTACAATCACAGGGAAAATATACAAGGATAAAAAACAGGAGCGCATGCTTTAATTTAAGTTAGTGTGAGCTAATAAAATAAAGTTTTTAGAAAAGGTTATGCTTTTTGCTTTTGTTTTATGGGATTTTTGAAATAACAAAAAAAAAAGAGATCTGCAGACCTGGGAGTCTGCTCCCTTGCTGCATGGCAGTGTATGAACGTACTTAATGCTGCCCTTCTTAGCGTAGGAATGTACCCTAGGGATTAGATGTGTAAGAATGCGATGCTGGCACCAATAGTAAGAGTTCGCTACCAACCCCCACCTCCAAATAATAAATACAATAACACACGCATACCCCCCTCCCCCCCATGCAGTATCATTTGATATCTAAACTTGTATTCAGAAAACACGATTTGCACTAACATTTGACTACTAAATGTTACCTTGAGTATGGTCGCCCAAGACTAGTGCTAATCAGTATCTGTGAAACTAACATTTCTAAACTTTGCTTGCACAAAGACGCAATACCAAAACCAAAAAAAAAAAAAAAAAAAAAAAAATCAAATATCTTGCTGAGGAAAATTACAGAACAAAATGAGAAGACAAAACCACAGTGACTTTGCAACTACTGGTCCAGGAAATTGCATTTGATCTTACAGTAACAAAGACACCACCAGCCACTTCTCACTGAAATTCAGACCCGTTTATTACATTACAGCACCATTCACCTAGTTTCAATACACAATGACAATTTGCTGCACATCCTAACGGTGAAAAACTCACATGGGGAGTTTCATATAAGGTACAGGAGGAGTCTTTCTCCCCTGCTCCCCACCGCCTCCCTTCTGGGGGGGTATCAGTGGTCTGCCTTCCCCAGCCTTGGTTGACTGACCGTTCAGAAGTTGCACCTCAATTGAGGGAGGCTCCTGCTGGACCAGAAGTTGAGATCCTTGGCCAAACAGTTTAATCATCCCACACTACGTTTCATAGTGCATCTAGCGATAGTGTGCCTCGATCTTTGAATGACTGCAGCAGCCCAACAGCCAGCAAGCCCTGTGATTTACATAACAGATTGTAATTAACTCCAAGCCGTAAAATAATAGATCATTCAATTGCTCTGCTGGGTCTTCTGTAGATAAATGACTAGTACTGAAACATAATTATCTTTATAATTATAATAAAAACACCAAACGTAGAGGAAATTGCCTAAAACGACCAAGCAAAATATTACTTATTGCATTTGGCAAACTTGAGGCACCAATTTAAGCCTATTTGCTCAAATTAAACCCATCTGTATGAAATGGAGGAATAATAGATATATAGTACTTTCACTTTTATTCCAGTCTTTGGGGTTTAACTGCAGGGTTCAGTGCTTGGGTTGGGGAGGGCCATTATTTGGTGCCAAAGAACGCAGTTAAAAGTCAGCAGAGTGCTTTACCTGCTAACCCTTGGTTGATCTCAGGTGAATGCTATTAGCATTACTTCTTTCAGGAAGGAGGATAAGACCCCCTTTGAAGTTACACAACTCGAACAAATCAGTAAATTTTGTGTGTGTTCTTCAGTTGATTATTGTCATATGTTGTTTCAGACAAGCCTGCTTTCTGCTGCCTCTACTAAAAGCACATTACAAGGAATAAAAACAAAATGCACATCGAAAGGGAAGACTGATGATACTACCACAATAGTGAGGGTTTTCATATTTTACATACACCCTGTGTAAATGTTAGTTTATTAATCAGCAATTTATCTGCCTGATTCCGTGTAAATAAGTTTAGTGGCACACTTTTACTGTTGGTTGACACTAGGGTTACTATATGACTCCATGTACACTAGAACAGTTTGTGCCAGTTCAGGCTTTTCAACTCACACCCCAACACACTTGGGTATGTTTCACCTGTATCAGGTAGCTTTCACAGCACAACTACACTTACCAGAATGCATTGGGGTATGAGTTGAACAGCCTAAACTATTCGCATGTACAGAGTCATAGAGACTAGTTGACACAAAACAAACAAGAGAAATACACAAACAGGCAGCAGCCGCTTACACCACAAGACCGCTGCAACACACATCATGCGTACCACCACTTCTCCACCTAGCACCAAGCAGAAATCCAAATACAACCAGGTGGTCGGATTAAGCATTTTCCATTTAAAATGGTTCCGCTTATTTCAAAGAGTCCTAAGGAGATGGGAACATATTTCAAACAGGCTCTGTTGGAAAATAAATTACAGTATGAAATCGCACACAACGCCGAAGGTATACCCCACGGGTGTATCGTCCAAGGGCCACCTGTTTAAACCTTACAGAAGAGCAAGTGCTACGATATTGTATTTATGTGACGAACTAAAGCCCCTTTCACACTGGCATGCTCTACCCGGGTCAGGACCAGGTGTCATGCGGGTCAGGTAAGCGATTTCACACTGCTTGTGATAAAGCCGGGTTTACCTGGGTGACGCAATCAATGCCCCAGAAGCAGCTTGTTACTGACGCTTCCATCCAAGCTTCTCCGAATTGAACCATCGGCTAAATGTTTTCTTCAAGCAACAAAAATATGGCTAAACACGAACCAGGTACGTGGTTATTATTATTATTATTATTATTATTATTATTATTATTATTATTATTAATAATAATAATAAAAACATACATTTACAAAATTATCTTACAATAAGCTTTCTAACTTTATTTTTCTTTGACGTGCTTGTTTTATTATTGTGTTCTATTAAATGTATCTTCTCTTCTTTCTCTGTATCTCCTGAAACACACGCCTGTTTTGTTTTTCTCTCCGCCTTTACTACAGGTCAGTCTAACCTGTGATGATGACCAATCGCCCTGCTGTGTGCCCGCTGATGCTGCTGGGGGTGCGGGAGTGGGGGCATTGGTATACCGGCCTTTAACTTTCCTGTTTCACCATCAATGTACACGTAAAAATCAAACTGGAGATCTAAACCAAAACACACGGCCGATGAACGGTGTTTCAGAAACCATCCTGTGAAAACGCTATAAATAGCTGAGTAGTATTATTTATATCTTGCATTACGCAAACAGCAAGTTATGGGCAGAACCGCCGCAGCCATTATCACTGCGGCTCCTGAACCTTCTGGTGAATGATACAGTCTGGCAACGTTGTGAAACATTATTAAAACATAAGTTAACTGAGAACGGGTCGTGCGTGTCCTGAGAACTGATATCCTTGACGTTGTTATAAAATAAGGTCCCGGTAACTACAGTTCTGTACTTAAAGAAGTTTAAAACATGTGTTGCCAATATAGTACATCTAATGTAATGCGCAGAAAGCGGTTCTGTATGGATAGTGTTCTATAATATCTATTTTTTTGTTTTTTTTTGTCTCTTGTCCGGGTGTAAGTGGCCGTATTCTAGAGTCAAAACAGAAGTTGAAACGAACCCCCATACATATATACATCTGAAACGTACTGTATGCGATTGGAAAACTCTTACCCAGCTGAAGGTCATAAAGTGCAAAGTTATGTACAAGTTCGCAGCACTTGAGTATTTTTCCGTGGACAGTGTTGTTTCCTTGTCCGGTAGTTACAGTTCTGCCTTTGTCGGTCTAAAATATAAATAAAAAGGCGTGTAACAGATCCGTTTCCCAAGTTCACCGTCGTATTTGTTTTCCTTCGGCTCTGCGTGATGTGACAGCGTAGCTTGTGTTTTGAGTCACCTGTGCTCTTGTGACAGCAGGGCCACCAGTGACAAAGGATTATGGGGAATGTAGTTTTTTTTTTTTTTTTTTTTTTTACAGTAAGTAGCGGCCTGGCAGTGACTTCGCGGCGGGCGGCTCTCTTATGTCAATTTTACAGTTAAGGCACTACGTTACATTGTATCGATACTATAATTATAAAGATGATCCTTTGGAAAGTCGATATCCCTACTCCATTGCAAGAGTTACAAGAAAACGCTTGCAATATTTTCAGGAACGTTATTATTTCAGGGTGTATAGTAATTGAAATCGTTTTATTGTTGACATGTTTTACATTTGCCCCCTCCAGATTTGATAGGTTCATGCAAAACCAACTTGAATATACTGCATCATTGGCAGAAATCCACTGCCCATCTATACTGTATACCTGTAGGATATGAAGTATATATATATATATATATATTATTATATATATATATATCTAATATATGGAGAAATATAATATATATATATATAGATATATGGTGGGAGACAGCTGGTGGTTAACTACAGGATGAGACCAGCCAAACTTGAACACCCTTGGAAGTCATAATAATATCAATCCCAAGTGAGCCACCACCCTTAGCCTACTTGTCATGGTATTTTATGACAAAGTGATAGCCAGGAGTTATGGAGTCTAAAACGTTACAAAGCTGGAATGCAAAGTTTGCCATCCATTTATAACAAGAAACAGATTTTACCCTAGTAACTTTACCCAACACTGTACAGTAGACACCACGCGTTTCTGTTGGCATGATTAAAACTAAGCAGGCATCTTAATCCTTACAGCTAAATGGAAGCACGCAAATTGAAAAAGAAACAGGCACATTATCAGCTGGTGTTGTAATAATAATCTTTATATAGCACCTTTCATAGTGGACCACCATCACAAAGCACTTTTCAAGATACGAGACTAAGGTGTGTGAGCTATGCATCAGCTGTAACAAAGTCTCACCTGAAAGACTGAGCACAAGGAGGTTAAGTGACTTGATCAGGGTCACACAGTGAGTCAGTGGCTGAGCTGGCATTCGAACCAGGGACCTGCTGGTTACAAGGCCGTTTCCTTTAACTACTGGACAACACAGCCTCCTGTTGTACTGTCTCTCTGTGTGTAGTAGTTTAAGATAAGCTAGATTGTATCAACAATGTTAATTGGTTGTTCAAATATTTGTTAATCTACAGTGTGTGTACCATTTCAAATATAGGTCACTGACGTTTATTGATGTGTTTTTTCCTCCTCATTAAACCCAGCCTTTTTGTAACAACGCATTACTGCCTGAAACACTCTGCTCAAGGAAAAGCGATTATAATGTACCGCTGAACCTGCAGACCAGTAACCAGAGCAGATTCTAATCCGTGCGCAGGGAGGCTGATGTGTTAAAATACTGTTAGACTTGGGTGTTTTAGTTACTTATGGCATATGATGTATTAATGCTTACATCACTGCGTAACTCTACTCAAAACAGGATTGGTAATAATCAGACTGTGAAACCAGTCTAAAAATCACAAATCAGTTCAGAAGTAAAATGCTGTTTTTTTTTTTTTTTTTTTTTTTTTTTTTTACAATCTATGGCAACTCCTTTTTAAACTGACTAAAACCAAGGTGACAAAAAAATGTTTAATGTTTTGGAAGTCCCGTACTGTAGCTGTCTCATTTACACCACAAGAGGGTGTATTCACTCAAGCAATACAAGTAACATCAGAGATTGCCTTGCAGAAGATATGTGCAAGTCACCATTCTTCTTCCTTTTCAGATTTTTTCATTTTTTTTATTTGAATGTATTTTTTTTTTTTTATTATTTTACATCCAACCTAGTGCGTAGTACAAACTAAGAATAGGGCTGATTTGATTATGTTGCATTTACAATTGTTTATTTCTGTATAAATAATAAACAAAGTGAAAACACTTTATTTTTCCATGCTTTGTGCTCTTTCTAGTTTGTATTCGATGTTCCCTGTAAATGAATTCACCTGAGTTAGGTTTACCTTTGAATGAATGGAACTTGTTGTCCATGCAGAGTAAGGGGCAGATGTGTGTCAGTTCAACTGCCAAAACAATTTTAAACAGACATCAGGCTTTTTGCCTCAGGTTTGTCTTTTAATTCTGTTATTATTTTAGAATGTAGCCTTCCTGCTTTCATTAATCATATATTTTTTTTTTTATTTTGAAGAAGAGGACAATTGCATTAGTCAAAAAAAGTGTTCTTCTGTCTGTTAAAGGATACTATTATAATTGGGGAAATATGCATTTTTCTATTGATTACCACTGCTTTATCAGCAAGGTTGGGGTCAATTCCTTTTTTTCACCAATCCCATTCCCTTATAATCAATTTCTGATACCATTGATCAAAAGTGCTGTTTGCAGTATTGTATTGAAACAATCTTCTTACAGCGACAACACATTACTTAAATCAAAGTCATTTTCAATCATTTAAATTGGCTTCAAGTTTGAATTGACCCAGTCCTATTGGCCAGTCTAGAACACAATGGAGGAGTACTCCACAGTCTCTGTTTGCTGATGGGGCTGGTCGCTGCTCTGTCTTTGCTGCATGTTGGCGTTGCTGCTCTCTGCTGGTGAAGCCGGAGAATGCAGCGTCAGAACTGCGTAAGTGATGTCATCTTCCGTAGTCTCGGTTCCGCTAGAAAACTATAAAACAACACAAAGCTGGCATGTCATTCCAGGACATTCTGGTGGTTCCATTCAGGAGATAGTGTTACTGATCTTCCAAAACTTTGTATCTCAATCTCCATTGCTTTGTTGAGGCCCAATTTCTTGCTTCAATGAAAATATTTGCTTGTCATATGCCTACATTCACTTTTGCTATGGGTGTTCGCATGTGCTTTGTCAAACAAGAGAGGGTATGTCAGGATATTTATACTTCATACTTAAAGTATGATTTTTTACTACGCTTAACTATACTTTGCTAAACTTTTATAAGGCAGGACTGATCAGACTTGCTCTTCCCTGAATTAGGGTGAGAAGGGGAAGTGAAATTTAGGAAAGAAATTCAACTAAAGGCCTGTGAGATTCAAAGAACAGTACATTAGCAAATGAGATTTTGGATTAAAAAAAAATTAAAAAATCAAACCTTACCTTGCACATCGTAATGGAATCCTGGGGAGGGGGCTGAACAGTTTCTGTATTGCCTTATACAAAGAACCAGCCAAAGAAAATATAATAAGTGCCTGATACAATGTTCAACTAATTATGTTGAATTTGGAACAATGCCTTCCATGAATATTCAGGTCTCAAATGCAATGAACCACCATTTTCAATGCATGAGGTCATTTTTGGAGAGAATCCACAGTTTCCATTATTAATGGGACCAGAACCCTTTGCAGGGTTTCTCTGTGATGTAATTTTAATAAAACACACACTAGGATCCCAGGCATTGCAACCCTTTATATAAGTTACTATTGCTCTGATACAAAATGTTCCTGTTTCCTGATCTCATATCTGTGCTTAATTTAAAAGGGTTAGGGTTTAATTACGGTGCACCCTGCTAATTGAATGAACTTTTGTGTTTTGATTTAGAGCCTTGTTCACAAAACTTCTTGTGACTTATTTACCGTGACATGCTTCTTAGGCATGAGCAATAAGCAATAATGACATAAAAAGTCTTTGTTGGTTCTTTTGTTAACTATTGTGTGTGTATATATATATATATATATATATATATATATATATATATATATATATATATATATATATATATATATATATATATATATATATATATATATATATATATATATATATATATATATATATATATATATATATGAAGGGCTTTTATCCAAAACATTCTGAAATAAATACATTTTTAATTATTTAAACCTTTCGTGTACATGCAAAAAAAAAACCTAAAACAACTGTATTCCTTTTTGTACACTGCAGTTATTCCTCCTTTTAAATTGCATAGATATATCTGGTCTAGTTGTTTTTTCTGTATCATATCGTGCATATGTTAATTTCATGTGTAAGCTTACCCGCTTCCCTTGCTCTCCTGAGTCTCCTAATGGAAATAGCGAAGATCAGGAATGGAATGAGCATGACTGTGGCTACAAGCAGGGGGATGATATTCCAGAGACTGATGTTGCTGAATAAGAGAACAAACCAACACACACCGCTAATGCTCTAACCCCAGAAACAAGAGAGTTTTACATTGAGGGCATGGCAGCTCTCATACGGACCGCTCATTCCTTGCTCTTATTTAAACAAAGGTATTTTGAAAGAAAAATAACCCATAATAATTCATAGGCTTGGTGAATAAGTAGAAGGTCATTCAAATTTGAATCACACATATAAGAGGTCACCTTCCTTATTTTAACTGCACTGGTCAGGATCTCTTGATAACTGCTTCATTATTAAACATGTTCAATAAGTGAGTCACAGCTCTGAGGGGAGCTGCTCAGAAATCATGGCTCACATTGTTTTAACCTCTTCAGTGCACACTCTTCCTCTTACCTTTTCTGTTCAGGGGCAGACTCAGCAGTGAGGTTAACTAGAGGGATGTGTTCTCTGGGAACACCGGAAGGAATTCCTGCTGTAAAAAATGAAATTCCTTCTTCAGCACATGACTCTGTCATAGGTGGCTTATTGTATTGAGCAGCCTTTAATAATGATCTTATTTTCTACTGATTTGACTCTACTTTATAACTGCTCTTAACTATAATGTGATATTTTGCAATGTGATACTTTGTAAGTCGCCCTGGATAAGGGCATCTGCTAATAAATAGATCAATAAATAAATAATTAATAATTAATTAATAATAATAATAATAATAATAATAATAATAATAATAATAATAATAATAATAATAATAATAATAATAAAGCATCAGACACCTAAAACACATGTGCCCCCTGAGCACGCTGCAATATTGAGCGCTATTGTTATAATCCCTTATCAATGTTTACTGTGGTAAAAGTATAGCAAAGTGTGGAAAACCATAGTAAAAGTATGATCATTTATAAAGAAGTATGGTAAAGCATTGTAAAAATAATTTACCGCAGTAAAACCCAGTCAATTCATATGCATAAAAAAACGCAATGTTATCTGTGAAAATACCCTGGAAATTAGGGCTAGAGCTAGGATTAGGGTTAGGTAAGGGATTGAGTTAGTGGCATGTAGCATAGATGATCTTTGGTATGTCGACTTGGGGTATGTTCTGAACTCAAAGCGTTAGAAATGTTATCTTGATTCTTAAGCAAATCCTACTTTGGAGGAAGAAGACGGCTTACCTTTCAAAACTCGAAGAAGGATTTTTTCCGCAACGTACTCTACATTTGGGCTGCCGTCTAGAGTCCAGATTCCACACCAGTATTCCCCAGAGTCCCTTTCAGACAGGTGTCCAAGATACACCGACAGTCTAACCTTACTTCCTGTCACATGTGCAGAACCACTCACTGTGGGCTTACATGTGTGTTCAGTTATCAGTTTACAGCACGCTATGGTCGGAGGTCTAAGAGCCGCTTTGTATTCGCATGCGATTTGGACTCCTTGCCCTTCCATGCCGTTGATCACCCTGTACGGGGCTTCTGATCCGGAATCTGTTACACACAGCATTCATTGAAATATCTGGAAACACGTTATATTAACTACACTGTGGTACCTCAGTCAATACACAAATGACTGGGGTGAAAACATGTTGATAGTTATTATGTTATTATATACTGTATTTACACATGAGGGGTTGTATTTACAGTGTAACTACTGTGTAACTACATGTGCAATTACTATGTAACTACAGTGTAGTTAGACAGTTAATGTAAAGTAGTATCAAATATAGGTTCACACAAATTCCACAAGTAAGCATTTAACAGGTTATGTGGATGTGTTATTCATATGTTATGTACATGTATTACAATATCATTCTTTTGACATGCTACCATACGCTTGCTTTATACAAAACATTATAACGCTTCACTAAGTTGCATTCTTTATACCAGTAATTTTGCTATAGCCTTAAACTAAAGTGCAATTATTAGTTCCAGCAATGAATTTAACATGGTTACAAACACGTTGCATTTAGTTGCCTGTCAAGGTGGCAACTCCAGTGAATGAGATTACATACACTGGAACACATATTTACGACAACTGTATGAAATGTATGTTTTAGTTGTTGTTAAAATTGCACAAGAGGTCAAGAAAATGCTGCTGAAATATGAAATCATGTTACTAAACAAATCACCAATACAGACAGAGAGAGAGAGAGAGAGAGAGAGAGAGAGAGAGAGAGAGAAAAGTAGTTCTCTGACCCAAATATAAGTCTGTTCTTACCTGCTAAGTAGAGCAAAAATAAAATTGCGGCAAAAAGCATCATGAAATGCTGAAGTGAAGTGAAACTGGCCGTACAAAGCCCCTCTATCTCAATTGCCAACCCTTCCTGTTGATGAGTGTGAATAGCAAGATTGGGAAAAAAAGGGGAAACGTTCACTTTGACGAGACAAAAAAAAATAAAGTTGACGCAATGGTTTGCAACTGAAACAGTACCTTCATCAAACTGCACTCTTAAGACTGCTGCACAGAAGGAGACATTCAAAGGTGTGTCAATGTGAAGGGGTGACCACTCTCAAAAGCATGGCCAGGGGAGTTTACACTGCAGCCCCCTTCCTCTCTATCAAACCCCACCATGACGCAAGCCAAAACTTTATAGCAATGTGTACATTTTTGTTTATTATTAACTTTAAAACATAATTTCTTCTAACATGTGCATACAAGACCTAGGATTATTATCATCATCGTGGGTGAGATTCGCTGGAACTGGTTAGTTCTATCTTCTTTAAAGGTAAAGGATGCTCTGATCTTCTAGTTTCAGTTGGTCTTTAATGTGATTTGGACACCATCGTTGCAGTGCAGTATCATTCTAATAGCTACACAACGAGGAATGAGGTCACCACTGTGTAGCTGAATTTAGTGGCTCTCTAATTATGCGTGATAAGGACTGTAATTACCATGGGCATTCCCATTGTGTTTAAGGATGGAATTAGTAATTCTCCACCTCTAGAGCCACTACCTCCCATTTACAAACTTCAGAAAATGAAAAGCTAGGCGGGTCACAAAAAAGTCCACAGAAATGTCATATCAGAACCCAGAGGAAAGCTAGTTCAGCTGGTAATATAGAGAAGGCAGCCTCAGATCTCCTATCGGGGTATTGCTGGTTTTCTAAAGTGCTGATAAATGACTCATACTCTGGGAAGTATTAAATGCTGAATCACAGTGGGCGGGTAATTCCCAGATCCAGTAGTATAATAATCTACTGGACAGTAAACTGCTTTTGCATCACTTTCATGTTAGAGAGGTCAATCTGGCAATCTTGCAGGTGGCTGTACCCTCTGTTAGCCTGAATACAAACCAGGAGGCTGGGGGTCGGAATCTCTAGCTCCTTTATGTAAGGTGACAGCAGCTGAACCCAAACCACATCCCATCCATTATACTTTCATTCTGCTGCTCTTGTGGATTGTAGAGAGTAATCTGCTGAGAATGACAGTACAACCGCACAAGAGAAGAGTGGGCTATTATGAGTATGAGATACAGTAGGAGAACCCAAAAGAAATTTACCTGCAGTGATGCAAATCAAGAACAGAAATACTTATATACTCGAACCAAGCTGAACCAACACTAGTTTTCAGGTGTTATTTATTTCATTTTTAATATTGTGCTTGATCTGGCTGTCATATGCAGTCTTGTTTTTAGCATATAGGTTGTGCTAAAAATAAAAAAAAAACAAGAAGAAGTTTTCTGTAGGTCCAAGCTCCATCCCACTAAGAGATCAAGGACCATTTGTTATGCAGACAAGTTAACAATATTTTTACATAACATTCAGCTATGTATACAATCTAACAGAGCCAGTCTCCTTTATAAATATACAGTCTGAGATTAAATAAGCCATCACTAAGAGCTAGTGACTAACGCTTCCACTTGTTAATGTACAATTGACCACTGAAAACTTTAGTTTTTCATTTTGTGCAGAACATGTTCTAGCTAAACATCAAGCAAGCTACTTACTGCACTATACTGTACTTGAGTCTTTCAGGAAAGTTGCTTTTGTAAAACACCTTTTAAGGTCCAGCTTTGCATTAGAAATGCAGATAGAAAACTGTACTAAAATACCAATCAACTTCAGTACAGATTGAACCTGCTGTTGAGGCCACTGTACGCCATCTGTTTCTGCAAAGTTTTCTAAACGGCATGAAATAAAGCATAGTACATCTTCATTACTTTTTTTTTAAATTAAAAACAAACTTACAAAAACAATAGTAAATAAAGCTCATGAATGCATGGGCTGTTGTCCACACTTTCAGAATAATTTAGATATTAAGACAGTTGGGTTCCAGAACGAGTGAAGCTGTTTATGAATGTGGTTTGCTTGCATTGTTTAATTTTTATATCTGATACACAATGCACTCAAAAGGCTTCTGTTTCGGGAAGTACAGTTCCAAAGGCACTTGGCCTTTAGCAGAGAAAGTTTTCAAGAGTAAACAAGTTTGTTGCTTCTTAGAAATCAGAAGGGATGTGTGGTTTAGATGACGATTGATTTCAGATGTCGGAAACACATGATCAGGTCCATTGGAATGGGATCCTGAACTGCATTCCCATCCATCCTCAGGTAGCGCAGACGAGGGACACTGTCCTCATTACTCATATCAATGGTCATGATAGGATATGGGCAGATCTCTGTGCCATTGATGCCTGCAAAGAAAAACAAAACAGTGTTCATGAGGACTTGTACTACTTGCCTGGCATATGGCTGTGCAAATATTCAAGTTCTTCTGGTTTTTATTAAGAAAAAAGTAGTAAAAAAAAGTCCTAAATGTCAAAGGTCAAACTGAGGAACGAAGTCAAGTAGACACACTTTTAGCTAGTGAGTTCCTCAGTTACACTAGGTAACAGAATGAATATTGGAATTTAGCCTGGATACTTGAAACAGACTCATAGCATGCCCACAAAGTACATCAACCCTTGGTTTAACTACTGAACAGTAAAATGACACCAGAAGTCATTCATGGAAGATAGAAGATGCCACTGTGAGCCTACAGCACAACTGCATTCACTTGGACAGTTGGTGGTACTTGGAGATCTCAAGTACTGACCAAAATACAAATTAACTTTTACATTACTAGCAAGAACATCCCATAGGCAAGGAAAAGCCTTATGAACTTACTTTTGATATGATTGTGGTTGATATACAGCTGCTCCAACTTGGAATTAATCATGGGAACACTGTTGAGTTTATTGTAGGCAAGGTGAAGATCCAACAGAGTGGAGATGTTAAAAATCCTCTTGGGCACCCCTTTGTCGGTCAGCTGATTGTAATTAAGCCTGATGAAGGTCAGGTTTGGGAACTCTTTGAAATAATCTTTGGGAATGTCCTCAATGTTATTCCGATCCAGGAACAGCTGGTAGATGTTAGGTGGCACGTTCTGTGGCATCTTTCTCAGAATGTTGTGTGCCAGGTTCAGCTGAACCAAGTTCTTGAGGCCCTTGAAGATGTTTTTGCCCAGGCCGCTGTCGCTCAGCTTGTTATGGTGAAGGTCAAGCATGGCCAGGTTCTCCAGCTTATTAAATGCTCCGGCAGGGATCTTGGAGATCTGGTTCCTGCTCAGACGAAGCTGCTCCAGGTTGGGAGGCAGGAAACTGGGCACCTCTTGGAGATTGTTCTTGTCCATGTACAAGAAGAGAAGGTTCTCCAGCTTCTCAAAGACTTGGCGGTCCACCTTCTTGATCCGGTTGTTGTCCATGTTAACCCATTTCAGCTCGGTAGCATTCTTGAAGGCTTCTTCTGTCACCTCATCTATGTAGTTGTTTTGGAGGTAGAGATAGTGGGCCCTGGGTGGGATGATGGGGATCTTCCTCAGGTTGCGTCTGTCGCAGTAGAGGGTGCTGGGGAAATCTGAGGGACAGTAACACTCCCTGGGGCAGTCTTCAAAGACAGAAGGAGGACCCAAAATGGGCGGAGGGAAGTCAGTGGGCTCTTGTGGCTCTGGCTGTGGTGATGGTCTCCTCTGTGGTTTTGTTGGTCTAGGAGGTTTTCGTCTCTGACCACGCACCACAGCAATCAGAAGAAGGCTGAGAAGGAGGAAATATCCTAGATGGGCTCTCATGGTACTGGATCCTGTGCAGGCAAACAAAAAGGAATGATAAGCAATGGGTGGGGAGAACAAAGTGCATATCTTGAAACGTAATGTGGAAACCCTATTACAGATACATACATCTATAAAGATGTTATCCCAGTGTGCCCTTTAGGATGCCTTGTCTAAGTGTCGATTAGTCTTGGAAAAGAACACGTACCTAGAATTTGGAATTAACTGCTGAATACAGATGTCAACACTGGAGAAACATACTTATGAAATATAAAATATGAAAATATGTTCTCAATGAGTGAATTGTCCAAGGCACGGGCTAACACCCAAAGCCAAAGCAAATTCATATTTCTATAACACAGAAAGAACTGGCTACAAAGCACAATGTAGATAATTGTTTTTGATAACAGTATCTGAAATACCATCATGATATTATTAATAAAGCACTATTCATTAATATGTTTTTATGTTGCAAGTTATTCGTCCTGTGCTGCAACCAGACATCTGGAAATGAGAGTCTCGGAGAATAATCAGAATAATCAGAGTTAAGCCTGATTAAAAAAAAACAAAAACAAAAAAAAACTTTGTTTTGACGCTGTTTGTTTATTTTTCTTTCTTTTTCGTGAGTTCCAATGTTGTCTCAAGTGCAGCTCCTGCTATGCTGTACAATAAGCTCACTGCAGTCAGATGCATTTGCAGGAAAGTTCAATGCTTTGTAGGCACAGCATACTGTGCTTATTTTACTGTCTCAGCCACTGCTGCAGGCCAAGCAGCCCTGATAATGGAAACATTCTATTGGGGCTGCCAGCAGTGTTTTGACAAGGAAAGAGTTCCGAGGGGAGGAGGAGAAGCGAGAGTTTGGTTCTGTTTTTAATGCATTGTTGATGCAGTGCTCAGTGCAAGTAATGTGTATGTGTTGACCATTAGCATGCTTTGTCGCCATGTTTTCACGGAGTTTCTATATCACGTTGGGATGGACTGCAGTTTAAATATAGAAAGACAGAAAGGCAAAACTGAGACTTTTTAAGTGCATGAAACACATGGTGACTTTTAGTCTTTTTTTTCTGGCAGTTGGTTGCACGGAACCTTTTCCAACATTTTTTCCCATGTTTGATGAGGTAAAGAAACAATTTTAATTTGAGCAGCTTGGAAAAAATGACTCGAACGTATTATTATTATTCTGTCTGCACCATATTTCTGTCGCAGGGAAACTTTTCTTAGGATCTACAATATGGATGCCCCCCCATACTTTCTCGGGTCTCAACCTATGTACTTGGATGCTAGCCATGACTGAATTAAATCCTTTTCTTTTTAATCAAATCGCAGAACAAAAACAAAAACAACAACAACAACAAAAACTAAAGCAGGAGCTATGACCGCACACAGATAATGCAGTGGGAATGTGAATCGGTCGGGCCTGTGGCACTGGTAGAGCATTTAAAATACAAAACCATGCAAGGAAACCCAGACACTCCAACGTTTTATATTAGGAACCGTAGTCAAAAACACATCATTCCGTTTAACATGTGCCAGCGAAGAATCTGAAGATTGATGCAACGCTTCCATTAAGCGAGGGATACATTACCGTCTGCGCTGTTGGGACTGAAAGCAAGACGCCCACTCCTTTTTAGGTGTTATTGGTTACCTTTAGGATTCTAATGCATTTAACTTTTTTTTTTAATTTATATTTTTAAAATAATAACAATACATGTACACATCTGTATGGGATCAATTACCACACATTGATTCACAGCACTTTTTAGAATTATTATTATTATTATTATTATTATTATTATTATTATTATTATTATTTTATTATTATTACTAGTAGTAGTAGTAGTATTGTTACTGGTCTATATCAAATACATTATGTTCTGTAAATTCGTATAAGATTTGTCTTTCTATGATTATTACTATTTATTATTTTTAAATAAAAGTTTTAGGTCACATGCGAGATTTATCTTATGGGACTGGACTTCTAAGAAATGTAACGAACACCGCTTTAACATGTGTGCATCCAAAAGTTATTAGCCCATGCACTTTTTTATCCTTGCATAGATTTCTTACTGCCAAAATATTATGACATAAATCAAAAAAATCAATTGCTTGATTGTAAAAAATGAGGGAGCCTCGCAGGCAGCTATAGCGCTGTAGTGGTGAACACCTGCGCACTGTATGTTTGTAATGGTTGGCAATAGAATACACACGCGGGACAGGCTAGTATAATTAATACCACAGGAACGAACCCGCTGTTTTAGAATCCACTAACATAAAAAAAAAGAACGTGCAAGAATTTCAAAATCTATGATATAATAAAGGTATAAGCAATTGCCATGGTAAACTCATATCGGTGTGTTCACAGGCTTAACGGATTGCCATATATATATTTTCAAGCAGACTACAAACAAAACAATAGAATTAATTAACTTCCTTAACTCATTAACTTAAAAGCCCAGACGTGATTTAAACAAACGCAATGATCCTATGATCAATGCAAAGACACGGCTGATAAATATGTATATTTCAATAAGGCTATATAGTTATCGTTTATTAATCGATAATATTCTGTGTCCAGTTTGACAAACTGAACTATTCATCCTCTAGTCGTCCAGAAACTGCAAAACGTGAATAAAAAGCAATGCAAGTATATGCAGCAAATTAATATGAATATATATTTTTTTTTAAAAAAAGGTAGTGGTACAAATGTTATTGCTACTGTATTTACCCGCGTTTCGTACCTGTGTTAGAGTGGGCGCTTCTGGTCTCTTTCTCACTCCCCTCTGTCTTCCTTTCACCCTCTCTCTCTCGCTGTGTGTGTGTGTGTGTCTCTCTCTCTCTCTCTCTCTCTGTCTAGATCCCTCTCCTCCTTCCAAACTGAAGCTGCCTGTTGAGGTTTTCCCTTCAGATTCTTTGGAGGGTCAACAATAGCGTCTTTGTCAAATTTCTTAAAATGTAAAAATGTAATCCCCACGCCCACACGCTCTCCCCAATTGAAGAGATCCTCCTGAATAACAGCATCAGCACCCTGCTGCAGACTGTGAGATTAGGATTGGGTACTGAATTAAAAAAAAAAAGAAAAAAACAGCCCATTCTCAGTTTGTAATGTGGCACTTAAAATGTCCAAAAGTTTGACCAGCTGCTAGTAGTATAGTTCCCCTGGGATAATTAGGTTTTATATTTGCTGAATTTTAAAAAAAAAAAAAAAAAAAATTCTAAGTGCTTTATTTATGCTGTGCTGTTAGCTCTATATATTGTATACTGTATCAAAGGTATGATTGGCTTGTGTGATTGATTTGGTGCCAATGCGAATATTCTTTGATGGTTTGATGATTTCCATTACATGAAAGTAGGTGTTAAAACTTCATGCTGATATTGTAGTCGGCTCTCGCCAACATAAGCACCAGCTAGCTTCTTTTACTGTAAACTAATGTGATCTATCTGCGTTTCCTTCCATCTGATGATGCAGATATCCTTCTGCCTGGTGTTGATGGGTGAAGAGTAATGCTGGCTCCAGGGATCAGCCTATTTTGCCTCCCTGGCGCATCAGCACACACACAATGGCTGCAATGCTGGCTCCAGGGATCAACCATAGTGTGGTCTCTGCAGCTCATCAGCATGACAACTGTCTGGATTGAGCTGAGTACAGTACTTCTCTGGAGTCTTCCAGTGGGCACCTTCCATCCTAGGTGTTAAGTCGACTAGCACACCTCACCTTAATAGGGTGATTCTGGCGTCCCAGCATCACGCCCCTCTGTCCCCCACTCAGCTAAGCCCAGTTTACTTACCTTCCTTTCCATTGACGTTGCTTTCTTTCTACTGTGCTTGAGGTCCCCAACCAGAATCTTCATCTCAACCAAAGCCAGTTGCTGCTCCTCTCTGCTGCTTCAGTTAAGTTTTTCACTATGTGTTGCAACTCTTGACCACTGAATCGGGTGTCTCTGAGAAACCGGGTTGTGGAGTGTGCCACAAATCCTCAACAACCCACTCCCACTGGGAAAACCTGGACTTTCCATCCTTGCTGTTCTGCTTCATTAGCTAGTTGAGCGTACCAAAGTTTCTTCCTTTCATATGCCTCATCCACAGCATCCTCCCATGGCACTGTTAACTACCAGGTGAACAAGGAGTGCTGATCCAGACCACAACACAACAGCAGGTTGAAAGTTAGTAGTGTCAATCCCAGGTGATAATAAGCAGTTGTCCAACATCTGCCAGCATTTTCCAGTCTCTAACAGCTTCCAGTTGTCCTAGACGAGTTTTGGTTTTAATACCTTTTCTTGGTGGTTGCTCCCCTGGATAGATGAATGTTATTCGTTGTGTCATATGTTGCTGGAATTGATGGCAACCTGTTGTCTTCCTGTGCTAAGGCTAAACAACGCAGCACCTGGTCGTGACTCCAAGTAAACCATCCTTGGCTAAGACACACCTTACATCCTGTCAAAATGTTTCTCAATGTAGCTGGCGATGAACACAAAGGACACCATGGATCTTCTCCTACCCATAGTTTAAAGTTCTGTGGTGATGGGAGAAGATCATATGTTGACCTGATGAGGACACTGATCCTGCTCTGTTCCACTGTCCATAGATTTTGGCAGCAGATCTTACCTTGTTCCACACTCTCCCATCTTGTCCATTCTCCCTGCTTTGCCTGGGAAACTGCTTTTACGCACCTCATCCTCTCCTCCTGCTTTTGCACCTCGTTGACGACCACCTTCCTCCGTTGAGCTGTGGTTGCTTTGTGCCATGTAGGAGGAGTTGAACTGAGTCTGATTTATTATATATATATATATATAATGTTGTTATGAAAATGCAATTTTTAAAGGAATGTATTTAAGTGGCAAATCCAATGTTTTTCATGAACAACGTTTCCAAAAATACAGTCTGGTTTTGCTCCGCTGAATCATTTCTTTGCAATGATAAGAATCATGCATTTTTTTTTTTTTTATCTGCGCTTGGTAAGACCACGTATTGATAAAACATGTTCCATGAAAGACTCGTGACAGAATTTTTTTTTTTTTTTAAAAGAGACCATTGTTTTAATAACTTAAAAAGGCTACAAGCGTGAGCAATTAACCAAAACAGCATGTATCTGGATGTAATGGAACGTTCTGGCTCTCACTGTGAACAGAAAGCATTTATTTGTGCATGACTCTTGAATTCCAGGGTCGTAATTATTTCCGTAAATATCCAGCAGGCTTTTATGAATTGAGCTTCAGACTTCATGATGGGAGTGCAGGATAAACCTCTGAGATGGCAAACACCATGTCTCAATTGGAATGTAATTCTGAATTTAGTCCCGAACTTTAACATGTTTCCTCCTGTATGCTGGGTTTAAGAAGCAATCGTCACAGACCCAAGTTCTTCTCTTGTCTCACTTGGAATGGTATATTAGCAAAATCACCACCAATGATCCTCACCTGTGTAGACAACCAAATAACTGGTTGGTGCAGCACTCCTCTCCTGTTCACAAAATCCAGAAACAATCATATGCATATCAGATTTCATTATTTTATTAATTATTGTTACTCAGCAGCAGATAATGGATTGTACTACGTTAGTTGGCACTCCTTTAAATTCATACATAGTGCTGTAATACACTGTTATACCATATTCTTTTTTCATTACATTTTGTACAGAAATATGTCTACTGATTGGTCAGCGATGATGACATGATTTAGAAGAATTAATTGCATGACATTAAAAAAAAAAAAAAAAAAAAAAAACTCTGTTATTTTAGTCCCGGAATAGCAGTTTAGTTTTTCCATTCAAAAGCCAATGATTATGTAGTTTATAATACAAGACCATGTCATGCTTTTCTAATGGACCCCATGCCTCAGTGCGTCTTATCAATTTCATAATCATTAAGCTGTATAGACTAACTGGAGTCTACAAATCCCAAGTAACATGAAAACATTTCCAAACTGGCAAAAATACTACCATACTAGTCATAAACCTGAATGTTGTAGGAGATCAGATTATTACACAGACGTTCAAGTTTGATAAGTGCTATTTTGTTTTTTTAATTTAGGATAATTAGGATGTTAAACTTATTGGTTTTCTGTGTTTACGGGACTTTAACCTATTAACAATTATGTGCTCTAATATATAAATTGTGTTAATGAGTTCTTAATTGTGCTGATCTGGCAGTCGTATGTCTGCTTTAGGAGATACCCTGTAAGTACTTGAAAATCATTTTTAAAAGTTTATTTAATCATCACAGTCATTGCAGACAGCATTACTGGACACGAAAGACCAGATTCTGAAAGTTATTAATCAAAATTGTCATGTTGCGCAATTTCAGTCCTAAGGAAAAAAACAAAACAAACAAAAAAACCCCACTATTTATATTTCTAAAAACAATAATAAGCAGCTCTAGATGACTCACAAGCCCCTAAATTCAACGCCTGTGTTGTTTATGTCTGGTTTGGTAGCTTTATTGGGTGTGTTTCATGCGCATGATGAGTCACTCTGAGAATGTAGACCAGAATGCGCCAGTGATGATTCGGGATACATGAGAATCTAACCCAAAGTCTATATGCACCCTGGCAATAAAAGGTGTTACTACAGCACTCAGATATTTACTTTCAAAGCACTGACCATGGGCTATAAACTGAATATTAGTGTGTGCTAATAAATGCACTGGGCTCCTTACTGTTTTTGTTTACCCCTCATGCAGTCCTGTGTACCATGTGCTTGCCCCACTCATTAAGACACAAGCATATTTAGTTTGCTATAGGTCGGCCCACACTACGATCCATTCCTAACAGACACCCACTCTCTTAATCATCTGCTCCGTATGGGTGGCCCGCCGAAGAAGCTCAGCAGTAGATCTATCACATTTTTTTCCAAGCCCTCTAAAATCCCAATTAGGAAATGAATTCTTCTTTGAGAAAAGCTGAATTGAAGCTGTTTTGAGGCAGAAAGGCCCTTTTTTACCCAGTTAATGAAGTTGTGCTATGCAAGGAATGTTGGGATACTGTGGCAGAGCTTTTTATTCTATTGGAATAATGGTCTTGGGTAGGCAGTCCTTGGAGGGGCTGTAATAGTGGATAGAACCATGTACTGTAGCTCCCGGCACATTGAGGGAAACAGATGGGTCTTGTTCGAGGCTTGTGTGATTTGAACTACTGTAGCCCTGCTGTTGCTGAGAAGAGTCCATCATGACCTACTTGTGAGTTGTATTTTGATGGTTTTCTGCAAACGTTGCCATTCCAGAAACACCTGGTTGACCAAGGGTGTCCTGTCACGGTCCTGGAGGGACAGTCTACTCCTGGTTTAACAGGGTTCAACTTCAGGGTCTGGGTGGAGGTTTAATTGATTCAATTAAACAATTTAGAGACGGGTTAGTACAAAGGCCAGGAGTGGGAGGGGCAACTTTGGCCATCCCTGCATGGACCACTGTCATGCCCCTTGTGAAGTCACTGAGGTCCTTCTGCTTGCTTATGATACTGTAGTTGTTTAACTTCAAGCGTTTGCACACGTTGCAGATTTAAAATTTATGCTTGCATTCTTTTATGGTACAGTGCAGTCCTGGGGTGGAGATACCAACTTAAAATAAACTCTAGTTTGTCTCTCAGACTCGTGTTCCTTTAGTTTGTCCATTGAGAATCTACAAGGTTGTTAAACATGTTTTATCTATCAGTTTCTCTATAAAGTTCTCGCTGTTCAGACATATTTATGTTCCTGATTAATTCTTAGTATCCTGTTACTTGATTTGCATTTTCCATTGATGAGCTAAAAAAACAAAAATGAATAAAGTGATTGTTTAAACATCAGCCAGCGTGAATTCAACAATAATTTTAAACCCAACTGCCTCATTTTGTACATTTTTATAACAGTCTGCATTTGAACTTCTGGCAACTCGGGCTTCAGTCATGAGGTCATTTTGGTGAGAGGGAATGATAGGCTGGAATACAGTATGGAAGGGGTGTCTGTAAACATAATCTATCTCAGTTTAGATATTACCTATCAGTCCTATTCCAGCGTGCATGCCCAGCTGTCCATTCTAAATCAGCTTGCATGTTCTACTTGCTTAGGTTAATGACATCACAATGCACCCACTCTTTCTGTAAATGATGCCATCACAATGAAGCGTGTCCTTGATTTTACAGATTAAGTCACCATCAACAAAACAAGCGCTAATTGGCTAACACCCATGTAGAGTAAAAACCCTGGAGCAGTTAAAGGTTTCCCTAACCTAATAAAGAAATTATACTCTATTCCTCGCCATAAACGTAGACATGTGAAAGTTAACTGCAAAATAATGACATGTATTGTATAAGAATATAGTACTGACAAGTGTCTAAAAGTTCTTTGGACTATTTTTTTTAAAGGATTTTAAATCAAATCATGTTCTGTTTGAGTCGGACTGCTTTGCAATGGCAGGTTGTGCATTGTTGTGAAGGGGAGTCTGTGATGTTTGTTTATTCAAACTGTACTGTGTCCTGTTATCAAGACTAGGAATCCCAGTGAAAGTGAATGACAGAGACATGCCACTTCTCCTACTGTGTAATAAGCAATACAATTCAAGGTCTTGTTTTTGTTTTTTCATTCTGTAATATTTCATTTTCTCCTGTCAAAAACAGGAGGTAATTGCACGGGTAATTACACGGGCCCCTATGTCTCAAGGTGAACATTGTGGGTTCATCAAGAAAGAAGAGCTGCACAAAAAACATTGACATGATCAAGTTACAGAGCAACCCACCTGGGACAGGAGTTTCCTCTGGTTAGGAAAAGAAAACTGGGGGCTATCAATCACCTGACCATAGAGGTAATGAGTATACCATCACTGCAATATAAATAATGGCATCTCCTAGTTTATGAAGGGTTTGTAGCAATGGAACTGCACTGCACACCCTGAGCCTAACAGCAATGCAACAATACCACTGCCAGAAAAGACCTTTGCACCTCACTGTGTTTCTGACAGCATTTATGGCACTTTTAACAGCATACAGTAATGCACTCTTAAAATGAATACAGGTTTTGCAAAACTTTATGTCCAAGATCGACATGCAAAGTAAATTAAAGCAGATATAGCAGCTAAATTATTTCTTACCTGTTTAAATATCTTACTATGTGTGTAGTCTTTATGGTAACACATTGCACTGTGTCTCTAGTTACTGTGTATTTACACAGTAGTTGCTTAGTAAGTACAGGTGTACTTACACATAATTACAATGTTTTTATGCATACTTACAATGTACTTTTTTTGCATGACGTAACCCTAACCCTAACCTTAAACCCCCTCAGGTTAACATACATTGTGCAAAAAGATTTACACTTTAAGTACATTGTAGGTATGTATTCCAAAAATCTACCTTGAGGAGTCTTTTTAGAAGCAGCATATGCTGGATTAATTAACAAGCATGGAAAATAATGACCTAAAATAAGCAAAGATTCAGACAGAACACACAGCATAATTAAATGTTGCGCAGAAAGTACAATTTAAATACTTTTACGAAGACGTAATAGTTTACAAATGATTTATTCTAGAATGAAATAGCAATTAGCAAGTAGGAACAGCTTGTATTAATGATTTATCTTTTATGGCGGGATCATATTTCAAATTGTTCTGGCGTTCATATTTTTTACTCTGGGTGCTTTGGACCCCACCGTGAAGAAAGCCCTGATGTAAAGAGCAGAGAGCTGCTGGCACTGCAGAGGAATACAAACATTCTTCCATTAATGAGAAAGCCAGGCAGTAACAGGACTCTGAGAGAGCCAGAGAAGCTGATGGGCAGGGCTTTAGGGATCTGCCTGCAGTGCACATCATCAGCTTGCAGACAGAAGCAGGAGTGTAATCAGAACGGCCCTGGTGGGAATAAAAGGCTAGAGGCGGGGCAGGAGAGGAAGCCTGCAACTTCCAGACAGGTCACAGGTGCAAACAGACAATGCACTGTCTGTTTATACTTATGTATTTAGCAGACTGAAAAGAGTGTTAACCAATACTTTAAACACCGTCCTTATTAACTTTATTCTCACTATCATTTTTTTTATATTGTGCTGCAGGTCACATGGTCTGATTGCAGCTCGATCATTGGGGTGAGCTTGAACACACAAAGTAATGCATTACTTGGAAGAAGCAGCAACTTTTGTATCTATGTATTGCGTTTTGGATTTCTACATATCCCAGATTAGTAATAAGTGGCAACCGATTTTCAACCAATCCCAGGGATCATGTTGCAGATGGGTTAGCACGCCTTTAACAAGGAGCTGAGACTTGCATGGAGGGGTTTCTCAGTATTTACAGGACACATGCATGCTATGTTTGCTCACAGACTTTAGTGTGCCTTTAAATTACCTGCCCGTTGTTTTTAGAATTTTTTTTTTCCAGTCTGATTTTATTAAAAATGATGCAACCTGTTTGCTAGCTTTGGCAGGGTTTGTCAGGTGATGTTTTATGAAGCCAGTAAAGTTTTGGTAAGCGTGACTGTCTGGGTTTCAGGCCATACTTCAGACACAGCTCTTGTTTAATCCAAAATATTGACTTTTACTGCAAAGTTTAAGCTGATGAGCAGATGATTTTTTCTGGATGCAGTGAGAAAACCCATTCATCACTCAACACCTTCTACCAGTGCTCACTAAACACCACAGTAAGAGAAGGGTTGCTATCTTGTTTGGGAACTGGCATCCAAAAATCACAATGTTAATTTTTAAACCAACTAAGAAACAAGGCCAGTTCAGGATCCAGCTTTAGTTTTTTGCATCTTGGCAGAACCGGACAGCAATTGGAAAAATAAGGTCCTAATAGAAGTGCATCAGGTTGGCTTGAAAATTCCTGTCTCGTCTTCGCACAAAGACGTCCACGGAAAAAAACGCATTCTGTGTGGATCAAGTATTCTTTTATGTAGCAATCCAGACAGATTAAAAAACTATCAAATGCATTCCCTCTGTGGAATTCACTACAGCTATCAACACACAGGTTCTGTAGTACACTGACAACATAAAACAGTGATGCATTGCAAACCTGGGGATGTAATTATAAAAAACACAGTTGCCATGACAATAACAGCAACGACAGGCACTTGTGTAATCGTATTAAAATGTTATGATGTCCGGAATGGTTTTTTATAACAATTTTTTCCAAGTATACTTGGAGAACAAAACCTGGAATATGTATAACTGAATAATGGCACTGTTTGCTAGTTTTCTGAAACATAGCAGTCTAGTCTGATTGAGAGTGTGATGAGTCAAGAAAGGATAGAAGCCTTTCTCTATTGAATGCTTATAAATGTTTAATTTGTGCTCTGTGAATAAATCCAAACTGTCCCTCTAAAAATACCTCAAATTAGGTTTACAGTTTCCATACTCAATACTGGTACTCTGTTTCACATCATGTTATTGTGAATACAGTGTACCACCTAACAGCAGCCTAGTTTCTCATTGCCCATATGCTGCAAAGATTCTTAAATATTTATCACACTAGAATTAATCACTGCTAAAATTAAGTTGTGCATTAACAGTAAGATCTTATATAGTATATTCCCTGTTTTGGATGTCGTTCGTAGCAGTTTAATGAGTGAAATGTATAATCACTCCTTCCATTCTGGGAGTGATCCTTGAGAAAGACCCTCATTAAAATAATAACACGATTCCTACTTTGAGAGATTTTCCGCTGGAGTTGCACTTGAGTATTTATGAGGTGTTAACACAGGCAACCTTCTAAGCTGTGCCTCTCCAAACTAAAACTCAATACCAGCCCACTTTGGACACAAGTTGTACTATGGAATATTTGCAGAATGAGCTAAATACAGCTGGTGGTCTATGCACAGCTTGATTTAGTCAAATGTCTCCATAGATTCTGAATTAAGCTCAATCTCCAAGGTTTTCACATTCCATGCATTTGCTGAAGCATACAGATTTCCAGTGCGCTCTGCATTCAGGAGACTGGGTGGGGAAACCAAGTCCTCTCCTCTCAATGCTCAAAATGTTTAAGGAGAAGCTTCAGTATTTTTTTATTTTAAATGAACCAAGCAAAACAAGTCTTAAATATACAGAGGCACTTCCACTAATGCATAAAAAAATCATCTAACAGTGGCAATAACTTCTGTACTAACTATTGCAAAACATTGCATTTAGGTCATATTTTTTAATTGAGACTTTGGCACTGCATTGTAAGTAGATGTGTAGTGTACAGACAAATGATGCTAATTATTGAGTATGCTTTGATGCTACACTTGTTTCTAAAGTGGCTCGAACTTGGATAACTAAGCTTCCCAAGGATTTTTTATTGCATACACTGTGAATTGTGTTGGGTTGAATGAGTGGGCTCACCTGATACCAGATTCAAAAGTCAGTGATGGGGGCTGATCATGCAATGTCTCGAGCAGACGTGTCCAAACATTCCACAGTGGGCCTCTCTTAATTCTCATTTTAACCTCTATCAGGGTTTATAATTAGGTGCTTAGCTGCCTCAGAGAAATCCACTCTGGAGTGCAGCCCCAGTCGGGTTTGGACACCACTGGTCAAGATAAACCTCAACGCTGAAATGCACCGTGATAACATCCTGCAAGGGCTGGAGAATATTCCACTCCCACAATTAAGAGGACCTCAATATCTATTCTCAAACCTGTGGAGAGGCAGGTAAGGACAATATCTTTGTGTTTTTATCTCGGAGATATACACTGTAAAGATGAATACAGTAAATGTGAATGATTTTGTTGAATAGAGAAAGATTTGAACACCACCGCTCTTTAACATTAGTTAACACTCCACCTGCTGAGTCTATTTTCAGTTTTGAAAGAGACCAGACCATTCATCAACAGAAACCTTTACAGGGAACAATTTACTGTAGAGGCACGATGGAAAGTACCAACATCAGAGCTTGGTATTAATATACTACTGTATGTGTCTGCTGCTAGGTTCACTGTAACAGCAGTTCAGACAGACTGCTCGGGGAAGAGATTTTCAGTATCTGGAAATAATTTGGAGAATGCTATCATGTAATCTTAAAAGTGAGGTCAGTCTTCCTTCCTTTGCTCAAAAAATGGAAAAAACCAGAAAAGCGCTTTGCACAAATAGTTTCTAAGCTGCCCTGGCTAATGTTCAATCACATTGAATCACGTTTTTTTAATCTTTTGAGCCAGACTGAGATTATTTTTTATTAATATTATGTATTTATTTGTTTTATTGATAAATTTGTTTATCTGAATATATGAATATTAAGGCAGCATCCTTGGCATTTTGTCCGTGAAGCTAGAATCTAGAAATGTGATGAAATTGCTAGAGGCTGAATGTGTAAGGGACACGTTTACTAAGATTTACTTCTGCTGAATTTGAACTAGAGCAGCGGGACTTGTTGCTCCAACCAGGATGTTCATTTTTTAACTGGAACTCAATGTCCCGGATTAGAATGGGCTTGGAGAGCTACCACATTCTAGATCTGATTTTAGTAAACTTGTCCCCGTGCCTCAGGCTTGTTCAGTTGGTTTTCTGCGCTAGATGTAGATGTCCTTCAGCACTCTGAGACACAGACCCCACTCCAAGGGCAGCTGGTCGTAGGAGAGCTGATTCCCATCCAGACGAAGGATCCTCATGCGGGAGAAGTCAACAGGGCTGACCTTTCGGCAGAAGCTGGTGACGTTGAACTCTGGAGAGAAGAACAGATGAATTTAGGGTAACACTTTACATGAACTGCCTCTAATTGCTGTGTATTTACATGTTAATTACTTAGTAAATGCACTGATGCTTACACATAATTGCAATGTTATTATGCATAGTTACAATGTACAAAACGTGTACATATTTCTTCAGGATATAGGTAAGCACGTAGCTGGATCAGAAAAGAGTTAGGGTTATACCATACAAAAATTACTTATTAAGTACATTAGCTATGCATAATAACATTTGTAGGTACACATGTATTTACTAAGTAACTACTATGTAAATACAAACACACAATGTAAAGTGTTACCAAATTTAAATCTTCGCATATTGGGGTCAATTCAATCAAAGATTTCCTTTTTTTACTGAATCCCCTTGCATTGCATTGTATAGTTTTAAGAGCATTATTCAATAATGTAAAGACATTTGGACCTGGATTCAACCAAAATGCAAAGGCTTCTACACCCATTGTGTTGCTATAAACATTAAGTGTCGCTAACTGCACTGTAATTACACTGCAGCACATGCAATCATTGAAAGACAGTAATAAATGCATCCAAACTACAGGTCTATTGGCAGCAGTTCCCCAGCTCTTTGTAAGAGTGGCTTGCTGTTTATCTTTCTGCCTCCTGATGTTTGTGAGCTGGACCAGATCGTTCTGCTTTAACATCTTCAGACAGAAGAGTTGAGGGGATTGTGCCTTGCCAGTCATGTCTGCCATAATGACCACAAGCCATGTGCCTGGGGTCAGTGTCTGACTGTTTCCACTTTTCCTGATCCAAATCAACCCTTCAGATGGTTTTGTCATCTCTTCTGGATGCTTGGCAAAAGCTGCTCTACCTCATACTAGCTGCATTGCTAAGTTTTCCTATGAATAAGGCACCGTAGAGGAAACATAAACTGTAGTAACAATATTTGCAAATGCTTTAGATATATTGAGCATGATAAAAGACAACTGATCAGCCATGCCTTAAAGTGTTCTTCTAGTTTAAGCTTTGCCAGCAGAGTCATAGTCACACTACCTCTAATCACATATTGCATACTGAATTCTAGTTCTTCACCCAGTTAGATGGGTGCTCTTGTAAAGATGTGCCCAATTAAAATAGTGTTAGGAAGCATGTGCATTCATATTACCACATCACTATCTGAGCTACACATGCAGAGATAGCAGCGTCAATAGAAAACTGTGTTGCAAACTCTTTTTCATTTGGTTAGTATGAGAGCCAGACCAGCTATTTCACAAAGGCCCTTGTGAATGACACACAGGTGTTCACTAACAATTAACCAGCGCTTGTGAAATATCATCCATTTTTTCAATGATGGGTGCTTTTCCTTTGTTGGAAAGTTGAACAACTAAATTAGAAACCATACTGTACAGCATTTTTGGGAACTCGCATCATATTACATGTTAGAAACTAAATAGAACTGCATTACATCACAATATGGAGCCTTTTATTTTATGTTGACCCTAATTATTGCATCTTTTTTAACAGACTTGTATTGTTGCTGATATGTCCTACATTAGTACTCAAATTGTTATGATTATCCTTACAATATTATTGCAAATTATACACCTAACCAATCAGATCTCTCAACATTCATCACAACCACTGGTTAGTTAATGGAATCTAATTAAACCCTTTCCTATACTATAGGCTACAAGTGGAGTTAACGTGTTAGAATTAGGTAATGTTATATATATTAGCATTAAAGTTCTTCTTTTATAATACACTTGAATCAAAAATCCCTCCAGGGGGCGCCTGAAGGGATTAGTTTCATATAGCATTAATACCCCCCAAAGTGGGCATTATCTTCTTAATAATTGACCTTGCCTGTTGCTCTCTGCACTTATATGTCAGTTATCTTGCAGGTAACACCCCTGCATCGCGTGCTCGTGCATCCGTACCCTGGATGTCATTGGCTTCCAGGTAGAGGTACTGCAGAGCCTGGTGCACGGGAGGGATGGAAGAGAGCTGGTTGTAGGACAGGTCAAGCTCGACAATGGAGGACACGTTGAAGACGTCAGCAGGGAGCCCCTGGTTGACCAGCTTGTTGTGGCTGATCCGTAGATACTGCAGCCTGTCGAAGTCCATCAGGCAGTCCTGGGGGAGGGAGGCCAGGGAGTTGTTAGAGACATAGAGCTGCTGGATGGAAGGGGGCAGATTCTTAGGGAATTCGACCAGCTTGTTGTGACTGAGATCCAGGAGAATGATGGACTGCAGACCTGGAACAAGAAAAAGCTCTTAACGTTTTAAAAGCCACGCTCTTGCGCACAGAGAGATTTTACTGATCTGGATTCAGATCTGAATGAGAGAAGTATTTTTGGCAAGCACTGCAGTAGTTGTTTTTACCCTTTTGTTGGAAACAGGAGAGCTGTATTTTCAGAGGACCTGGTTGACAACCAGAGGTGCTGCTGCTGTGTTCTCATGAAACCTGAACCATGAAAATACCCAGAAATGAACGTCTATTTTTCCACTGATCATTGGTTTCAGTAGTAAAAACAGCTTTGTGTTTGCCAGCAACTGAGAAAAGGAAGAGCTGAGCGAGAGCAGTTGCACGGCAACCAATGGTCTCTCAAACAAACACAATAATACCGGTGTCAAATTAAGAAGCAAAATGCTAATTTAAAAAAATGGAGTTTCAATAGAGATGATCTTTTCATTTAAAAATAAAAAAATGTGCAGGAAACTACAGCTGAAGGATTTTTTTGACATTTTCTTATTATTTTATGATGTCTGCAATCATTCTGAATAGATCTGGGTTCTGTTGTTCCAATATTTAGTTATTATATTTTTTCTCTAAATCTGCCTTTACCTGGCTTACCAGAACTCAACAAACATCCTCCTATCATTCAAGACACGTTACAATGTGAGCTTTCAACTTGGCCAGCCCCACCTAGACTGGGTATAAATGTAGAGGGGGTAGGGCCAGCATGGTTGAATGATCACATTGTCACATGGTATTGAATGGAATGAAGAAGGATGCTCAGTTTAAAATTCCAATTCTAATACAAGATTAATAAGAAAGAAAGAAAGAAAGCACCTTTGAAATCAGCCTCTCCGATGGTTTTCAGCTGGTTTCCTTGCAGCAGCAGTAGAGTTAGGTTCTTGAGGTTTTCGAAAGCGCTGGGGGAGATTTTGCCGATCTTGTTGTGCGCCAGTCGGAGCTGCTTCAGGCCGTCGGGCAGGGGCCCGGGGATATCAGTCAGGTTGTTGTAGTTGATGAAAAGGTTCTGCAGATGGGGTAGCCCCTTCAGCACTGCCACAGAGATCTGACTGCTCACCATCTCATTGTGGTCCAAAATGAGCCAGCGTATGAGAGTGGAGTTCTTAAACCCCTCTTGGGGGAGGCTGGAGATGCGGTTGCCCTGTAGGAACAGGTACTGCGTCCTCGGGGGCAGGGAGGTGGGTGAGTACGTAAGGCCCCTGTTGTCGCAGTACATTGCAGAGGGCCACTGTATCGGGCAGTTGCACTCCGGCGGGCAGCTCTCGCTATTCATGACACGGTACCAGCTGGCATCCACGCGTCCTCGTAGACTCAACACGCTGGGCTCTCCCATCAGTCGGTTAATCATGACCGGCATCCCCCCATAATCATAGCCGTTGAAGCTGCCCAGGCATGGTCCAGCCCCAGCCAGAGCCAGACACAAGAGGACGATCCGCTGCTCCATGGGATCTGTTCAAAGAGATACGGAAAGATCACTGCAGAAATGCGTTAATATACTTGAAATGCTGTTGCCCTTAAGTTCAAAAATGCTTTATTTCCAGCTGGACTGAAACTTGAAGAAATATTGAAAAACCCCATTGCAAAGACAGCCCCTGTCTGGTATTGTGATTTTCTTAGCACTGACAGGGGTGTAAAGTTGCATCCAAAAGGCAGAGTTCGGTCTGTATTTTAATTGACTTTTCAACACAGCATAACTTGGTGAGGCTGCCAGCAAGCCGCACAATCCAGTTTTAGAACTACACGTTGTACTTTCAGACGAGACAATCCTATTAAATGGTTTGCACCTTTTGAACTGGTTACACGTTTAGAAAAATGTGTCCCTTTTTATAGCATTCATTTTTTTTGTACTATTTTAAAGCCCCTGTAACAGGGAGAGATCTGTGCTGACTCTGCTGGCGTGTTCACGGGCTGCAGGAAGAGGGCGGCAGTCGCCCAACAACCGCCTGTGAGTCATGGCAGTGACACGGGGAGGTGGGAAAGTGTGAGTGTGGACTTTCCCCCTCTCTGAATGGCCGAGAGGCGGGTCTTGGGTGATTGTCGGTCCTATAAAGTAACGCTCTGTTGTTTCCTCAGGTCTGCCCACTTAGACGCACTAAGGGTGCGGACACTTTGATTCAGGACCGGGAATCAGCGAGACAGAGAGAGAGAGCGGGGAACCCTTGGGCAGACCCCGGCGTATTGTGGAAGAGCAGGCGAGATAGCCGAGAGAGTAGGACGGTGATCCGGGTCGTGCGGGTAGCGGCGACCGGGATAACGCTGCCGAGTGCAGCACCTTTTATTTGTAGTTTTATTACTGTTTTATTTTCCCTTGTTCTTTTCGCCTTCTGTTTTCATTATTATTTCTTTGAGCACCTGCGAGTGCATTTGAAGGTCGTGTACCAGCTGTGGTATTTCCGTGGTGCTGTCTATCATCGTTGATAGGCAGCCCACGGTCAACAGTGCCCTCTACCGGAGGGAAAAAATTACAGGGAAAGGAAAAGAGCCGGCTTAAAATAAAACTGGGCACCTGTGTGGTGTTTTCCAAATACACCTGTCTGTCTCCTTGTCAGTGAATTACCCACACCCCTTCCACACGTGGTGTCAGAAGTGGGATTCACTGGCACTGCCCCAAGCAGTGCAGCTAGAGAAGGAGCAGACTAGCGATGGATGCGACTCAGTTTGCCGCAATGATGGACCTCCTGCGCCAGACGCTCACCGCGGCAGTACAGGGGGCGGCTAGACCCGCAGCTCCAGACCACTCCATCCAGAGACCCACCAAAATGACGGCCGAGGATCGACCGGACGCCTACTTGGAGGTGTTCGAGGCTATGGCGATCTCGGCCGGATGGCCCCAAGCCCAGTGGGCTAGCTATGTGTTGCCCCAACTCACCGGGGAGGCTCAAGCAGCTGCGAGGACGCTGTCCCCGGAGCACATGTTGGATTACCCTCGGCTGAAGGCAGCCATCCTAAACCGTGTGGGGGCCACACCGGAGGGCTACCGGAAGAAATTCCGGGAGGAGCAGTTTGCGGCCGGGGAACACCCACGAGCCATCGCCCACCGGCTGAAGGATTACGCCCTGGGTTGGTTGAATCCTGACCTAAACACCAAAGCCAGGGTGGTGGAAATGATCGTGGTGGAGCGCTTCCTGGAGTGTCTAGCCTCGGGACCTCGGCTGTGGGTCCAGCGGCAGGCGCCAGACACGCTGGACCGGGCGGTCGAACTTGCCGAGCAGTACCAGGCAGCGGAGCCAACGCCTGCGAAACTGCCCGGGAGGAGTGTGGCTGCTGGATCGTCCCATCAACTGGCCCCGGAAAGGGCGAAGGGACTGGGGGGAAGGGGTAGTCCAGGATTTGGTCGGGGGGTGTCGGCGGGAGCTCCCGGCCCGGGTACTGGGGCAGGGTGGGGATACCCACGGGCTGCTGCAGTGTCGGACCGGGGTCTCGCGCGGACGCCTTATCGGCGAGCCCCTTTTATGGCTCCTGTGTTTCCCCCTCTTTTCAAAACTTCGGGGAGAGAAACCAGCCCACCGAGGTGTTGGACGTGCAGGGAGGTGGGCCACCTCTCCCGGGACTGCCCCGTGATGGAGTGTGATCTCAGCCGACCAGGTAGGCACGTTCAATTACCTCAGTCACTTCAGCACACGGGTTTTGTTATTCCTGTGACAGTGGATGGTACAAAAACCCAGGCTCTCCTGGACTCAGGGTGTAGTCAGTCTCTGGTACAGGAGAGCCTAATCTCACCGGGGCATAAACGTATATTGGGACGGGTGCATATTAAATGTATTCATGGGGATGTCCGCTCCTATCCCAAGATAAGTGTGTGTATGACTATTGGCCAGCAGGTGACGCAGGTGCAGGTAGGATTATGTCCTCGATTGCCGGTACCAGTAGTTCTGGGACGGGACTGTGAGCAGTTTAAAGATTGGTTGGCTGCTCTGACAGCCCCGTCTTCTTTATTGGCTAAGAAAGAGGAAGTAATTGGAGAGATTTTTCCCTTTCGCGATCCAGAATGGTTTTGCCATAGATTTAAACCCCGTAAAACTAAACGGGAGCGTCGGATCGCTAAGAATGAGGGCTGGCAATGGAGGGAGTCGGAGAAGTTCCAGGTGGGGGCGGTTGGTGAAGAGTCCGGGGGGGAGGTCGCGGAGCCAGCGCAGGGGTCTGGCTCGGCTGCCTCTGCTCGGGACCGACCTGACCCCGAGTTGGAAGCCATGGGAGCTGATTTCTTAGCTCGCTCCCGTGACTTCCGACTCGAGCAAGGGCGTGACGACGTGCTGGGCAGGCTCTTTGACCAAGCAGCGGTGGTTAATGGTCGGGTGGTCGAGCCCAGACGCGCCGCCACGTACCCCCACTTTGAAATTGATCGAGACCTACTGTACCGTGTTGATAAATTACCCCAGACCGGTGAAGTGCGTCATCAGTTGCTCATTCCTCAGCCCTTTAAGGAGGATTTGTTGCAGCTGGCTCACGCTATTCCCCTGTCTGGTCATTTGGGAAGGGATAAAACTAAAGCAAGGCTTGTGTCACGGTTCTTCTGGCTGGGGCTGGATGGCGATGTTAAGCGGTTTTGTGAGCGTTGTGGGGAATGTCAGAAGGCCAGCCCTAGAGCCGTTCCACGAGCCCCTCTGGTGCCTTTGCCCCTAGTGGAAGCTCCGTTTGAGCGTATTGGGATGGACATAGTTGGGCCACTAGAAAGGAGTGCGGCAGGATACACCCACCTACTTGTCATTCTGGATTACGCTACGCGTTATCCAGAGGCAATTCCCCTCCGATCTATGTCCGCTAAGTCTGTTGCCAACGAGCTTGTGAAGGTTTTCTCCCGGGTGGGGATTCCCAAAGAGATACTAACCGATCAAGGCACCAATTTTATGTCCCGACTAATCCGCGGAACATGTAAGCTTTTGGGAATTAAGACCATTAGGACCTCTGTGTTTCATCCTCAGACAGACGGTTTGGTGGAACGCTTTAATAAGACCCTTAAGAACATGTTGCGCAGATTTATTCGTAGTGATGTGCGTTACTGGGACCAGCTGATTCCTCCCCTTCTCTTTGCGATCAGAGAGGTTCCCCAGGCTTCTACGGGGTTTTCACCATTCGAGCTGCTGTATGGGCGGAGACCCCGGGGCGTGCTCGATCTGGTCAGAGAGATGTGGGAGGAGCAGCAGGACAATTCGACCAATACAGTCCGGTATGTGTTGGACCTGCGCAAACGTCTTGAGTCTGTTGGGAAATGGGCGCATGACAATTTGCAGCAGGCGCAGCACAGACAGGAGACACAATATAACCGAGGAGCCCGGTTGCGCACATTTCAGCCGGGGGATAAGGTACTTCTTTTACTACCCAGTTCTGAGTCGAAACTCTTGGCTAAGTGGCAAGGACCCTTTGAGGTTACACGCCAGGTTGGGAAGGTGGACTATGAGATCTGCCAGCCGGAGCGACGGACAGAGAAACACATTTACCATATCAATCTCTTAAAGCCTTGGTTACAGCCAGAGGCGTTGTTAGTGGCGCATGCAGATGACGTCACGGACCTGGGACCTGATCTTTCTGTGTTGGCAAGAAAAGGATCGGTACAGATTGCAGAGAATCTGACACCAACGCAGAAATGTCAGGCTCACGGTCTGGTGGCGGAGTTTCCTGACGTGTTCTCTTCAGTCCCGGGGCAGACTCGAGTAGCCCATCATCACATTGATATTGAGCCGGGGGTGCTAGTTCGCCAGAGGCCGTACCGTATACCTGAGCGTAAAAGACAGGTAATAAAAGCGGAAATTGACGAAATGCTGAGACTGGGGGTAATAGAAGAGTCCCAAAGTGACTGGAACAGTCCGATCGTTTTAGTCGATAAGCCAGACGGGTCAACTCGATTTTGCATTGATTTCAGACGAATCAATGAGAAATCGAAATTTGACGCTTATCCGATGCCCCGAGTAGATGAGTTGCTGGAGCGTCTAGGCACGGCTCATTTTATGACGACACTGGATTTAACGAAGGGGTACTGGCAGATACCCCTGACTCCGGAATCTAGAGAGAGGACGGCGTTTTCGACTCCCTTCGGGTTGTACCAATTCAGGACCATGCCCTTTGGGTTGCACGGAGCCCCCGCCACTTTCCAGCGGATGATGGATCGCATCTTGCGGCCCCATCAGCAGTACGCCGCTGCTTACATAGATGACGTGGTTATCCACAGTGAGGATTGGCCGAGTCATCTGTGTAAGGTAGCGGCGGTGCTGCAATCCTTGCGGGAGGCGGGGCTCACTGCTAACCCAAAGAAGTGTGCCATTGGGAAGAGTGAGTCGGAGTATTTGGGGTATCGAGTAGGGGGCGGCCAGATCAGACCGCTAGTTGCTAAGGTGAAAGCCTTGGCTGACTGGCCGGTTCCTACAACCAAAACCCAGGTGCGCTCTTTCTTGGGACTAGCGGGCTATTATAGAAAGTTCATCCCGAGTTTCGCTACGCTCGCTGCTCCCTTGACAGACCTCACCCGGAAGGCTGCCCCAAATACGGTTCAGTGGACGGAGTCGTGCCAGAGGGCCTTTCTCGCCTTGAAGCGGAGGCTGTGTAGTAAGCCAGTGCTATGCAGCCCGGATTTTGGTAAGAGGTTCACCCTGCAGACGGATGCGTCAGAGACAGGTCTCGGGGCAGTGTTGTCGCAGGAGGTTCGGGGAAGCGAGCACCCAGTCCTGTATATCAGCAGGAAGCTCCTTCCCCGCGAGAAAAATTATAGCACCATCGAGAAGGAGTGTCTCGCGGTAAAATGGGCAGTCGAGTCACTCCGGTACTACCTCCTGGGGCGACACTTCACCCTGGTTACAGATCATGCCCCCTTAGCATGGCTTCACCGGATGAAAGATAGCAATGCCAGAATCACACGGTGGTACTTGGCCTTGCAGCCCTATGCCTTCAGGGTAGTCCACCGAGCAGGAAAGCTGCATCAAAACGCAGACTTTTTCTCTCGGGAAGGCATGGGGGTGTAAGATTTTCGAATGAACCGGTGGTGTCATTCTGAGGGGAAGGATATGTAACAGGGAGAGATCTGTGCTGACTCTGCTGGCGTGTTCACGGGCTGCAGGAAGAGGGCGGCAGTCGCCCAACAACCGCCTGTGAGTCATGGCAGTGACACGGGGAGGTGGGAAAGTGTGAGTGTGGACTTTCCCCCTCTCTGAATGGCCGAGAGGCGGGTCTTGGGTGATTGTCGGTCCTATAAAGTAACGCTCTGTTGTTTCCTCAGGTCTGCCCACTTAGACGCACTAAGGGTGCGGACACTTTGATTCAGGACCGGGAATCAGCGAGACAGAGAGAGAGAGCGGGGAACCCTTGGGCAGACCCCGGCGTATTGTGAAAGAGCAGGCGAGATAGCCGAGAGAGTAGGACGGTGATCCGGGTCGTGCGGGTAGCGGCGACCGGGATAACGCTGCCGAGTGCAGCACCTTTTATTTGTAGTTTTATTACTGTTTTATTTTCCCTTGTTCTTTTCGCCTTCTGTTTTCATTATTATTTCTTTGAGCACCTGCGAGTGCATTTGAAGGTCGTGTACCAGCTGTGGTATTTCCGTGGTGCTGTCTATCATCGTTGATAGGCAGCCCACGGTCAACAGTGCCCTCTACCGGAGGGAAAAAATTACAGGGAAAGGAAAAGAGCCGGCTTAAAATAAAACTGGGCACCTGTGTGGTGTTTTCCAAATACACCTGTCTGTCTCCTTGTCAGTGAATTACCCACACCCCTTCCACAGCCCCTTTCCACTATTAGGAGGAAGCACTTCAATCAACTTTCCAAACAGAAGGAACATGCTCCCAAAATGGCACTGTGTTTGCAAAAATGACGGACTCTGATTTCATAACTAAGCCTTAAGCCTTTAAATTAAAATGCGTATACCGTATATGTCACACCTATGGAAATTTGATTGAATGTGGCCATTTAACAGTGAAATTGTATTTATCGATTGATTCTACCTCTTATAAACCTATAGCTTCAAGTTGCTTTCAATACTGCACATCTGGTAGACATTACTACTCATGTCTTTGAAGTGAAATGCACAGCTGCCAACTGAGTTCTTTCACGTACATGATATATTTGATAGCCCCTGGCTAACATTATATCATTTCCTCTAAAGGAGTCCTCCATAGGCATTTAATTTTGTACTTTATGGAAATAAAGAGAGACAGACTTTTGTTCTGAGAAATTCACAAGACCTGGTAGTAACAGAAAATGATAAAACTTTGAAATATGGTAATCTCATCAGAATATCTATTCCATTTTAAATTCATACAGATTTGTTGTGTTTCTGACTGTGTTGATAAACTTTTCCATCACTAAAACAAGGTGCATAATAATAATAATCTTTATATAGCACCTTTCATAGTAGACTAGCATCACAAAGAGCTTTGCAAGATATGAGACTAGGGTGTGTGAACTATACATCAGCTGCAGAGTCACTTACAACAACATCTCACCTGAAAGATGAAGCACATGGAGCTTAAGTGACTTGCTCAGAGTAAGACTATGCGCCAGTGGCTGAGCTTGGATTTGAACTGAAGACCTGCTGGTTACAAGCCCGTTTCTTTAACCACTGTGACTGTTTGTCTGTTTTTAATAGACACATTTAGCTAGTTTCATATGCCAGTTAGTACTAAAAGATTTTTGTTAAACAAACAAATTAATCATTTTCAGCAAGATGTGATCCGCCAGGTTCTTTTTTCATGTTAAAAAACTGCCGAGCTTACAAAACCATCTCGAAAGGCATCCTCTTTGGCAATTCTTATTACTAAGAATAAGCATACCAGCTCAGGACCCAACCTCTTACTTCATCTCCTCCCCAACACATTGAATTCATTCAGCAATACCCATTGCAAAAAATGCAGAACTAGAAAATGTTCTTCAGTTGCAAGTTGAATAAGCTGCAGTACATACCTGGTGCCTCCTGTAGCTCTATAAAGAAATAAATAAAAGCAGACTAGGTTCTCTTTATAGTTTATTTCACCTCTCTACTGTATAACCAACTTGCGGCCTGCAGACAGCGAGTGGTAGAATTTAATAAACTGGAGACCTGTGCAAATGTTTACTCTGTGATTGAAACATTCCACATCCCATCATGACCAGAGCCCCAGACTACTGATGTGCTTTGATTGAGCTGGATTCTGTAACATCCCCCTCGCTCCCGTCCCATCACAACATTTGTTTGTAATCTGTTCCACTCTGGATAGGAAACGTCTGCAGCAGCAGAGGAAGTATTCTAAGTGTGCCCTCACCAGTTACAAACAATGAGGAACATTTTAGTGTTGACCATTGACCCCCATAATGGCTGACGACACACACAAATAAATACAGTGATTCCACCAGCAGGTGGAGTAGAGTACAGACAGAACGTTATGGGTCCCCAGTATTGGGGACTGAGTCAGTGTCCCCGTGTAGAGCTGAACCAAGGTAACTAACATGAGCGCCACCTGCTGGACAATAAGCCTCTGTTCCTCAATCACACTGAGACACAACGGGTTTGTTAGTTTAAAATGCTGTTGACATGACAACCGGTATTAAGTATTAACCAGTATCTTGTGAGTCATTTCAACATCAATGTATATTTTTTGTTGTTTGTTTGTTTAATGAACAGTATTTTAAGAAACTATTATGGGTAACACTTTATATTGTGACTCTAATTATTGTGTATTTAAACGGTAGTTACTTAGTAAATACATGTGTAATTACACATAGTTAAAATGTTTTACAGAGTATAACCCAACCCAAACCCTAACCCTATCCCTAAACTTAACCCTAACCCTAACCCTGACCCTAACCCTAACCCTAACCCTAACTTTTGTTCTATTCCTTGACTAACTCTTTTCTGATACAATTGTGTACATACATATATGTGTAAAATGATTGACACATGAAGTAACTACTATGGGGAAAAATACACAGTAATTAGAGACGCTTAATGTATTGTGTTACCCTATTGCAGTTGTTACTTTCAATTAGCCACTGGAAAAAAATGGATATCTTGGGGTCTGTTTTTAACAGCATCCTTCCCTAGCTTAGCATTCAGCTTTAAGTCATTTCAATTTGATGTATTGCCAGCTGGATTGAAAGCCCAGGAGAAAAAAAACAGAAGAAAGTACATTTGAGCGCAACGCTGCCAAGTTTTCCAACAGTCGCTGGTATAGTCGCTCTGCTGCACAGACAAGGGTATAAAGATACTTAAAAATACAGGTTTCAGGTTGTGTTTTATATCTGTAGCTACAACTCGTCACTCAAGGTAATATCCAACACTGACTGACATACCTTCCCAGAGTAATTCTCCACATGGCTGCCAGTATCTGTCTATACTCCAGGTTATAGTCTATGAAATATATGTGTGGTTATCATTAGAAACCTGCGCTGGAAAAACAAACTTAAATATTAGAAAACCAGTAAGAAACAATGGAGCTTTGCATTGAACCCTTTAAGCCAGTAGTTCCCAAGCCTGGTCCTGGAGACCCCCTGTGTCTGCTGGTTTTCATTCCAACTGAGCTCTCAGTTACTTTATTAGACCCTTAATTAGAACTGATCATTTGTCTTAACTAGACCTTTTTAAATTGTTCTCAGCTTGTAAAGAGCTGCAGAGTTCAAGTTACTTATAAAATAGTATAGCTAACTTGAAATCTGCAACTGTTTAAGAGCTGAAAACAATATATTAAAAAATATGTTCTGATTAAGCAAATGATCAGTTTTAAGTAGTTTATTTTCAGTAAGGATGTGTAGGAAAGAAACACATAAAGAATAGTACCACCTGGTGGAGAAAAGTTGTATTTACAGTTTCCTTGTGTACAGTTTTGTTGCGGCAAGGAATAACTATAGTGAGCTGGGGTTTAAAATCTTAATCAAAAGGCTATTGCACTATGTTGTCAATGCTAAAATAATAAGTGAAGTGTTAATTCACAATGAACTTTGTTTACCCATGCCCTCTATATAAATCTTCCGTTTGCCCCTTTTTGTGAAAGGAAAATACAGCTGCTGAGCGTTTATTGGAGGACACGAGTTTCATCAAACTAGATTATTAACAATAATGGGATGTTTTCCTTCTCAAAAACATGGTTGCCAACTTTGATGACTACTTTGATGACTTGTTTTTGCTGCTTTCATAATTTATTGGTAACACATTTTATAGCAGCAGCAAAATAAACAAGTAGAGGATGTCTAAAATTAGACCAGGGGATTTTTACATTGCAGCATGAACTGAAAGAACAGGGCCTGCAGTGAGATGTGCTTTGGCTGTGTGTTCTTGCAAGGGGAGCTGCATTACATATCTGAGAGAACCTAGGGAGCCAAAGAGACCCTATGCTGTTGACTAGAGCAAAGCAGTGTTTCTGCACTTTGATAAGCTGAACAGGGAACGGCACAGGGAAATCACAGCATAGTTATTCAGCAAGCTGCTGTGAAAGGACAAGGATGCCAGTGACAGATACACACATGAGCTCTACAGCAATTGGCTAAATATTATTGTATAATGTATTATTCCATAACAATAGGACTGTTGAACGGCTGGCATTTTCTTGGACAAACACACACACACAAATAATTAAACTTAAAAGTGTGAAATTATTCAAAGTTTATTATTTTCTTACATGTATTATTGCTTTGCAAAGTTCCAGTCCATTTTTACAGTGTCTTTATCCCCACAGATTTAATCAGAAAGTTTTCAAGGGTTCACCCCCTTTCAAACTTCTGTGTCTTCCCTTGCTGCCCCACCCCACCCCAAACACAAATTCCAAAGTTTAATAATTAATGACATCTTCCCTTTGTATTCATTGTGTGGAACTAAAACAAACTGTTTCTAGATACATTTAAAACACATGGGCTACACACACACACACACACACACACACACACACACACACACACACACACACACACACACCAACATATATAGCAATTGTTAGTGCAGTACAGAACATCACCACAGGGTGGCATCACGGAAGCCTCTCTCATGTAAAGTTCTCTTATGAAAACACACCAGTGTGTCCCATGGGTGAGATTGACAGGCATGAAACCCAGGTCTCATATCCTGTGTTTATATATACACAGTGAAACCTAGGAGCGTCCACACTCACTTTCTTTACTTGTCAAAATGACAAAGCACTGTGAGCCCGTTCCAGAAACACATTATATCATCATTTTTATAAATTGAAATATTTATTCAGTCTACTGAAGAACAGAGGCATGGTAGCTTATGTCATTGTGTTTACGATTCTTGAACGACATTCATTAAAAAGAAGAAATGCTACCAGAGTCTCTGTTTTTTCCATGTTGCTGCACATCTTGGATTAGAACTGCGGAAAAAAAAACAAACCCATATTTCATATGTCATTTTAATATGGGATCTAACCCATATTTTATTCTGTTTTGTAACATTACAAATAATTACAGATACTAGAATACAGCCCATGTTTCATAAAACTTTCATTAAGGCAAATCACACTGAAAAAGCTGCCCTTTTACGGATTCATTTTAAATTGGATTCACATCTAATGCCATGATGTTCCAGCAGGCATCTACCCTGATAGATGCCTGCTAGAGCTGGAAGCTGATTGGCTGATGGGACTAAATAGGTTTTTTAATAGTCTTAACAGAAATTATGAATAAACTGTTCAGACAAGCAGCTACCTTTTATCCACATAAACACCGGTGGAAGTGGAAACACATGTTATTTGCCAACAATAACGAATCTTTGAGGAAACTTTAAAAAATGACTCAAGCAATGAAATCAACATTTGTACTGGCTGTTTGTTTTGTAGAAAATGCTAGCTTCACCATTCACAGATTATAACTGAGGACATTCTAGATCTTGTTTTTTTTATCCTAAAAGAATTTAAGAGCACTCACATCTGTATTCCAGTAGCAGACTGTGCCAGGGAGCGTATCGTATCGTTTGCTTTTATGTTTGTGATACTGAAAGTCAGTCTCAGTGAATAATACTAAGCCTCTGCTTCAGTGTGAAGTTTGCATCATGGGACCCTATACACACAACTTTAAGGATGGTTTTAAGGAATGTTTTGTGAAGGACTGTTTTCTAAATAATGAAATCAATAAAAACAATAAAAAAATAAAAGGTTAGAAGTTGTGTTTCTCATTTATAAAGCACTGAGATAAACCCTCTTAAAAAAAAAAAAAAGAAAAAGCAGCTACGGCACATTTTAAAGACTCCTTAGTGGTTGATTTTTTGGTCGTTTTGAACATAACAATAGCTTTTCAGCTCATGAATTTGAACAGAGAGAAAGCGCTGGAGATGAACCGATAGCTTCACAGTACAAAGACACTACAATGTCTTACTCCAGAACCAGCTGCAGCCGCTAGGAGGAGATTACAAGGTGTTCAGAAGCTATTGCTATAGACGTGGTCCATGCATTGCTATGCAGCTCCCATGTGTTTCCAATTTGATGTTGAATACCTCCTCTTTGTTTGTTTTTACAGAATCAGCAGTCTTAGATTGCCTTGACTTCAGAAATGCTACTCAGAATATAGAGCAGCCCCCACCTGTGAATCAATACTTGCATGCTTACTGTTTAATATTCCTTATAAGGCAGTGAATACAGGACCCCATTCATGGCATCAGAATGGTAAATGCCAGTATTCTTAAACGCTTGGGTATTGCATTTTCTTTTTCCATGTGTTCAGTAAAAGTTTCTGAATGGGAACTTGTGATACATGTTGATGGGTTGTCAAGCTACTGTGGTTGAAATAGCATGCCATTTAGAGAGAGCTGTGATTCACAGAAAATATCAGTCGCATTGTGGTATTGTCATTCAAACAAACAGATTGTGTTACCTTGTGCTGAAGATACAGCTATTAGATCTGTAGAGCTGTAAATGTTTCTGATATAGCAAGTAGAAAGATGTGATCCTCTTTTTAATAGGATATATAGGCAGGCACATGCCTACACTTTGAGTAATCGAAGTATATTTGAAGATAGTTATTCTAGAGAGACCCATGGAGACAAAATGTACTGGTACTGGTACTGTAGGCTTAAAATCTCTATTGGAAACAGAATTGTCTTCTAAACCATGCACCCTCTTTATCATTTTGTTTGCAAATCAAACCCGACAACACTTTTTTTCAACACGTTTTTCTTTTTTCTCTTGTAACATTTTAACTAATAGTCAATAAGCTTTGTCGAACCATAAATGTATTGAATTTAAGATAATGCTACAAAACATTGGTAGGCTGGTAATGCTCTTTGTGAGTGAGTCCAGCTCCAGATAATAAAAGGTTAAAAAAAGGAACGCTGTAATAAATAGCAAGGAATTTTATTATGGTGTAAAAAAAAAAAGAACCTGAAAGTAAGACAAACCGCAGTTATTTAAAACAGATGCATTTCTTTCTGGTGGTGTTCGTTCTGCGGTTTTGCTTGGATCGAGCACATTGATACAGTACCCGGTATTGAAGACGGTGGCTGGAATCCCATTAAGAAAAGTACTTCACCATCTGAAAGAAATACACAGCAATGTTCCTATAGAAAATGACAGCAGGCATGGAAGAGTATAGACAGTAACAGCAAGCGATCCGCTGCCTCATGACATCAAAGCCTTTTGCAGATGAATGTCATCCCCCCAGTGCTGACCCATGATGGTTCCATTAAAGGAGCCAATCTTTTCGGTGTGCAAGACATACTAAACAGAAGAGGGGGTCTGTCTGTAAACGGGACAGCTGCATTGCGTTATACTGTAATATTAAGGGAGACAGTGCAGTCCGTCCTTCGCTGCCACAGTAAATTAATTACACTGACGCTGTAATTAGCTTTATGCAAACGGCACGGGGTATTTCTGTAAATGCTGGAGTGTATAACACTAGGAGACCCGATGCTTTAGCACATCAAAGCACAGTGCCGATGAATGATTTAAATCTCTCTTTCTAAAAATATATATATATATATATATATATATATATATATATATATATATATATATATATAATGTCCTCAGGTTTCAATCCCTGCTAATTCTGTAGTCATTATTACAAAGCCTGCTGCAATGCTGCTAACATGTGTTCTTCACATTTCTTCACACTTATTCGCCATAAAGAGCCGCATGCTTTTCCAGGAATGGCAATAAGATAAGAAAAGAAAGCGATCCACACACTGGAGATTAGCGAGTCTGGCAGTGTTGTATTCCAGCTTCACGACTACTGAATTAACGTATGTGTACCGTCATTGTTATAATGTAACTCCCCTTTTCCCTTTCTCGTGTATTGAATTGTATGGAGTATTTCGGCGAGCTGTGTGCAGGGTCCACACTCTATTCAAGGTGTACATTATCATCCTAACAATGCTTTAAATTACATGGTGCTTTTATTCATTTAAATGAATCACCAGTTTTAACTAATACTTCACAGAAAATAATTCTGCGTTAAAAAGCATTCTGCCAAAATAACTGTATATCGTTAGCACTGCCCTGCTTGTGTCAGCTCCCTATTTCCTGTAAATTGCAGGACTTTATAGGTTATAAAACCAAATTTAAAAGGCCCGTCTGGTGTTTTTAATGATAATTGAGGCTGCATGAACGTCAGCCAGCCTTTTATTGTGAAGCCACAAACAACACAGTAAGTTATAATAGGGGCGCTTGAATTCTCACTTGGAACTACCTTCCAAGTCCACCCAAGGTAGAAGCATTCGTGTTCTGCAGGGCAAGGGTGTTCTTTATTGAACATGGTGATCTTATATAGACAGAGAATAAGAGCTGGAAATGTTGAAATGATCTTTATAAAAAAAACTAAAAAAAAAACTGGTGTAGTGTTTCTAGGGAAACTACATTAAAATTAAACAAAAATACCTCAAAGGTAAAGTGGTTTAATGGCCATGTTATCTGTTGTTTACCATTGAAGCGCCAGTATGTGTGTAACATACCGCAGGCCCTTATGGGTGAGCAGCTGTAATTGTATAGAAGCTCTGAAACTGCCTGCACGTGCAGATCTGACCTTTTTATACGGTTATTAAGTCAATCTCTATAACAACTAGACATTTAATTACCACTGCAGACATGAATTTCTAGAGCCAGCTGATAACCTGATCCTGTCACTGATGGAATTTCAAACAGATCTTTTTTTTCTCCATTGCTTTCTAAAGGACAGGTCTTTAAAGAACAAGCAAAGAACTTTCAGTTCTAAGCCAGTTGACTTAATCCCCATGTCTTCAAATACACACATTCCTGAATGCATTATTAAAAGCCACAGCATCCTTGGCAAAAGAATACTTCTTTTTTTAAATTATTTTTCTCTAAAAGAAATCTAGGGCTTTTTTTAAACATTTAATCTCCAAACGTTTTTTTACACAGCTGTCCTCGATGTGAAAACCCTATAGCACTTACCTGCTGCACCAAGTCTGTACACATACAGTATGAAATCATTATTGTGACCGTGTAGAATCTATAAACCAACATTCCAGCTCACAGGCTGTCTATAGGGATTGATGAGGACAATGTGTTTCAGAGCTGGTGCCTCTTGAAGTCCCATATAGAATACAGTATATGCATTATTTTTTAGTATGCATTACAGGCAATCATTAGAAATTAGCCATCTGGTTGTATAATGTTTTTAGAAGGCAGTTCAGCAAATTATGACCATTACATCATCTTGAACTGCAATGATTAAACATGGCCATAAACAGCTTGTGTTAATTGAAAATGTATTGTATTAATTCAATATGAGTTAAATAATTTCGAATGCATATTTTATACATAATGGTCAATGATACTATAATTCCCTTTAATTTGCCACTGACAAGCACAAAAACAAAACTGGCTAAAACCCTGATGTTGCCCTAAAGAGCTCTTTGAGTTTAAGAATTGCATTTATTGCATTTTTTAGGAGATGCTTTCACTTTTCTCTGGTATCCTTTGCCAGAGTTTTACATAAGCACTGCTTGTCTTGATGATTCTCTCCACAACATTTTGAAAAAACTGTAGTTTCCATGAACGGATGAAAGCAGGCTCTGAAATTTCATAGAGATGCAGCCCTCGAGATAACAGCCTGGCTCTCACGTTTCTCACCGAGGACAATTACAAGAGAAGAAGGGATTAGTGATAACTGTTTCATATTACATAAAGACAGCAAAACAAACTCCTGTGTGAAAGGATATTTTGATTAGGCATCTTGGTTGGCGAGGGGTTAAAAATGTCTGATGTTGGTCTAAAAAAACAATTAAAAAAATAAGTTAGCTAATTTACACAGCAAGATACATCCCCCTCCTGCTCTGTTAATGAGAAGGTCCTGCTTGATCCACGAGTCTAATGAGAAAAACAAGGTCGTCATTAAACAACAGCTGTCCCTCAGCTGTTTTGCACATGGGTTTCATACTGGCACATAGCTGTAGGTAACAGAAGTCAAGAAGCCCACACTAATGACACTGGCTCTCTGTTAAGGAAGTATTCAGTAATTGGACAGGTTGAGCTACAGCCTTGAAGGTATTTACAAAGAGTCTGAAACCCAAAAGCACACAGTCTGGATAAACCACCGACAGAGCCAGGACAGGACAGGGTTGATAACCTGCAATAGAGGTGGGTACTCATGCTTCATTTCTAAAGAAAAAAAAAGAAAAGAGGGATTTAAACAATAAAGGGAAGAATTAACTTACAGGCTCAGGAGCCTAAGCGGGCAACTCATAGCTGAAAACATGGCAAATGATAGTGTGACACTGTATCCACAAAACTAGATTTTCTTTTCAGGACTTGGCTATAGAGATCAAAAATCTATCTATCTATCTATCTATCTATCTATCTATCTATCTATCTATCTATCTATCTATCTATCAATCTATCTACCTATCGATATTTGTATGATCTGTTTATATTTCTATAGCCTGTTTGAAACATGTTTGTGAATCTGGTTTTGTTTTAGTAATTCAGAACCTCGTCTGCTACAATGAGGCTTCTCCCAGTCCTGCTCATCGCTGGAGCTTGTGAAGTAGTGATGTGCCAGGCACAAGACAGCTTCTTCTGGCTGTCTTACCTGCAGCGCCGGTTTGGTTACAGCGATTACTCGGGGCAGGTGGCAGCCAGCATGCGTGCCAGGGATTGCCCCCTGGAGTGTGACTGCCCTCCCAGCTTCCCGATCAGCATGTACTGTGACAGCCGCAACCTCAAGCAGATCCCTTTCGTGCCTTCCCGGATGAAGTATGTGTACTTACAGAACAACCGGATCAGCTCCATTCAAGACGGGGCTTTTGACAATGCAACCGGGCTGGT